>NW_024423564.1:27536524-27556498 GCF_017311325.1 Ursus maritimus
TTCGGCATTCCTGGTCTCTTAAAGCATTCTTTTGGGATTTCTGGTCAATTTGGTGTTCTTGCCTGATTTCTGGCACACTCTGAATTCTGCCTGTCTTTGGTTCTTGTGTACTGATTTTTCCTATCCTTTGGTTTCTGTGTACTTCTTGACTTGTGTTTTTCCATGCCTGCTATCTCACTGCCTAGCAGATATCCACCTCCAACTTCCCTTACCTGTTTGATTTTTTTTTAACCCATTTTTGCCAAGCACCACCATTGCTCACAATTCCAGAACTGACATTTTTAGAGCTTTAGGTGGAGCAATCAAGAGGAAATACCCTTTTGGAGAAAGGAAATGCAGGAGTGGAGCGAAGGGTTACTAAGCCTCGGAAAGTGAAGAAATCTCAGGAATCTCAGGAAGGCAATAATAGGGAATATAAAGTTAAAAAGATCTGGATTCAAAAGAAAGATATTTATTGTTGTTAATACAGGCAATAAAATAATAATCATCTAAGAAGAATTTAAAACAAAAACCCTGAGAGATCATAGATTCTTAATAATATTCTTGTTTTATATCAAGAAAATTTTGTTCCTTTGAACTAAATGCTTTTAGCTTATTACCAAATTTTGAATATGTGAATTTAGATATTTTTAATGGGTAAATATCTTAACATTCATAAACTTACAATATATATATTATATATATACTTACATATACTTACAATAATATATTTTTAGGATATCAAATTTGAAACTAGTGTTTAATTTCAATCTAATTGAATGGTGCTATTTTCATAGGGATATACAGGCTCCTTTTGAAAAGTTTAATTTTAGGGTGCCTGGGTGGCTCAGTTGGTTAGGTGTCTGCCTTTAGCTTAGGTCATGATCCCAGGGTCCTGGGATCGAGTCCCACATCGGGCTCCCTACTTGGTGGGGAGTATTCTTCTCCCTCTACCTCTCCCCTCTGCTTATGCACTCTGTCTCTCAAATAAATAAACAAAATCTTTGAAGAAAAGTTTAATTTTAGGTTGTAAGAATTTAAAAAAATTAATTTTCAAGGTACACATATAGCAAGCCATTTCATATCATCAATATAATTTTCTTATAAATAAAGGGGCAGGGGTGCCTGGGTGGCTCAGTCTAAGGCATCTGCCTTTGACTCAGGTCATGATCCCAGAGTCCCGGCATCAAGTCCTGTGTCAGACTCCCTGCTCAGTGGAGTCTACTTCTCCTTCTGTCCCTCACCCCACTCTCATGCTCTCTCTCACTCTCTCTCTCAAATAAATAAATAAAGTCTTAAAAAAAAATAAAGGGGTAACTCACTCTTCTTGTCCCATCAAAAATTATAAATTAATTGTGACTCTAGAATTTTACAGTTGGAATTTTCCTTGGAATCAGAAAAACAAATTCAATCATTTCTGTATTTTCCAAAATAGTATAACCTTTGTTTTATTTTATAGGGAACCAAGCAAAGCAGCAGAAATATGTAGGCAGTCAGATATCCTGTGGTACAATTCTGGCTGTGTGCCTTTATAAAAGCATGACCTTGGGCAAATTACCCAACATCTCTTTACCTGAGAAAGATTTTTAACTGATTCCAGCCCCCCCAGTCTATGACCTAGGGTCAAGTCATCCTTGTACTGGGTTCACCTTGATAATATCCTAGACTTTAACTCTCTTCATGTGTCCCTACTATTATAATTAAACCTTTGCCTTGGTTTCTGTTCTACAATTTATCTTCCAGTTGCCTGCCCAGCACAGTTATCACCTCTAGGTTTGGAGCCCTGACCTTGACACAGGTCATTGTTATAAAACCTGACAATATTTGGACAGACCTTCTAGTTACCACCTCCAGTCTGCTGGTCTGAATCCCAGAGAACTATCTCCCTCTGAGCCTTTTGATTTTATGTCAACTTGACTGTGGGTTCAACTGCTGCCTTGGGCCACCCACTGACAACTTCTTTTATGAACTATGGCGTGATACATTGAAATATTTTGAATACCTGTTAACATGTCAGTATCCCCAAGCTGCAATATTCAAGACTGGTTCTCTTCCCTTCTCTGGTATCAGTGGGCCATACGTGGCCTACTCCCAAGATGCCAGATATTTGATTCTATATGGTATGATCCTATGGCATCAAGAAATTGTTAAATTGTGTTCATTATAATCTGTTTAATAAAATAGGGACATAGGTGACATAGTTCAAAAAGATCTCCGTTAGTGTAACAATGGTCAAAATTTTTACAAGAGTTGGTACTAGTACTAGTTGGTACTAAGGGACTAGTTTTGTTTACTAAGAAAATTAATTAATGGGGGTACCTGTGTGGCTCAGTTGATTAAGTGGGCAACTCTTGATTTTAGCTCAGGTCATGATCTCAAGGTGTGGAATCGAGCCCCACTTCAGGCTCTGTGCTCAACAGGGAGGCTGTTTGAGATTCTCTTTATCCCTCTCCCTCTCCCTTTCCTTCTGCCCTTCCCCTACTAGGACGAATAAATAAATCTTAAAGAAAAAGAAAATAAATTTGTGTGGAAAAGCTCATTCCCCTAAAACTCAAAAATGAATTTTTACCGAAAGTTTGTGGGGAAGATTTGTTGAAGATGTTGGTATTCCATGAATTTGTTCAATAACAAATTTCACAGGAATGGGTGTAAATTTGTCTATTTACCCAGTCATGCTTTTGAAGTGAAAAACTCCTTTCATTGTTTTTTTGCTTTAAAAAAAAGTGATTGCACATGGTTTTCCAGCATGACATTTTAGGCATCTATGTGTGTGTAGTACTTAGCCTGTGTGAGGTATTATGCTAAAAACTTTATAACACACAGCCTAATTTAATTGTCACACAGGTTTACTGACCTACTACTAAAGATGAAATTGAGGCATGGAGATTTTAAGTAACTTGCCCAAGGAGGTCACACAGCGAGAAAGTGGTGGAACCAGATAAACAGAATCTATCTGCCTCCAGATAGCTCCTAATCACTACATGGAAACAACAAACACTGAAGAAAACGAGGGGGGAAAAATACCTTGGGAAAAGATAAGGAATATACTCCACAAGAAGTCTGAACCTTTATTACATCTTCTGAATTGGTTGGTTTTGACTGGATTTTACTGTGGGTAATCAGCAAGGAAACATCTGGGTCTCCTAAGATCTCTGATGTCATCTGAGAGAATTGGATGTTTCCTGGATTTGGATGGTTATTCCTGTGCTCAAGAGAACTGGGAAATATTTAGGGCTGGTCTTCAGAAGGAAGACAACACTACAAATCACCCTAATAATCAGGGCTCTGGCCGTGGGCTACCAGGTCACCTTTTGCTGCAGTAAGACTCTATGCAATTTTCCCCTTCTGTAGAGAGCCTAGCTTGTTCTTATACACAAAATAGGGAAACCAGATCGTGGAATGCTATTTAAATGTTGTGACATTGACAGTTAATCTATAGGAGACCCTGAGACTATTGCCAGAGGCTGAAAATATTCTGTCTCAGGGCAAGTTGATATCCTCCTGAAGACCACAACCCACCATGACAAAGTAAGCCCTTCAATAACTTCCATGTGACAAGTTTTTTTTTTTCTTCCAGCAGCTGCTCAGAGAATAGTTGTTTTCATGATTAATCCAAAGGTGTTCTAAGAAATGCCATCATCGCGGGCATGTGACAAGTTTTATATGATAATTTCTGACATGCTTGCTATAGTCATCATGAATTCTCAATAGAAGTCTTTTAGTGCCATGTTTTCATTGGAGAAATGTCAATTTCCAGAATTATAGTGTTATGCCTCAAGTCAGACAAAAACCCAGCACCAAATTATTATGGGCTGTTCCTTTTCTTGAGGAACTATTCCAAAAAAACCCACGATATTTCTTCAGGGAATGTACCAATAAGAATAAGAAACAGAATATAGATTGTCATTCATGATTCTGTTTCAGATTTTGAATGTTGCTTTTAAGTTAAAAACATCTTTAAAACCTATTGTGTTTTTGTATTTTCTGTCCTCCTGGCAGCCTCATGTATTCATTCATCCTTTCAGCAAATGTTTGTGCTGTGTCAGGTATTAAGGGCATAATAATGAATTAGAATTTGCTGTCAAATTCTAATCATTCCTTTAAATTAAATTAAATTAAATATTAAAAAACAAGACACACAAAATGCCTGCCCTACTTCCTATGAAATTTCTTGTGTTCTATACTCCTAACATCATTTTATAATATTTTGGACACAATAGATTCATAATATTTAGTGGTGATATCAGTGGACAATTAGAGAATCATTGTATTTTTTTAAAATCAATATTCAATTTGCATTTTCACAGAAGATAAATGAGTACCTTATCTTTCATTTTAGTTTTTTTTTCCTTCCTTCTTTCCTTCCTTCCATGCATCCTTCCTTCCTTCCTCCCTCCCTATTAAATTTTTTATTTTAATGCCCAGTCTCTCATTTTAGTCTAATGTTCTCATGACTAAATCACAACAGACTTCATTTTTCCTGGGGTACAAACTCAGTCACCACCTTGCCTTACCATTCTAGTAGATGATGGTGACTGAATTTGCACCCCAGGAAACAGTGTAAATAAATAATTTGTCTATTCTGTTCTCTGGGGAATTTCACGTAAAACAGGGGTTCTTTTTTAATTGAATCACTGATTCAGAGCCTAATCTCCTCCCTTCTATTCTCTCCACTAGTCCCTTTTCCTGCTTCCCATTTTGAAGCTTCAAAGAAACTCCTGATTGTGTCTACCTTCCCAAATCCTTCACAAGGAGGTTAACTCAGAGGTCACAAATTCAGATGCCTATAGGGAGTAGCCTGGAAAGAGAAATAAGTGCTGCGGGCTGAGGCAGAAATATTAGGGAGTGAGGGGGACTGTCATAAACTGTAGAGCACAGGCCCAGAAAAGAGGAGGATGCTGTTCTCAGCGCCAACTCATTGTTGCTGAGTGAATGAAACGCGGAGTCAGCTGATCATCCAATTTTCACAAGAGTCAGAAATCTGGATCTTGGGGCGCCTGGGTGGTGCAGTCGTTAAGCGTCTGCCTTCGGCTCAGGGCGTGATCCCGGCGTTCTGGGATCAAGCCCCACATTGGGCTCCTCCACTGGGAGCCTGCTTCTTCCTCTCCCACTCCCCCTGCTTGTGTTCCCTCTCTCACTGGCTGTCTCTCTCTCTCAAATAAATAATAAAATAAAATCTTTAAAAAAAAATCTGGATCTTTATGAAAACTGTCTCAATCTGTAATAGTTGAACAACTCAAACAAAACATGCCTGCCCAGGACTGCCATTTGCAAACTTGGCTCTTATTGGTATTGAATCCAAAAAACTAAAAGCACCATAGGTTTTTGAAATGTCCTTGAAGAATGTGAGTTGAATTTGTGACCCAACCCCACACTCAAGGGAAAAGGAAAAGGAAGAGTTCTTATCAGGTCTGTGATTTGATATTGGTCTAATTAGTACATTTTCATTAATCTAATCAGTGCATTGCCATTCTACAGTTTTTAAAAATGTAACAGAGCAATCCATCTTTTATATAAGATGAGGGGGGATGAAATATATATTCAACTTAAAATACATATTCAATTTGTTTTTATTTATATAAAGGAACACTGGCACTGGAAGAATACATTAAAAATTAATGAGTGATTATCTTTGTAGGGTAGGGATAAGGTAGAAAGGCATGAGTGTGGGAAGAAGACTTCTCAACCTACACTTTTTATTTAGTTTTTCTTTTTGAAATGGATGAGAGTATTATATATTCAAAAATCAAATTTTTAAAATGAAAGTAAATGGCATTAACATGCCAAATTATTTTTTACTGCAGGGAAGTATGACAGGTTGAAAAACAAATTAGAATGCATAAAAATATATAACAGAGAAAATTCTATACGGGAAATGGAATTATAAAAGTTAAAGAAAAAGAAAAAGGAATAACATTTCAATTAGGAAAGCTAAAGAAATAATTTTTTAATTTGCTCTTTAAATGGTATCAAACTGCTGTGGTATTTGTAGTCCACTAACATACTTAAGACTTGCGTGGCTCTTATTTTTAAATGCCAATTTTACAATGTAATCTTGAAACTGCTTCCTTTACAATTGTTTTATTTTATGATAAAGATTTTGGACACCGATATAAAAATAAGAAGGGGACAGATGTATTTTTCAAAGTTCTTTTGAGAGTATATAAACAAAGAAATTCAAAGATTACTGATCTTGCTTTTCCTATACAGTTGACCCTTGAATTACATGGGGGTTAGGGGTGCCAACACCGCCACCATCCAGTCGAAAATCTGTGCATAACTTTTGATTCTCCAAAAACTTAATAGCCTACTATTGACTGGAAGCCTTACTAATAATATAAATAGTCGATTAACACATATTTTGTATATGTATTATATGCTATATTCTTACAATAAGCTAGAGAAAAGAAACTTATTAAGAAAATCATAAGGAAGAGAAAATACATTTAAAGTACTGTACTGTAAAAATCTGCAAAGTTCAAAACCATGTTGTTCAAGGGTCACTTGTACTTGAACTACTGGACTCGCTCCTTTGTCCATAGAAGGCCAAAGTTATGCTACATGATGACAAATTAGCACCTCTGGACAGTATCATATGGATTAGTTTTTGATTAGCTAGCTTTTACTTAGAAAAACAGAGAACCTTTAAGTTCCATAAGAATGACTGCTAGGTAAACAGGTAAATTTAGATGTTTGTAGGGCAGGTCCAACATACAAGATCAAGAATTTGCAGGGCTAATGTAACGAGAGTGTGAAGGAGGGTGAAATCAAGAGGTAGAAAGTTTCCTACTCAAATTTGCCATAAGCCGACCTGCTTGGGTTCATCTTGGAACACATAAGGGGGATTTAAAACCAAAAGTACAAGTCCAGTATATGAGGGCTTATCAAACCCACCTACAATGAGGCTCCCAGTGTGGACCCTGGGAGGTTGCCCTAGCCCCACTTTTCTCTCTGAGGCTCCTGGAACATGTGATGACAAGGAAAACAACCCAAGTTTGAAATGAAAATGATCTAAACTAATTTTCCCCTTCCAAATAAGAAAATATTAACTACATTTAAGCTTTGTTGACTCCAAATAAGAGCTGAGTAATCATTTCTTCTCATTTGGTTGAACTTTTGTCCTTGTTATTCCTGTTGATTATATCCCTTACCAGGAAAAATTCCAGACTCCCAAGTCACCCTTCATCTTCTACCCACTGGCCCACCTCAAGGCACCTCACATCCCTATTTTGAATCCTTTTCTGATCACACCCCAATTTCTGAGATGATTCCACTGTGTCTTCTGGAATTCATGGTCCATCACCAGCAAAATTCTCTGTATTCTTAATTTCTTCTCTGAATATTTCCTTCACCTTGTTCTAAAGCAAGCCTGGCTCACCCCCTGTAGATGCAATTGTCCCTGCAGCCTTTCCAGAGACCTCATACCACTGGACTTGGAGGTGGGGTAGGAATCCTCCTTGCCGTTCATTGCTTCTTTCAGGCTGCTCTTCCTCTCCCCTTTCTAATTTCTCCGCCTGCCCAGTACTGGCTTTGTTTTGTTTTGTTAACTCATGTCCTCTGATGTTGTCACCCTCCTCATTGTGGAAGTCATGTACTTACTCGTACACCACTCCGCCTGATTTTTCAAGGACTTTATATTTTGGCTACTGGCATCCTCTCTAGCACCTTTCCTAATTCTAAGTCTTGTTTTCAATATATACATAGATAACCCTTATGACACTCTCCTTGAATCTCTTCCAGTGACACTGTATTCCACACACCTTAGGCACTCACTGCCCTTGTTGCATTCCACTCTAGACTACATCACTTCTCCATAGTCTTGTTTTCCTGCATCCCACTCTAATTACCATATTGCTGTGGTCACTCTGCAGAAGTAGGATGGACTCCTTCACCTCAGATTTGGTTTGGATGTCGAGACTGATGATGCCACACGTGTACCAAGAGAGTATGAAAAGTTTTATGGGGCACCTGGCTGGCTCAGTCGGTGGAGTGTATGGCTCTTGGTTTCAGGGTTGTGAGTTTGAGCCCCATGTTGGGTATAGAGATTACTTAAAAATTAAATCTTAAAAAAAAAGTTTTATTACTCACAAAAAGCAGCTTTCTGTGGAGAGCAGGGCAGGCTCCTAAACTGGTACAAATATGGTGTAAAGGAACAAAGACAGGAGACTGGCTTAGAGTTTTATGGTGACTGAGGGGTAGGGCCAGGGTGAAGGGTCCCTCAGATGGGCTGGGTCTTGCATGGTTTGTACTTTCCACAGCACCAAAGGAGTCATCTTATCAGTTTTCCTAGATGTGGGGCACAGGGAAGAGGAGAGGTGGGCCTTGAAAGCTGTCAATGAATATTTTAAAAATGGAATCAGACTCTTTATTATACATCTATCTTTCCAGTTCAGTCCTTTATTCTCTGACTCCTCCAGTCCCTCAAAAACTTGCAATTCATTGAACCTACCACGTTTTCTCTGTCCTTGATCTCTCCATACTCATTCTTCCTTCATCCTAAACTCCATGGAGAATCATAATCACTCCCTTACTTAAATTCTCAACTTCCTTGCTCTTCTTCTCTTTGTAAAACCTGATTAGAAAGAATTCTAAGCCTATTCTGAGCCTGCATCCTAATAGCCAATTACTACTGGACAAAAAGGCACAATCACTCTGACTTATCTCACTTAAATTCATGACCGTGAACTCAAGTGGGTCCTTTATGGCACTCAGTAAGCATATGATTTTTCCCTAGTCCATTCATCTTCCCATTCTCCTAGATAAGTACTTCACACCTCTTCTCTCCTCAAAGCTCTGTTACTCCTCTGCACCTCTCTATTGATGACCTTACTTCCTTTGTCTCTGAGAAAACTGAAATGATCAGAAGAGGACTTCTGCAGATTTCTACCACCCCTCCTACCCACCTGCTTGCCTCTTCCCATAGAAGAGCCTGTGCTCCTGTCTACAGAAGATCCTTTCACTTGTGTGCTAGATTCCAAACTCTTTCCCACTCAATGACACTGCTTCAGCAATTCTCTCTTCTTGATCCTACATTAATTTTTCATCTGCCAGATCTTTTCCAGATCATTCTCATCAAAAACAAGTATTTCTCCCAATTTGTCAATCTGCTGTTGACTCCACTTCCACCACCAGTTACTGCTCATTTTTGGACTCCCCTTTGTAAAGAACTTCTCAAAAGAATTGTGTGTGTTAGACATCCTAATTCCCTCCTCTCATTTTTTCTTAAACCCACATGGACCAAATTTTCTCCCATTGCTCCACTGAAGTGTTACCAATAGCCTCCATGGTACTAAATCCAAAGATTAGTTCTCAGTCCTTACTCACATATAACCATTCACTCCTCGGCTATCTTCACTCGGCTTCCAGGCACCTCTCTCTTGGTTTTCCTCCTTCATTGGCTGCTCCTTCTCAGTCTCCTTTGCTAGCTTCATCCTTGGTTCTCTCCTATTTACATTCACTCCTTTGGTGATCTTGTCCAGTCTCGTGGCTGTAAATATCATCTAAATGTTAGTATCTCCCAAATATCTCTAGCTTGAGACACTATCTTTAACCCCAGACTCAAATACACAACTACCAACTCAAGATCTTCGCTTGGATTTCTCCTGATAGATCTCAAATGTCCGACTTCCAAATTGAACCCTCGATCCTTCTCTTCAAACCTACACTACCTGTAGTTCCCCTCACCTCCATTGATTTTTCTTTTTTTATATCCCCTATCAGCTTTATTACCCTATTTGATTTCATTTGCTACATTTATTATTTATTGCCTGTTACCCCCACCCCGAAAATGTAATATTCATGTGGGTTGAGATTTCTGTTTTGTTCAGGTTTATAACCCAACCAACTAGACCTATGTCTGGGTGTTCGATTAGTATTTATTGGATTAATGAATAAATGAACGAAACACGTAGCATCCATTCTTAGCTAACTCAAGAAATTACTGTTCTTTTAACCCAAACTGAAAATCAGTGAAAAATGGATTTATCTGCAAGCAATCACAAACACCCTGGTTTAAAATCTGTGTCTGTATGTGGGTTGGGGCGAGGGGCAGATGTGAAGATTTTTTTTTTCTTCAGAAATGCAAAGCACCAGAACGAGGTTTAGGTAAAAACCACAGCGACTGAGTACAGGTTTTCTTCTGAAGAAAACACTGCTCAGAGCAATGAGTTTCAACTGGCTACCTAAACTGTTGGCATCACGTGAAAAGGTGGTATGTGGGGTAAAAAGAAGCAAAAACGCATCTTCCTTCATTACGCGTCTCTCGGATCAACAGCTGTTCTCCCACTAGGGTGGCTCTTTTTTCCCTTATTTGGACTTCACTGTCAAAAGAAAGACACCACACCCTTCGTTTTGTAGCCCTCACTGAGTAGCTATGCCACGTCCCAGGTCTCCTGTCTTCAGGGCTGCATTTAATTCGGTACTATTTCCTTTTTTTCTTTTGACTCAGGGTTCCTGGGTGGGGCCACGAAAACTCTGAAGATGTCTGAAAACAATACAAACTTGCAGTCTGAATGTTTTAAAAGTACATTTTTTAAAAAGTTGAAGGCCGTTAAGAGGCGAAATGGCTTTGGGGGGCACTCTCAGTTCAGCGGAGAGGAGACCTGTCCGCGTTCGCTCGGCCACAAGCGCAGAGCCCAGTCCTCAGGGGCTGCGCGCGTAGGCCTTTCGGGCTGCGGCAGACGCCCCCTGCCCCGGCCGCACCCGCCGCCGCGCGCGAACGAGCCCGTCTCCACGCAAGGAACCCCAAGCTTCCCTTAAATTTCCATGCAGCCCGCCCAGACACGTCCCGACTGAAGGAGCACAGTCCAAAGGGAACGTCAGTCCCAACTGGAGGGGTAGCGGGGTTGGCGGGAGGCGCGGCGGGTGCAGCGCTGGGAGTCGGGAGCCGACGGCCAGGTCCGCGAGGTCCGAAGGGCCGGCGCTCAGGGCCGCGCGGCACACACCCTGCTTGACCCGCCCCTCCCCGTGTGGAGCCGGCGACACCCGGCCTGCCGCGGCGCCCTCTGCCTCCTCCGCACGCCTCCCCTTTAAGCGCGAGGCGCAGTTGGATTTGTGTCGGCCGAGGCAAGGCGCGACTCCCCTTTATGGCGGAGTCGGCAGCTGCGGCTCTGACAGCCGCCGCGGCCGGGCGAGCGGAGCAGGAGGCCGAGGCTCGGGAAGCCGGCCGCCGTCACCGCAGCGGGGCCGGGGAGGGGAGCGCGGCGGGCGCCGCGGCGGGGGCGGAGGAGTGGGCGGGCCCGGGCGGGCTGGGGGCGGGGAGGAGGGGGAAGGCGGGGAGCCGGGTCGCCAGCGCTCGGGTCCGCCTCTGACTGCGGCGCGGCGGGGCGATGTGTGATTACCATGGCGAGGAGTCTCTGTCCGGGGGCCTGGCTAAGGAAACCCTATTACCTCCAGGTAGGCCGGCGACGAGCCCGCCGGGCGCCCTCCCTTGCCGCGCGGGACTCTCCCGCCTCCCCCTTCCCTCCCTGGGTCGGCGCCCTCCCGAAACCCGCTGCCCCCTGCCGTCCGGCACCTGGCGGCGCGCCCTCCCCTGCCGCCCCGGCGCCGCAGACCCCACGGCGGCGCTGCCCGCGCCCACCACGGCTGCCCCGGCGCCTCTCGCGCCCTGGCCGCCGGGCTGCGGGGCCCGGGTCTCTCCGCCCGGGCTCGCGGTGGCGCCCCTAGCATCCCGAGAGCCCCAAGACGTGACCTGGGTGCGATCCCACGCCCCTAGTAGTTGAGGCTCGGCAGCCTGGGCTCGGGACCTGCGCCGGCTGCTCCCTGCTCTGGCGCTCTCCTCCTCCTCCCCTGTGGGCCCCGCAGGTTGGCTTTTCACGACTCTGTGTGTTCGGTCGGTGGTAGGAAAGGTGGTGTGTCATTCCACCATATTTTAGAAAATTATGGCAATTTGTCACATCAGTGTTACCCCAAATCCCCGAGAAGCGACGTGTGCCTAGTGCTGAGCCCTTGTTTCGCTCTTTCCATCACACTCGTGATTTAAATAGGACGTAGGACTCAAAAAGCCCGAGAGGCGGATGGGTGTTTGCTTTCTAAAAGGAAAGGGGACCGTGTCTGGTGCCGATCTCAAATACCCCAGCAATGCAAACGTAATTCTCAGTCATGTCATGTGTACCGTTCGCGTGTTAATCTTTCATGATTTCCCGTTCCGCCCTCTGTGCCGCTGCCAGTCTGTGTCTTCGAACCCTACTACTGCCTTCATGTACTGTTGGTCACCAGGGGGACCTAGTAGACACCGTGAGTAGCTGAGCGCAAATCCATCACCCCAGTGGAAAAACAACTACAAATCAATGCCTCGCGTGGGTCAGCAGTGCTGTCTGCCGTCAGAGGACAGTACTCCTTGTACCGCTTACATTAAAAGGCTGAAGGTATTGATACGGTATTTGGGGATGGGAATTCATGCTCAACTAGCGCTTTTATAAATTATTTTAAAAGTTGAGAAGAAGCCATCATGGAGCAAATAAATCTTTCATTCTTGTTTGGAAATTGGATATGTAAATGGTTACCCTGCAGTGAACGACGTACTGCAGATTGGAAGCATTTTTTGACAACCCATGATATAAAGAGTATAGGCGTAAAGTTGAACACCCTGAGTCCTTGCAGCGGCTCCAATTGTTACTCAATTGTGCTTGAGTAACAGTAGAGTAACTCTTTGTAACCCTTTACGTGAACAACAAAAAATCTTTCCAGACTCNTTCCCCAAAATAAGTTTGTTGGGATATTTAAAATGTGTTTTGCTAAAACGAGGTATTTTAATTTTTTAGATTTTGTGGCAGACTTTATTTTAGACTTTGATTAGTTTGTCTCTAAATGTTCTCCGTAAATGCGGCCGTGACATGTTTTGGCACCATAGCTCAAGAGCTTTCAGATTGGCTGAATTAAGATTAGTTTTACAAATAGTTATGCTTCCATTAATGGCAAACATTTGGCAGTTCTGCCTTTCTGAATGTGCACATCATTATCTATTACTAAATTAAGGTAGACTTGGGTTTTAACCATTTCAAAAGGATTTGGGAGCATAGTGATATTTTAGTAGGCTACTTCTATATAAAATAATGATTAAATAGAAACATTATTAATCCTAGTATTATATTTGAGATAAATAAACTTAAAACTTGGGAACCCAGGGGACTGGTGTCTTAATGTCTTGGTATTAGTATTTATTCTCTTTATGAATTTTCTTGTTAGTTGTCCCTCGCTATACTATTTCAATTTAACCAGTTAAAAAAAAACAACATTACTGAAGTGTCACCTTTTTCTATTCCCTATTGTCTAAATGCCTCACCTTTTGCTTTTTAGATTCCTCTACTACTAGGTTCTTCAACCTTGAAATCGTTTTGGGCAAAGTCAAAATATTTCCATCTGAGACTGTTATACAGCTACTCAAGTTTCTCAGCCACTGAAGACTGAATTAATATATACAGTACTCCCTTTCCTCTTTTATTGTTTTATTTTTCCTGAGACTAAAATCATGTTCTTTTAGGAACAGCATGAGGCCTGAGAACAGAGCTGAGCTTTGTTCGATTGTGCCTTTGTCTCATCATGACCTTGAAAAAATTTCCTAACTTTTTAGTTCCATAGTTTCCGTATCATAAAGTGGAGATTATAGGTATTAACTGAGTACATCACATGAGTATAGTGAGGACAAGCTAGATGAAGTAAATCTGTTTCGTGACATTTTTACTGCACTTTAAATAGAAAAGTATGTGAATGTAAATGGTGAGTACATATAGGTAAATATGTTGAATTCCTTCATCCAAAGATTTCTGGCTTTCTCCCCCCCATTTTATTTATTGAGCATTTATTGATATTGACTCAGGTGCGCAATGACTTATATCGACTAAGTCATTTACTTAATATTTGTTGGAGGCCTGTCACATGCCAGAAACTTTGTGAGGTGGTAGCAATTCTACTGGAGCTATGCAGACACCTTTTGATCCTCATGGATCTTAAAGTCTAGTTAGAGAGACAAACATTAAATAATCTCAAAAATGTATAATGACAACAGTAAGTGCTCTGAAGGAAAAGGGAAGAAGCAAAAGACTACCTGAGAGGAAGAGAACAGTTTCTTGCTCTTTAAAACTATTTTACTATGGAAATTTTTATACATACATAAGGCAGAAAAGAATAATGAACTCTCACCTACCTATCACCTGCCCTCAACAATTACTAGTAGTTTGTTCCATTTCTCCCCCCATTGTCCTCCTTCTGACTAAAGTGGGGGTTTTTTGGATTTTAAAAAAATTTTTTAATTCTAGTATAGTTAACATACAGTGTTTTATTAGTTTCAGGTGTACAATATAGTGATACAACAATTCCATACATCATGATAAGTGTACTCTTAATCCCTATCACCTATTTTACCCATCCCCCCACCTGCCTCCTCTCTGGTAACCATCAGTTTGTTCTCTATAGTCCTGAGTCTGGTTTTTGGATGGTCTCTTTTTTCTTTTGTTCATTTGTTTTGTTTCTTAAATTCCACATATGGAATTTGTTTTTCTCTGACCAACTTATTTCACTTAGTGTTATACTCTCTAGTTGGTTGCAACAACATCTATGTTGTTGCAAATGGCAAGATGTCATCCTTTTTATGGCTGACTAATACTCCATTTTATCTGTCTATCTATCTATCTATCTATCTATCTATCTATCTATCTATCTATCTATACCACTTCTTTATCCATTCATCTATCGATGGACGGATGGGCTTCTTCCATATTTTAGCTATTGTAAATAATGTTGCAGTATACATGAGGGTGTGCGTATCTTTTTGAATTAGTGTTTTCATATTCTTTGGATAAATTACCCAGGAGTGAAATTACTAAATGATAGAGTTATTCTACTTTTAATTTTTTTATTTAATAAAGTTTTATTTTTCAAAATGTAAATTTGGTGGGATCTGTTCATGCATCTTCACCAGCAGCTGGGGCATCTCCACCCTTGGTATTTTTTTGTGTAAATTACTTGAGGTCTGTGCTTTGAAACCAGTTTAATAAGTCCTTTACTAAGGAGCTCCTGAAGGGCTGCCCTGGCTAGGAACCGCAAATCTTCAGTCTCTCAGAGACAACAGGGGGGTTATAAGCTTTTAGCCGAGAACTTCCTTACAGAGTTTGTCATATGTCACTTTGTCAAACAAGACCAGGTTATTGAGCTTGCGCTGAACTTTGCCCTTGGATCACTTCTTTTTCGTCTTACCCGCAGGTTTGTTCACTGGGTCTTTCTCTTTCTTGGTTGACCTTCTGGCATCTTTCTTCTTGTCGTCCTTGGGTGACATCGCAAAGCTCAGAGAACAGCAGCCACCCCTGCAGCTTCTCTCAAAGACCAAAAGCTATTTTTTTTTTGGAACCTCCATACTGGCTTCCCAGAGTGGATGCACCAGTTTGCATTCCCACCAACAGTGCAAGAGGGTTCCTTTTTCTCTACACCCTTACCAACACTTGTTGCTTGTTGAGTTTTCGATTTTAACCATTCTGACAGATGTGAGGTGATATCACATTGTGGTTTTGAGTTGCATTTTCCTGATGATGACTGACGTTGAGCATCTTTCAATATGTCTGTTGGCCATCTGTATGTCTTCTTTGGAGAATGTCTGTTCAGGTCTTTTGCCCATTTTTAAATTGGATTATTTGTTTTTTGGGTGTTGAGTTTTATAAGTTCTTTATTATTTTGAATACTAACCTTATATCAAATATGTCATTTGCAAATACTTTCTCACATTTAGTAGGTTGCCTTTTAGCTTTGTGGATTGGTTCCTTTGCTTTGCAGAAGTTTTTATTTTGATATAGTCCCAATAGTTTATTTTTGCTTTTGTTTCCCTTGCCTCAGGAGACATATCTAGAAAAATGTTGCTGGAGCCGATGTCAGAGAAATTACTGCCTGTGCTGTCTTCTAGGATTTTTATGGCTTTAGGTCTCACATTTAGGTCCTTAATCTATTTTAAATTTATTTTTGTGTATGGTATAAGAAAGTGGTCCGGTTTCATTCTTTTGCATGTTGGTGTCCACTTTTCCCAGAACCATTTGTTGAAGAGACTGTCTTTTTCCTATTGCCTCCTTTGTCGAAGATTAATTGATCGTATCATCGTGGGTTTATTTCTGAGCTCTGTGTTCTGTTTCCTTGATTTTTGTGTCTATTTTTGTGCCAGTACCATACTGTTTTGATTACTACAGCTTTGTAGTGTATCTTGAAATCTGAGACTGTGATGCTTCCAGTTTTGTTCTTTTTCAAGATTGCTTTGGTTATTCAGGGTTTTTTGTGGCTCCGTACACATTTTAAGATTGTTTGTTCTAGTTCTGTGAAAAATGCTGTTGTTATTTTGTTAGGAATTGTATTAAATCTGTAAATTGCTTTGGGTAGTATGGACATTTTAATAATATTTGTTCTTCCAACCAACTGAAGTATTTTGAAACAAATCTCAGATATCACATCATTCCATCCAAATACCTTATTATGCATTTCTAACAGATAAGTATATTTTTAGACATAATCACAATACAATTATCATACCTAACAAATTTGATAACAATTCATTATTTTTCTCTGCCCTCCTTCTGGATATGCATTACCCTTAAAAGACTGACTAGGTTTGCTATGGAGTGGGCTTACTGTGATGCGAGAGGGTCTCTCGGCCAAAACAAAACAAAAAACTACCCCCTCACCAGCTTGTTCATGCTGGAAAGTGTTCATTTAGGGAAACTAATTCTCATATTGTGTTGGGAGAATGTCTTAGAAAATAAATGGCTGGTTTAAGTAACATTTTCATGTAAATGTATTGTTTTATTTCGAATGAGGATACATCAGTTAACAGGTGTAAAAGATCTTGCTTTGTTTTGGGGATAGGGGGCGGAGTAAAGAGTACAGAAGGAATTGGGATCTCAAAGATGGAGGGGAGAGATGAAGGGCCCAGCAAGAGGAAAGGGAAGTTGCAGAGACCAGCTTTATATAGTTGTAATTTTATTGTTTGTCTTCCACTGGGTGAGGTCAAAAAACAGTTATGTTCTGAAGTGTTCAGGCCTCAGGGCTTGCAAGTTCTTTTCCTCCTACAATTTACAGGAGGAAAAAAAAATTAAGCAGTTGACTTAATTATAAAAGACTTTAAATCCCAGTGTTTTTATTGATCCAGATAACACTGTGGTAATTGATAATACTTCTAGATAACTATAACATTATGCAATTAATGATATATTTTCAGCTATAATATGGATTGAATAGGCATTTATGGGCTAATGTGGGGGCCTAATCACTGTTTATTTATTTATTTTTTAAAAAGATTTTATTTATTTATCCGACAGAGAGAGAGACAGTCAGCGAGAGAGGGAACACAAGCAGGGGGAGTGGGAGAGGAAGAAGCAGGCTCATAACGGAGGAGCCCGATGTGGGGCTCGATCCCATAACGCCGGGATCACGCCCTGAGCTGAAGGCAGAGGTTCAACCGCTGTGCCACCCAGGCGCCCCCCTAATCACTGTTTAAAGCTTTGTTTATATAGCAAAAGAGATTCTATGGCTTGTGAAGAAGAACTGTGTGGTATATCCACATAGTAGAATATTATTCAGCAAAAAAGAGGAATGAAGAACTGATATATACAATAACATGGATGAACCTTGAAAATATTAAATACATGAAAGAAGCCAGCCCTAAAACACCACGTATTATATAGTTCCATTTATGTGAAATGTCCAGAAAAGGCAAATCTATAAAGACAGAAAATGGATTAGTTGTTGCCTCGGGCTGGGAGGGTTGGGGGAAATGGGTATGAGGTTTATTTTGGGGGTAATGGAAATGTTCTAAAACTGAGACTGGTGATGGTTGCACTCTACGAATATACTAAGAACCATCGAATTGTATACTTTAAATGAATAAAATGTATGGTTTGTGAATCATCTCAATAAAGCTGTGAAAAAACAAAGAAAAGAAAAGGAACTGAGTTTATCTCATTGATGTGGTCCTTTTCTCTGCCTCTTGTTGCTGATTGCACCAGTGCCAGCTTTTTGATGCAGGGAGTACCTCTTCCAGAGAAGCCCTGCAGATGTACTGTTTGTCTGTGGGGCCTCTCTGTCGGCCAGGAGCGTTTGCGACCTGCAGACATTTAGCAGAGCAACAAGCTTCCCATGGCAAGGCATCATTCTCAGAGCATACCAGCTTAGAGTTCCGTGCTTTCCAGCCAGTTTGTTGAAACCTTACCTGAGAAATAGTACTTCCTGGGCTGGCTAACTGTTGTGGCACATTGAACAGAGTAGAGTCCTGCATCAGAGGTCGGAAACTGGGTGTATTAACCAGTTCAGACCATTTTCAGGCAGTGTTTATCTTCCACACACCATTATGATGATACTACTTGTGGCCTGCGGGGTGTAGCGACTCAGAATGACGTCTGCATCTATCTGTTTTTAGCAGTGTGTTTTCTACAAATTAGGATCTACTTTGTTTAGGGTTTACTCAAGTCTGAGTGGGACTGATAACACAGCCCTATAATTCCTTCGTTTTAGTTTAGAATACCTTCTTCCTTCTCACTATCATTAAGTCCTGGAAGAATGAAAGTGAAGACAATTTAGAGCAATTCTCTATATTTAGATGATACACATTTTCCATTCTAGTCATTCTGTCTGCATGCCCTATTGCATTGAAAAACCTGCTGCAATTCTAATGGAATTTGAAGTTTGAGATATGTGGG
Source organism: Ursus maritimus (assembly GCF_017311325.1). Lineage (NCBI taxonomy): Eukaryota > Metazoa > Chordata > Mammalia > Carnivora > Ursidae > Ursus > Ursus maritimus. The sequence goes on from NW_024423564.1 coordinate 27,555,169, forward strand.
TACTTCTAAAGGTTTTTAAACCCTTTAGATTGCAAAAGTTATCTATTTCTTGAGGCATCTTCTTAAAAATGACTAACGGTTTATGTGTTCAGTAGGGCTGTCATGAAGGAAGGGATAGCTAGCATGTTCTAATTAGGGTGTGGGTACTTGTTTAACATTTCTGAGACCAGGCTCTTTGGCTTATATTAGTACTGTTTTTCAAACATGACTGCTGTAGATGGTTTGGTTATGACTTAGTGTGGCTATTTTGTGGGATTTAGTGCCAGATGGGCTTACTGATCTAGATTAACTGGTAGTAAGTGATGATGTTGACAAGTACGGTACTAAGAGTATTATGGCTTCTTGCCCATTTTCAGCCTCCAGGTTTATTTTCGATCTAAAGATAATTAGAGCAGGTGGTGGTTCCCTGTTCCCCAAAGGCTAGCGGTGGTGTGCTTCTCATCGTGTTTGTCAGACCTGCTGTTCGGAGCTAAATTTTTGCCTTTGCCTGAAACTAAATCTCTAAAACTATGATTAGCTTCCTAAGACCGGTCAGTATATTGAGAGCATATGCATCCCATAATACCTTAAATTCAAGCATAAAATTATAATGTAGCCATTTATATTACTATTAATTGCTTTTTACCTCTGTTAGAAACTCAAAGGAACGATTAATTCTCAGACAGACTGCATCCTCACCACACTTCCGGGTTGTAGCAGCCAGTAACAGTGTTGGTTTCTTCATCATCATCTTTCCAGTGCCGCCCGGTTTTTCATTTTGATGGATTATAGAGTTGTTTTGTATTCTCTGTAGAAGCTTGCTCTTTCTTTCTTTCTCTCCCTTTCTTCCTTTCTTTCTCTCTCTTTCTTTCTTTCTTTCTTTCTTTTCTTTTCTTTTCTTTTCTTTCTCTTCCTTCCTAACTTCCTTCCTTCCTTCCTTCCTTCCTTCCTTCCTTCCTTCCTTCCTTCCTTCCTTTTGCAGTTAGGTATATTTTCATTTTTTTTTAAAGATTTACTTGTTTATTTATTTATTAGAGAGAGAGCAAGCGTGCGTGCAGTGAGAGGGGGTGCAGAGGGAGAGGGAGAGAGAGTCCCAAGCAGACTCTTTGCTGAGTGTAGAGCCCGACATGGGGCTGGATCTCATGACCCTGAGATCATGGCCTATAGCTGAAACCAAGAGTCAGGTGCTCAATGGAGTGCTACCCAAGTGCCCCAGTGTTTTAATTTCTTTTAAGTTGCTTTACAACAGTACTGTACCGGGGCGCCTGGGTGGCGCAGTTGTTAAGTGTCTGCCTTCGGCCCAGGGCGTGATCCCAGAGTCCTGGGATCAAGCCCCACATCAGGCTTCTCC
>NW_024423564.1:27556625-27744959 GCF_017311325.1 Ursus maritimus
GCTCCTGGGTGGCACAGTTGTTAAGCGTCTGCCTTCGGCTCAGGGCGTGATCCCGGCGTTCTGGGATCGAGCCCCATATCAGGCTCTTCTGCTGGGTGCCTGCTTCTTCCTCTCCCATTCCCCCTGCTTGTGTTCCCTCTCTCGCTGGCTGTCTCTGTCTCTGTCAAATAAATAAATAAAATCTTTAGAAAAAAAAGAAGTAATTCTTTTTGGGGGAGAGTTGACTGAATATTTCATGAAATTAAATAGTTATCTTTTTTAGATGTGATCCTGGAATCATGGTGATTTTTTTTCTTTTGTTTTGTTTTTTTATTGTGACTCCAAACATACAACGTAAAATTCATGATCTTACCATTTTCAAGTCTATGGTACATTAGTGTTAATATATGCACATTGTTGGGTTGCCTGGGTGGCTCAGTCGGTTAAGCGTCTGCCTTTGGCTCAGGTCATGATCCCAGGGTCCTGGGACTGAGCCCCACATCGGGCTCCCTGCTCAGCGGGGAGTCTGCTTGTCCCACTCCTCCCCAGCTCGTGCTCTCTGTTGCTATCTCTGTCTCTCTCTCGAAGAAATTAAAAAAAAATCTTTAATATATATATGTATGCACATTGTTGGCAACAGCTCTCTGGAACTTTTTCATCTTGCAAAACTGAAACTCTGTATTTATTAAACAACAGCTCAGCTCCCCATTTCCCCCTCCCTGCCAGCTTGGTAACCACATTCTACTTTCTGTTTCTATGAGTTTGACTTCTTTAGATACCTCATATAAGTAGAATCATGCAGTTTTTGTTTTTTTGTGACTGACTTACTTCACTTAGCGTAATGCCCTCAAGATTCATCCATCTTGTACCATATGACAAGATTTCCTTCTTTCTGAAGGCTGAATAGTATTCTACTGTATGTGGATACCATGCTTTCTTTATCCATTCATCCATCACTGGACATTTAGGTTGCTTCCACCTCTTGGCTGTTGTGGCTAATGCTGCAGTGAACATGGGAATCCTAATATCTCTTTGAGATCCTGCTTGCAATGATTTTGGATATATACCCAAAAGCGAGATTGCTAAGTCATTGGGTAATTCTATTTTTAATTTTTTGAGGAGATGCCATACTGTTTTACCATTTACATGCCCACCAGCAGGGCACAAGGGCTCTATCTCCTTGCCAGCACTTGTTCTTTTCTGGGTTTTTTGTTTGTTTGTTTGTTTGTTTTTTGATAATGGCCATACTAATAGGTGTGAGGTGGTATCTCACTGTGTGTGTATTTTTTTTTTAAGATTTTATTTATTTGAGAGAGAGAGGGAGGGAGAGCACAGGAGAAGCAGATTCTCTGCTGAGTAGAGAGCTGCCCCAGGACCCTGAGGTTATGACCTGAGCTGAAGACAGATGCTTAACCAACTGAGGCCACCCAGGCGCCCCGCTCACTGTGGTTTTGATTTGTATTTCCCTGATGATGAGTGATGTTGAACATCTTTTTATGTGTTTTTTGGCCATTTTCTTGTCTTCTTTGGAAAACATTCCTTCTTGATTGTTGTTTCAGATTGATGTTTTTTCAATAGGGTTATGGGTTATTATAAACAGAGTTCCCCTTTCTGTCCTAAGAACTGGGTAATCATGTTTGAGGATATTCTTGCAAGAGAGATTTATAACATCCTTCTGAATTAATTACCGCACCCATTTCAGACATGCATGGTGTCAGAGTCACAGACTTATAGATCCTAGAGCTGGCACCACAAGTTTTACTGCCTGACCCCTATTGCTTGAAAAGTAGAGCTTCTAGTTTATATTAAATTTAAAATCTTGATCAACATGCCAACCTCTGTACCATTGATTAGATCTAGCTTTTGAATAAAAAGTGATAAAGGACTTTTTTGAGATAAAGGGGAAATTTGAAAATGGATTACATCGGATGGTATAATTGTATTATTGTTGAGTTATTTAGTAGAGTCTCATTATTTAAACGGTATAAACTGAAATGTTTTGGGTAAAAAAATGCCACAATGTCTATAATTTACTTACAGATAGTTCAGGAAAATTGTTTGTATATCCGTTTATACAGTACAGGGTGTCTTAACTCAGCACTATTGACATTTCGGGCTGGGTAAATTCCTTGTCGTGTGGGGCTCTGTTTGTAGGATGTTTAGCGGCATCCCTGGCCTCTAACCACTAGATACCAGTAACACCCCCCAATAGTGACAATCAGAATGTCTCTAGACATTGCCAAATGTTCTCTGGGAGACACAGTTGTTCCTAGTTGAGGACCACCGATACAGAGAAGAGGGAAGTAAGAGAGGTAGAGATATTTATGTATGTTTAGAGAGAATGAGCAAGCAAGCAAGCAAATAGAGGACAATGTCAGCTATTGATGAATATAGGTATAAGGGTATTTTTTAATACTATTCTTTTAAATTCTCTACAGATTTAAAGATTTTCAAAATAAAAGTTTGGGGAAAAATAAATTAGACTGGATTTCATAATGACTGAGTATTATTGGAAAATGTGTGAATTCTGTCCAAAGTTACATTAAGGGTCAAGAAAATGAGATTTGATAGAGCACATCTGAAGTCAGTAATTAATGAAAGTGTGTTAGTTTTCCAGTAGTCCTGGAACACATTACCACAAATTTAGCAGCTTACACCAACACCCATTTGTGCCCTTATCTCACAGTTCTGTAGGTTAGAAGTCTGGGCACAATTTGGCCTGGCTCGTTCTCTGTCCCAGGTTTCAAAGGTTGAAAATCAAAGTGTCACTGGGGTTGAGTTTCTTTCTGGAGCTCTGGGGATGAATTGGCTTCTGGGCTCTTTCAGGTTGCTGCCAGAACTCAGTTCCATACTGTTGTAGGACTGAGGTGTCCATTTCCTTGCTGGCTGCTGGCTGGGGTTTTTCTCAGCTTCTAGGGGCCGCCTGCACTCTTTGGTCTGTGGCTCCCTTTCTCCATTGTCAAAGCCTGCAAGAGTGGTAGAGCCTCTGCATGCTTCACATCTCTCTGATTTCCTCTCTGCCCCATGCTCTGGCTCTTCTCCCTTTCTCTTCTGCTTTTAAGGGCTCGTGCGATTACATTGGGTACACCCAGATAACCCAGGATATTTACTTTAAAGTCAGTTGATTAGTAACCTTAGTTCCAGCCGCAAAGTCCCTTTATTGCAGTACCTAGGTTAGTGTTTGATTCAATAACCAGGGGGTGGGAATCTTGGGAGACATCTTTAGAATTCTGCCTACCACAAAAAGAATACAACTGAATTCTGACAATTAAAAAAGTCAATTATTTCCTAAAATATTTTATTTGTGTCTTTCCCATTACTATTAGGTTTAAAGATGTTGTCATAGAATAGATTTTATAAGAGAGTTATATTTTTTTAAGTTTATATATTTTTTTAGTAATCTCTACACCCAACGTGGGACTTGAACTCCTGACACCAAGGTCACGAGTTGCATACTCCTCTGACTGAGCCAGCCAGGCATCCCGAGAGATTTGTATTTATCACTCCAACAATTACTATGGGAGGAATCATGGATATTTATTTAGAAGAAAATGCAAATCGCTGCTGAACATCACACGCAAGAATATTTGTTTTTACAACAGATCCTATTCTTAAAACTTTTGTACCCTTATACAATGAAAGTAAGAGCACAAAAATTTCACTTCATGAACTCTAAGAAAACTTTCTTAAAGTGTAACTTACTTCTCTTTATTACTATAATTAATTAGAATTGTTCTTTACCCGTTAAAGAAGACAACGCTTGGTTTTGTTTTTAATGGGCCAGCTGACAATATTTTAGGCACACCTGATCCAGTAGAACTAAATTTGTCCCCAGAGAAGACAGGGCCTGTTTATTACCCTCATCTTGTCCTTTTGTCCTGAGTGTATACTCAGGTTGTGCACCGTGTTACACATGTGTTTACATGTATTCAAAACTATTCTGTAACCACTCTAAGACACTGAGCTCTGGGAGCACACATTCCTGTCTCTCTTGCGTTCCTCTTCTTTATTCTCACCCACCACCATCTTATTCCCGTCTTCATAATTGAGGCCTTTGCCACTCCCGTGCCTTCCAGTCCGCCAGCCCCCTCTGGCTTCCCTCCCTTCCCTATTCAGTCCGGATGCCATGACCTGTCATTTCAGCTGCTCTTCCTTGGCTCATTTACCACCTCCTTGTTGCCCTGACCTTCTTTCATTCTTTCCTGGTACTCCTGCCCTTTCCTTTAGTCTCTTCAGTCCTTTGCTCCCTGCTTTCACCAGCACTCGAACCTTCTTCGGCTTCTCATTTTGTGCAGTCCCGATGGATAACTGCAGCTTTTCACATGGCTTCCACTACAACCCAAATATTAATGAGTCTCTAGTGTTGTATCACCAGCCTGAACCTCTCCCCCAGAACTTTAGATTTGCACTTCCAGCTGCTTGATATCTACTTTTAGATGGCACTTCATATTTTGTAAACATTTTTAATTTAAATTCATTTAATTAACATATAATGTATTATTGGTTTCAGAGGTACAGGCCTGTGATTCATCAGTCTTATATAACACCCAGTGCTCATTACATCACATGCTCCCAGTTACCCCATCCTCCCACCCCCTCCCCTACAGCAACCCTCAGTTTGTTTCCTATGATTAGGACTCTCTTATGGGACACTTCATATTTAACATGTCCTAACCTAAACTCCACCCCCCTCGAAACTTGCTTCTTTCCCTGTTTCAGCTAGTGATACTCTCCAGTTACTCAAGAGCATTTCCCTGATGATTAGTAATGTTGAGTACCTTTTCACATACCCATTGGCCATCTGTCTCCTTCTGGTACCGTGATTCTCTCCTTCTGTCTCAATAGCCTTCAGAATGGACTTCCTGCCTCATTTACCCTTTTTAGCTCCATCTTCCGCGTTGCTTCTAGAGTAACCTACCCCCAAATGCACATCTGACCTAGTCTCCCTCCCTGCTAGTGAAATCCTTTAGTGGCTTTCCCACCATCTTCAGGAGACCATGCAGAGTTCTGAGCATGGCCCTTCCTTTCTGATCCCTTCCTTTCTTGCTCTTTCATTCCTGCCACCACCACCTCATGCACTGTTTGCCCTAGCAATCCTGAAAAACTTCCAGTTTACCAACAAACCATGCTCATGTGTCAGCCTGTCTACCCTCTCCCACCTTTTCTCCTTTGCCCTAGAATGCTCTTCTCCCATTTCCCTGCATTCCTCTCTACCTGGTTTAGTCTCAATTTTCTACTTGTCCTTCAGGTTTCAACTCCAAGAGGAAGTGACCCTTTAGCACTCCCTCCTTAATACCCCACATACTATTAGTGTGCCACTTCCGTGCCCCGGACTGTGTGCATGAGAGCCGGCAAATACTTCTCTTACAGCGTTTATGATACTGGTTGTCATCAGTGGTTTTCATAGCTTGTTTCCACCCAGACTGGGATTTCCTTGGGAGCCAAGGTGTCAGTTGCCCTTTTCCATCCCCTGTGCCTAGCCCTAGCCCGGAGCAGATATTCAGTAAATGTTTGTTGAATGAATGAATCAGCATTAACACTGGTAGAGACAGAGTTTTATGGGGCTGTTTAGATTAATTTTAAAAGGATTTATTTTATACTTTTAATGAAGTTTTTACTTATGTGTTTATTTTGGATTTTATTTGTTTGAGAGAGAGAGCGAGAGGGAGAAAGCATGAGTGGAGGTGGGGAGGAGGAGGGAGGGGCAGAGGAAGAAGAAGCAGCAGATTCCCTGAAGAGCAGGGAGCCCGATGTGGGGCTTCATCCCAGGACCCTGAGATCATGACCTGAGCCCAAGGTACACGCTTAACTGACTGAGCCACCCAGGCACCCCTGATTTATTTATTTTAGGAAGAGAGAGCGAGTGTGCCTAAGGGGGGGAAGTCAGAGGGAGAGGGAAAGAAGCAGAGGCCACAAGCCATATGGGGTGGATCTCATGACCCCAAGATCATGACCTGAGCTGAAATCTGGAGTCGGGCATTTAACTGACTGAGCCACCCACGTGACCCTAGATTAATTCTTTATACAGAAGAACACATGTATACAATACGTAAAATAGCATAGATGAGCTTATAATGCAAATGGTAAGTCTCCCTGTCTACTTCTTTGTATCCCCAGCTTTACTCCTGAAAGGTAGCCTCTTTGAACCTCCTATCTTTTGGGATTTCCTGGTGGCTACATCTCTAACTTCTAGATCTCTGTGTCTAAAAACTCTATATATCCTAACAGGTGCTTTGTTCTCATATACTTTTTTATATCTTAAAATGTTTATTTTTGTCAGAATAGCTAGTGATTTTCTGTTTCTGGTTTACTATAAGTGTTCCCTCTCCATAAAAAATTCATTCAGAATTATTCTGATACACTTTTAATGTCTGTTTTTATGTAAGTCACAATATATATGTAATAGATTAATAAAGTCATAAATTTATATGGAACATAAATAAGTAAATATACAAATGTCAGGGATTTGGACTCTAAGTTATTTCCCTGAGAGGGTTGTACAATCAAAAAGATTTGGGGTACTGCTCCAAATAATAGACTTTTATCTGGTTTTTTTTTTTTTTTTGATTGATCAGCTTTAGGTATTATCTATTGACTTTCCACTTAAAAAATGAATGTTTAGCTTTCTAACACTACAGTCATCTCATTCTCTCTTCCAGTGTTTGATATAGTAGTTATATTATTCATTTTACTTCCTCTGCTGCTTGACTTAGTAACTTTAGATAATGACAGCTCTATTTCTCATTTCATCCACTTATGACAGTTTTGTCGACCCTGCATTTTTAAAAAGGGGCATTAGAACATGTACTTCTTTTTCCATCTGTTTTTCTCACTTTCTGTCAGCGACACTTATTTTACATGGTCAAGGTTGATAACTTTCATATTTTGTCCTGTTACCAAGGACAACCAAGTCTCCATATAAGTTGAATCTAAAAGATGAAAACTATAAATAGTATCATACTGTTATGACCTGTTAATTTTTCCAGAAAGGAGTTTCCCTTATGAACCTGAGACCCATTGACTGCAACATGAAGTTACTTTCTCCTTGTCAGGAAAGCAGGTAGAATTAACAGACAAGGACAAATGCCTCTTGTTATTAAGCAGATTACTGCAAGGATTTGTCCTTTTCCAGAAGCTGCATCATATTTCTGCCAGTAGGGAAGAGAACATGTGATGTTTGCACGTTCTCTATAAAAAGTTCCTTTTTGCTTAGAAATCATGCTTGTTTGCTTTTTAATATTCTGATTAAAGAATGAAAATTCAAAGTCCAGCCTTTGGGATCTGTAATGAAGTAACAAGAGCTATAATTTGTGATTACCATAGGCCACAGTTTCTTCCCTGAGCAGTCAATATACCTTATTTTCCTGGATGGTTACCTGCTCAGCTGTAGGGAGCAGACATTTCTTCTGACATCTCCCAAACCCAAGTGAGCTGAGCTAGCTCTGGAGTGCTGGACTGTTTGAGTAATGAAAACAACTGTCATCTTTAGGGAGAGTAGTACAGATAGGAACTGGCTATCATTTCGTGCCACATTTATAGAAAATAAGAGTGAAACCCTTTTGGCCAGTCTTTCTTGTAGGATCCTGAAATTTATGTCTTGCAGCCAAAGTATCAAAGTTAGTTCTGGCCTAAGATGAAGGGCATCTCTATTTATAGTATCCCCTAAAATATGATTCTATAAATATTTAGTGCAGAGCCAATTTGTGTGCTGGGATTAGTTTCTTCTCTCTAGGGCGGGGGTAATGAACCCTGGACTCTCAAGGTTCTGTGATCAGTAACAACCAGATCCTCTTTTCTCCTACTCCATTAATTCCTTATAATCGGGGTACATATAAGCTTGCTTCATATTTGAAATGTAGATTTTTGTGCCCTTTTCCCCCAGGGGGTTTCTCATTACCTTTCTTCATATTATTATTCTTTTTCTTTTTCTTCCTCCTCCTCCTCTCCTCCTCCTCTTCTTCCTCCTCTTCCTCTTCCCCCCGCTCCTCCTCCTCCTCCTCCTCCTCCTCCTTCGAGCGTAATATGTCTTTGTCATGGCCTCACTTCTTCTCTCCTCTCAGTTATATTTTCTATTCTGTGGAATCCCCCTTTGTACCCAAATGCTTTTCTAGACTACTGCACAGCTGTCTTCCAAGGATCTCCATCCACTCTTCTCCTGGGTTGGAATCACTGTTCCCAGGATCCTGTGTCTCCCACAGGATCCACTTCCACTGTCTTGATTTAGTCCATCATTTTCCTGGAGTGTATCCTGAAGTGAGTTCTTTAGAAAGGCTATGTGGGAAATAAACTTTCTGAGTCATGTCTAAAACTGTCTATGTTGTACTTTCATACCGATCTGTAGTTGAGCTAGGTGTAGCATTCGAGGCTGAAAATAATTTCCTTTAGAAAATGTGAAGACGTGGCTCCATTGTCTTCTAACATCCTCTATTGCTTGACAAGAAGCAATTTGTCAGTCCTTTCTGGGTGACCTGTGTTCCCTATTCAGTATCTCCTTTATATACTTGTTTAGGAATTCTATGAGAAGATGTATAGATGTGGGTCTTTTATCAGTTAGTTGTATTGACCACTCACTAAGCCCTTTCAATCTTAAGACTTGGGTCTTTCTTCAGCTCTGGGGAATTCTGTTATTTCTTAAATAGTTTTCCCCTCTCTTTTTTTCTGTTCTTGGATTGACTTTTTATGTCTCTTATGGTCTCTCTATTATTTCCATATTTTTATCCATATGCTCTCATTCTGTGCTTCTCAGTTTTGTTTTCCAGATCATCTGTTGATTTACTTTCCTTTTCTAATCACTCTTTAAATTCTAAGAAAAATTTAAAGAGTTCTTGCAAGTTCTTTGTTCCTTTTTTGTGGTTTCCTATTCCTATTTTATATGGGTGCAATACCCTCTTGAATCTTTTGATTATAGTTGTTGTTGTTGTTTTTTAATGTTGTCTTATGTCGCTTAATTGTATTTGTTCTCCTCAGGGTTCTTTTTTCTATGTTTTTCTTAGTTGTTTCTCATGCTGCTTTTTTCCCCATGTGCCTGGTAATCCCTGGTTGTCTGTTCATATTTTAGAAAGAAGGACCGAGGAACTGGTATGGATTTTCTATGCCATTTTAAAAGTTGGTCTCTTTTCCCCCTAGACTTATCACCTATGTGGATGGCTGACTGAGCCCTCTGTGTAGAGCGAGATGCCTTGGCTGGCCTGCTTGCTCTAGGCCTGTGCTCGGACTCTGCCTTTGTGCTAGAGGAGTGCTCTACTGTGGGCAGGTTGTACTCCCACTAGATGGCTTGGCTTTCCCCAGGTCATTTGTTCTTTCAGCTCTCTGGCTTTTGGACGGAGGGTTAATGCCAGGCCACCTGTGATCTGTGTGGGGGTGGGGGAAGCAGATGGGGATGCCAACCAGCACAGTTCCAAGTACAGACCTTCAATTATTCCCACTGTCTTCAGCCCCCCCTTTTCCCTTCTCTCCTCCCTTGTACCTGCTGGACTGGAGCCCAGAGCCATCAGGTGTCCCTGGGCGGATTGGCTGTCTAGATTCCTTTTACCATTCCAACAAGCATTTTGGCTTCCAGCTCCTCTTAGCTTGCCTTGTGGCTGTGGCTTTCTCTGCCTGTCTCATCCATCAACACAATTCTGTCTGCTTTTTGAATTCTAGAAATTTGTTGTATCCTTCATCCACTGGTGAACCCCTTAACTTCTCTTTCCTTTTGCTATTATAGGTTTATTGCATCTTTTGCCTCCCTTATTTGAGTGTGGTTTCGTAAGCTATAGGTAGTAAACACACATCCTCAACCTACCATCTTGAAATTAAAGTCCCGATATGAATTTTAAACTATATCTCTTATGAATATTTACCTAACCTGTTTATTTCATGGCTGCAGTATCTATTTGAGCTTTGCGTAATTTATAAATTATTTCAGTAAAGTAAAGCAAGAGAATTAGAGTAAATAATTTCAAAGGGGTAAAGATCTAATGGCACAATTTTTCAGAAAATCTTGTATAATAGCAATAGTTTATTTTAGTAAAAAAAGAGAGAAAACTGCTCAGTTAAAGATTAGAGTCTTAAAATTAACGTCAGTTTTGTGCCTGGTTTCTATAGGCTATTGTCAACAAGTATATTACCTGCTCTGTATCAGGTAAGCGCTGAACTTGGAGCAGTGACTTGAGAGATCTCTGCTCTCGTAGAATTCACATGTTGCTTTGGGGAGTTTTGGGAGTTGTTTTGGTACCGATGGATAGGTAATAAATGAACTTTAAAAATAAGCAACAAAAACATTGGGCAGCTATGTGCACAATGCAAATAATTAAAATAGGTGACCTGCTAATGAGTGTCAGGACATCTATTTGGCCAGCTGGTTGGCGAACCGCGAGGGGATGACTAAAGAGCAGGGGACAGCCAGGCAAAAACTGGGATCTTGGCATTACCATCAGATAACATATCCTTTCCACCTTACTCAGTGCTTCCTACCCTTTGGTTTTAATTGTACTTCTGTCCTATAAAGATTTTTATATTAATGTAATGAATTGCTTAAACATTTCATAGCTTTTAAATAGCACTTGGGTGAAATAAAAGACTCATGAGATAATTTATTCCCTTAGGACAGAGGAGGGATAAACAAGCCTTTTTATCCTGTGATAGCAGAGTGGTTTGGTAAATTTAAAGGCCTTAATTATTATGCTTTAAGCAACAACTTAATTTGCTTCAGTCTGATTCTCAGCTTTTAAGTGGGGCTCTTCCTTTGATATATCGTGTTGCTATTTTGGTGCTTGTCATTTTGTTCGTGCAGTTTCTCTCATCAAGAAGCATTTACTGCTCACTTCCATGGAATCCCTGTGCTGGTGTGGATCCTGTGGGCTGCAGATGCACATTTACTTGTATCTTTAAATTAGGTACACTTTTCAAGGAGTATGGGGCATAGTTAAGGAGCCAATTTGTAGATCTTTAAATTCCCCATGTACTTTTCCTAACATTGTTCTGCCTGAGAATGTGTTTATGATGGAGGTGCTGGGTCTGCTGTTCCCCTTCTCATTCACTGTTGCCCTTCTCACACTATTAAGAAAGAAAGGCATATTGCTGTATCTCAGATCTCACAAAGGTCCCCGGATGTAAAAACACCAGGGCGCCAAAGGGCAAAATTGAAAAGACCGGTGTCAGTGTGAAGGTAGTGGAAGACTGTAAGTGACACCGTCTAACGTAATGCTAGATAAAAGTTCCTTTTGCAATCCAAACAGTTTTCATTTTTTTGCTCTCACAAAACTGAGAGAATAACCTAATTGATTTGTTTGCCGGTTAACTAATGTACTATTAAGTATATTTTTGATGGTATATGACTTATCTTTTTTTTTTAACGTCGTTCAAAAATTTTGAAGAATTGAGAAATCATTGCTCTAACAAGACTTCCATTTTCCTCTTCTCATTTATATGACACGGATTTCTCACCATTTAACTTTATGAAATTAAAAGTAGCGATAGAATTGGTGCTGATCACTATTTCATCCTGACGATAAGTAATAGTCACTGCGTGGAAATGTGACCTAACTGAAGAAGAAAAACCTCACCCATCTCTTTTTAAATTTTTAACTTTATTTTTTCATGAGTTCAGGATTATATATATTACAATATGGTATGTTACAATACCTTTGTAGCTCTATGATAAAAATAACTCAGGGACATATGGAATTCACGCTAATTTGTGTAACTGTCACAAGAAAAAAAGTGTTAAATGTATTTCTGAAATAAGTATTTTCATTTAATTTCAGAATCTCAAAACAGCATTAGATGTTGGCCTTGTTTTAAAAAAGTTTATTTAAACACTAAGCTAGCTAAGAAACCTTTTGAAAGGTTCAAACACAATTGATACAGAAAATACTTTCCCTCTAATCTCAATTTAGCATAAATGGAAGAGGTGAGGGGGAAAAGTAGACAATTTCTTCAGCAGCATATATGGCTAAATCCATCAACCACCTTAAACTGAAATGTCCATTATTGATCCCATTAAAAAGTGCTGGGCAAATATCAAAGTTACCTACTTCATAAACCAGAAGACAATTTTAGGGTTATGATAAGTAAACTATTTTTGAAACACTTCAAAAACTTTTAACATTAAACTAGAGGAATCATCTCTTAATTGTAAAAAAGAAAGGTGTAAGAGAAAGTAAAAGACATTTAAACTGATTTTCAATCCCCTTTGAACAAAAGAAATGAAAAATAATGGTTAATTAGTTAAGCGTTGTGCTCTAACCAAACTAATTAATTACAGTGATTTTCAATGGCAACAGCCCACCCGACTGGGTAGTTTGACAGTTTTGAATACTTTTGCAGTGATTTTTCTTAAAATGCAGACACTGGATGATCTGGTCATACACTGTTCATCTTATGCATTCTGCATCTCTTTGCCAATCCTGTAGCTAAGGATCTTGTTCTAATCAATCTTAGTGTGTGTAATTGGCAACTGCCAAGGTCAAGCTTTGAAAGTGGTGTCGACGTCATCTGATAATTCTCACTGGTAGCAGTCTGCTACTCATTTTCTGCAGCTTCTACAATCTTTATAAATTCTCTTGCTGTTTGTACTTCATTACACACTGTTAGGGAATCTTGTATATCTTTATGACTCACTAACTGAACATTACTATCTTCATAATAATGAACCTGCATTTTCAAGATGCCAACCACTTGAGTGGTTGAAAAAGTAATTGGAAACTTCCACCCTGACCTCCAATGATTGTTCCAAAAGTTTTTTGCTTGAAACTGATGGCTTTCTCTGCATGCAGTAATGGTTTGCTGTCCATCTATTTCTTCTTCTTTTACTATATGACAATGCAGATCCCATTTGGATAATGTTCTTTTATATACACTCATAGAACAGTTTTTACTGAAGTTCTCCATGTTCCAACTGCATTTTCTGCTTCATATGATCTAGGATCAGTCGCTTCCTTTCTTAAGTGATCAAATTTGAAACAGATTCTGGTTTTGGGATCCAAAAACTTTCCATTTCCCAAGTTGCCATGTTCTGTTATCAGTATCTGATCTTCATAACCTTCAATTTTACTGGAGTAAACTGGTCCAAGTTACTCCGTGCAAATGCATGAGCTACTCCTTCCCTAAGAAGATTATCATTATTAAGTGTTAACTGAACATCATTAAACACCTCATTAAATTCTCCAGGAGGGGCATGAATAATGAATTTTGCTGCTCTATGCACCTTCTCCTCATTAGACAACTGCTCCTCCAGATCCGCCATTTTCCTTTTGGCAACAAACCGGCTGTGGTGACATGGTGGCAGAGGCCACCTGACTTCCCCTCACACCCATCTCTTTTATACAGTTTTCTTTATTATGTTTAAGACTCTTTAAAATCAAAATTTGCAGTATATTTATATTTTAATTGATTGATTAGTAATAATAGTTATAAAGAAAACTCAAACCAGAAGAAATTGTTTTAACACTTGAAGTCTTTAATTACAGAAAATAAAGAGAAATTTATTTTTAACTTATAGACAGATTTTTGTTGAGAAAAAATATAACACTGCCCAGTAAAAGACTTTCAAACATAAAATACATTACATTAGAAATAATTTGTGTTGGAGGAATCACCTTTTCTCAAAGCTTGCTGTATAGCTTCATTACTAGTGGAGGGATAGACACGGATCATTGGAGTAGCATAGGGAACCCAGGAATAGAGCCACATAAATATGCCTAATTAATTTTTGACAAAGAACCTAAAAGCAATTCAGAAGGAGGAGGAATATCTTTTTAATGAGTGGTGCTGAAGCAATTAGACATACATTGGCAAAAAAAAAAAACAAAAAAAAAACTTTACCTAAATCTTATATAAAAATGAACTCAAAATTTATCGTAGACATAAATGGAAAATATTAAACTATAAAACTTCCAGAAAAAAAGTGAAAATATTTGGGGCCTACAACTAGGCAAAAAGTTCTTAGGCTTGACACCAAAAACATGATCCATAAAAGGAAAAATTGATAAATTTTATCTCATCACGATTAAAATCTTCTACTCTGCAAATGACCTTGTTAAGAGGATGCAAAGACAAGCTACAGATGGAGAAAAAAATGTTTGCAAGACACATATCAGACAGCGAACTAGTATCTAGAATATATAAAGAACCCTCAAAACTGTAAAAGACAATCAATCCAATTAGAAAATGGGAAAAAAACATGCACAGACATTTCACTGAAGAGGATATACAGATGGCAAATAAGCACATGAAAAGATGTTTGCCATTAGGGAAATGCAAATTAAAATTACAATGAGATATCATTGGAATAGCTAAAAAAAAAAAAATACAACACCAAATGCTGGCAAGGATGCAGAGAAGCTGCATTTTACATTGTTGGTGGAAATATAAAATGATACAGCCACTCTGGAAAACAGTTTGGCAGTTTCTTAAGAAACTAACCATGCAACTACCGTATAACCCAGCAATTAAACCCTTGGGCCTTTATCCCAGAGAAATGAAAACTTAATGCTATGGACTGAATTGTGCCCTCCCCCCCAATCATATGTTGAAGCCCTAACCCCACAATGTGGTAATTGAAGATGTGGCCTTTGGGAGATATTTAGGGTTAGATGAGGTCAAAAGGCAGGGTCCTCATGATAGGATGATAAGAAGAGACATCAGAGACCTTGCTCTTTTCTCTCTCTCTCTCTGCCATGTGAGGACACAGTGAGAAGGCATTTATCTTTAGACCAGGAAGAGATCTCTCACCAGAACCTGACCATGCTGGCCCTGATCTTGGACTTCTGGCCTCCAAACTATGAGAAAATAAATTTCTATGGTGAAGCCACCCAGTCTATGACATTTTGTTATGGCAGCCAGAGACGACGAATATGTTATGTTCACACAAACCTGTGTACAGATGTTTATAGTCTCTTCATTTGTAATAGTCCCAAACTGGAAATAACTCAGATGCCCTTCAATGGATGAGTGGTTAAAGAAATTGTGTTGTGTCTAAACCATGGAGTATTACTCAGTAGTAAAAAAGAATGAGCTCTTGAACATGCAACTACTTGGATGGACCTCAAGGATATCATGCTGAGTAAAAAGCCAATCTCCAAAGGCTAATATTACATGATTCCATTTATATAACATTCATGGTATAACCTGATTATGGGTATGGAAAGCAGATGAGTGGTGGCCAGGGAATAGGGAAGGGATGAGGAAAGGGCGGCTGTAGCTATAAAGGGGTAGTATTAAGGAGTCCTATGGTGATGGTGCAGTTACGTATGTTGATTGTGGTAGTGGTTACATAAAGTCACACATGTGATAGAATTGGATAGAGTTGCATGCACACATACACACACACACACACACACACACACATGAGTGCATATATGCCAGTAAAAATGAATAAGCTCTGGACTATAAAAATGCCAATTTCCTGGTTTTGATGTTGTGCTGTTGTTAGTTATGCAAGATATTAATGTTGGAAATGCTTGGTGAAGAGTACATGGGATCTCCATGTATGTTTCTTAGCACCTTCCTGTGAATCTATAAATATTTCAACTTAAAAGTTAAAAAAAATAATTTGGTGAAGGTAGAAAGAAAAATAAGTTCCAAAAGAAAAATGAGAGATATAAAATTTCTGACCAGTCTGAACTAATTTTGAAATGGTTTTTTGAAATGGATAATAGTGGCTATCAAATTGCTAAAGAGTTTAAATTCCATTTGATACATTTAAGGTGACATAACAGCTTTCTTTTAAAATATTGATATTTATAATACATTAGCAATTACTCCTTTGCAACTACTTAAACTTATAGTGAAAAATTTTAGATGTCAATTTGAGAATGTGTGAGGGGATATATAGTTTTTAAAGTTTTCTTGGGGTTCTGCAAATAAAAAAGCTAGATTTCAGTAATATATTACCCCCACTGATGAAGGGGCTACATTCCAAAATTGTATTTTAAAAGAAATCAAAATCTGGGGCTCCTGGGTGGCGCAGTTGGTTAAGCATCCCACTCTTGATTTCGGTTCAGGTTGTGCTCTCAGGGTCAGGGGATGGAGCCCCGTGTTGGGCTCCAGGCTCAGTGTGGAGTCTGCTTGAGATTCTCTCTCCCTCTCCCTCTGTCCCTCCTGCTCATACTCTCTCTCTGTGTCTCAAATAAATAAATCTTTAAAAAAAAATCAAAATCTTAATTGCCAAAGGTAGTTGAAATAAATATTAAGAACCTGGGAGCTGCCAGTTAAGGGTAGGATTAAAAAGGAAGAAGTGTTGTACTGTGTTTAGGTGCTGTCATTGACCTTTAATGCCTATTTTTTGAATTAGTACAGTTGTGTTCGGTTGCTTTGTTCTAAACAGGCTAGAGAAAAAAGGAAAGGGAGGCAGGGGAGGGTTGTGTTTTTAGCAGTCTGTGTTAGGGAGGGCAGAGGGACAAGGGATGTTCATCACCCTAAAAGGACTACATCAGGTTTACCATTAGATAATGCATGATTTCAGACTTCCTGTTTCTACCTCCCAAAAAGAAAATCTCTCTTTATGCTTGGTGATGTCGCAATCTTAGTAAGGGGTTAAACCTTCCATTTCACCACTAGCTGACTTAATTAATATATACCAGAGCTTTGGGATTAGTTAATGTTACAGTGTAAATCAGCTGCAGTCACTTGATATATGTAAATTAATCTGATCATTTCCTAGTTGATAGAGGAGTGGAATGTGAAGGAAAGGGTTATTGTGGAATACAAGAGGGTGTTTGGGAAGGTGGGGAAGCAGAGTTATGCTTTGAAAGCTACAAATAGAAGCAGAAATTGAGGTATTTTGGTCCTGCTAATGGATTGTTTAACATGATTTATGAATGTTTTGGTTAATATTTTAAAATACTGCTGCCTGCTTTATTAAGGAATTTATATCTCTGAGGATTAATTAACCTAAAATAGATCCCATTAAATCAGATTAATATAAAAGTGGCCCATAGCTAGATCTACCAAATAAATTTGAAAGTCATTATGTTATGTAGACTTCCCTCCCCAAAGGTGATAGAAATTAACCATAGAAAATGACAGTATTGAGTTACAGATGTCTTATGTAGCAACTGTTTTTATTGAAGTTATTTTGAACTTAAAGAAAAGTGGAAAGAATTCTAATGGGTGTTATACACAACTAATGAATCATCGAGCCTTACATCGAAAACCGGGGATGTACTGTATGGTGACTAGCATAATATAATAAAAAATCATTATTTAAAAAAAAAGAAAAGAAAAAGATTAGTAATATGCTTTAGCATTTCAAGCCTGTGATTTGCCTTGTATCAAGCTCTTTTGTCTTTATTAGCCTTATTTTTTTCATTTATTGGTGAGATGATAATGATGGTTGATAGGAGAGTTTTTTCTTATCTCCCTAGTAACAATATTTTCAGTAATAAAAGAGGAATGTTTTAGCTTCCTCATAAAATGTTATGATATCCAAAAATTAATAAAGTTTTCAATGGCTTTTAAAAGACACATTATGGGGGCACCTGGGTAGCGCAGTCGTTAAGTGTCTGCCTTCGGCTCAGGGCGTGATCCCGGCATTCCGGGATCGAGTCCCACATCGGGCTCCTGGGCTGGGAGCCTGCTTCTTCCTCTCCCTCTCCCCCTGCCTGTGTTCCCTCTCTCGCTGGCTGTCTCTCTGTCACATAAATAAATAAAATCTTTTAAAAAAAATAAAAGACACATTATGGCCATCTATGTTGTGTGCTTGCCTATTTCAAGAACTTTTTGAAGTCAGATTAGTGACACGGCCAATTTTTGCCTTCAAACTGTCTATTTCTCTTTGCATATGTTTATGAATACCTTGGAGAAATCAACGTATTTTTTCATATTGAGAGCTGTTACTATATCCATTACATAAATATTTCTCAAAATTGATAGACCAAGTTATTTTTCAATTCTGTCATATTGAATATAGAAAATGTCATGTTATATGATGATAAACAAATGCTTTAACAAGCTACAAAGTCACACAAAATTTCTTTTTCGCTTTCTATTAAAAAATGGCATATTTATGTTATCTAATGTGAAAAAGTTTCTTCTAATATTTTTGTAGAACTTTGAATAAGAAAACAGTTAACATTTTTACTTGAGGCAAGGGGCTAGACAGAATAACACAATGGAGATATAGATCGATGCTATCTGTGTTTACTAAAGTTAGCTGCACAGTCTTCCTGTATGTATAAACACTTTCAAGAGGCAAGTGGTAAATGTATGTCTAGGGACATGAAGAGATGCCCTTCAACTAAGTGGGTGGGTGTAGCTTAGATTCTCACATCAGGCCGTCTCCATAGGGAAGTGGTATGAATTATAGCATCATCGGGAGGCTGCTTCACCTAGTGTAGATGTGGGGAGAGGTGGAGGTAGGGAATAGCCGTAGTTCATGTTTTAAGATTATGACTGTATTAGGAACCCTTAATACTCATTAAGTATACAGTTCTATAATATTGGCAAGTATGTTTTTACCTCTATTATAAAGAATGGCATTTAAGGCTAAATAATCTTCATGTCAAATGGTTCAAAAAAAGGGGGGTAATCAGAAGGGGGAATGAAGCATGAGAGACTATGGACTCTGAGAAACAAACTGAGGGCTTCAGCGGGGAGGGGGGTGGGGGAATGGGATAGGCTGGTGATGGGTAGTAAGGAGGGCATGTATTGCATGGTGCACTGGGTGTTATACGCAACTAATGAATCATGGAACTTTACATCAAAAACCAGGGATATACTGTATGGTGACTAACATAATATAATAAAAATATTATTAAAAGAAAAAAAGAAAACCACTTAAAACAAATGTATGGTTTAATAAATTATTATAAGACAAATACCTTGCAGCCATCACTACATCAAGAAATAAAACCCTAGAAGTCTAAAAAAAAAAAAAAAACTTTGAAATTCCTTATAAATGAAGGATGATGGAAGCACCCCTCAGGTCAAGGTGTGATTTTTAACCCTGAAATGGACCTTTGACACAAACTGACAATATACTTAGGTACCATATCTGCAACTTGGGAAGGTATCTGCTAAGTGATACTTTTCTGAACAGAGAAATATCTGATTTAAGATTAGAAGCTAAGTACAGATCAATAGTCCAGTCAATCATGTTTCTTTTGCCAACCTAAACTTTATTAAAACTTTACTGGCATCCATATTAAATAATCAATACTTGTCAGCACAACTTTTGAAAATAATAACATTCTCTAGAGGAAGGTTTGAAGAAAAGCGACATCTACGCACAATCAAGAACCTTCTCACTGATCTTCATTTTTGACAAAATTGCTTAGTCTCTCCCCGCTTCTTCCATTATGGCATAAGTAGGAACACTCACTCTGACTTCTTGTCTCATTTGAGACCAATCTGTTGAGACTTCTACCAAATTTTCCATGTAGCCAGTTGTTAAAAAGCTGTCAAACAACAAACAATCCTAAAATTTGTGTGGAACCACAAAAGACCCCAAATAGCCAAAGCTATGACAAAGAAAAGCAAAACTGGAGGCCTTACAATTCCAGACTTCAAGTTATATTACAAAGCTGTAGTGATCAAAACAGTATGGTACCGGCACAAAAATAGACACATATATCAATGGAACAGAATAGAAAACCCAGAAATAAACCCCCAATTATAAGATCACTTAATCTTCAACAAAGTAAATCTTTAAAAAAAATAAACTAAGGTGGCTCAGTGGCTTAAACGTCTGACTCTTGGTTTCAGTTCAGGTCATGATCTCACGGGTCATGAGATCAAGCCTTGTGTCAGTCTCCCCATTCAGCAGGGAGTCTGCTTGAGATTCTTTCCCTCTGCCCCTTCCCCCACTTGTGCATGCTTGCATGCATGCTCTCTCTCTTTTTCTCAAATAAGTAAATCTTTAAAAAAAAAAAAACTCTTGGGGATTACATCAAAATAAAAATCTTCTGCATGGCAAAGGAAACAGTCAACAAAACTAAAAGGCAACCTATGGAATGGGAGAAGATATTTGCAAATGACATATCTGATAAAGGTTTAGTATCCAAAATATATAAAGAACTTATAAAACTCAACACCCAGAAAACAAATAATCTAATTTAAAAATGGACAGAAGTCATGAACAGGCATTTTTTTCAAAGAAGACATTCAGATGGCCAACGGACACATGAAAAGATGTTCATTATCACTAATCAGGGAAATGCAGATCAAAACTACAAGGTGATATCACCTCACACCTGTCAGAATAGCTAAAATCAACAACATAAGAAACAACAGGTGTTGGCAAGGATGTGAAAAAAAGGAATACTTTTGCACTGTTGGTGGGAATGCAAACTGGTGCAGCCACTGTGGAAAAGAGTATGGAGGTTTCTCAAAAAGTTAAAAATTGAACTACCCTGTGATCTAGAAATCGCACTACTGCGTATTTACCCCAAAAATACAAAAACAGTAATTCAAAGAGATACATGCACTGCTATGTTTATAGCAGCATTATTTACAATAGCCAAGATGTGGAAGCAGCCCAAGTGTCCATGGATGATGAATGGATAAAGAAGATGTGGCATACACAGACACACACACACACACACACACACACACACACGGAGTATTATTCAGCTATTATTTACAATAGCCAAGATGTGGAAGCAGCCCAAGTGTCCATGGATGATGAATGGATAAAGAAGATGTGGCATACACAGACACACACACACACACACACACACACACACACACACACACGGAGTATTGTTCAGCTATAAAAAGAATGAAATATTGCCATTTGCAGTGACATGGATGGAGCTAGAGAGTATAATGCCAAGCAAAATAAGTCAGAGAAAGACTAATACCATATGATTTCACCGATATGTGGGATTTAAAAAACAAAACAAATAAGCAAAGGAGAAAAGAGAGAGAGAAACCGAGAAACAGACTTGTAACTATAGAGAACAAACTGATGGTTACCGGAGGGGAGGTGGTTGGAGTGATGAGTTAAATAGGTGATGGGGGGACACCTGGGTGGCTCAGTCATTAAGCGTCTGCCTTCGGCTCAGGACGTAATCCCGGCATTCTGGGATCGAGGCCCACATCAGGCTCCTCTGCTGGGAGCCTGCTTCCTCCTTTCCCACCCCCACTGCTTGTGTTCCCTCTCTCGCTGGCTGTCTCTCTGTCAAATAAATAAATAAATAATCTTTAAAAAAATAAATAGGTGATAGGGATTGAGGAGTGCACTCGTCTTGATGAGCGCTGGGGGATGTATGGAATTGTTGAATCACTCTATTGTACACCCGAAACTAATGTAACATGATCTGAGCCAAAGGCAAATACTCAACTGACTGAGCCACCCAGGTGCCGTCCGCTCTGTGAGTCTTTATTAAAAACGTGTGTGAGGGGGCAGAGGGTTGGGAGGGTGTTCTGTTCATATATAGCTTTCTAAAGTGATTAAGCAAAAGCCAAAGAAGATTATCATCGCCCCATGCCGTAAAGCCCCCAGTATGACAATGTGGCAGGGATAAAACGGTGGTTAAGGACATCAGCTTGGGAGTCAGACACACCAGGATTAGGTCCTGGCTCGACCACATTTGTGCTGTTTGCCTTTAGACAGTATACTCAGCCTACATTTCCTTAGCTGTAAAATCATGAAGATGATAAAATTATTTCATGGAGTTAGGAGAATGAAATGAAATAACGTATGTAGTGAACCTTACTCTTACAGCTCATAATAAGATCAATGATAAGGGGAGGGATAAGAAAATCATTGTTTTTCTAACACCTTTTTAATTATTTTCAGATCAGAAAAGAGCAAATTCCCTATCCTGGACTGTTACGAGATCTCTAATTTTGTGAAGCTGTGAATTTGCTAAAGGTTAATCTGCAATTAGCTTAAAATCAGTTTGGCTATTAGCCCTCACAGTGTATTTTGGCATTTATTCAAGAGGGGCTGATTTTTCATGTGAAAGGTCAGAACCTTAACACAAAATAACAAGGAAAGGTACTGCTTCTTAACTTTTTACTGAAGTTTAAATGAATATGGAAAAGTGCATATTTGATCAAGAAATAGGACCTTGAGTGGTGCCTGGGTGGCTCAGTTGGTTAAGCATCTGACTCTTGATTTTTGGCTCAGGACATGGTCTCAGGGTCGTGAGATTGAGCCCCATGTCGGGCTCCATGCTGGGCATGGAGCCTGCTTGAGATTCTCTCTCTCCCTGTCCCTCTGCTGCTCCCACCTTAAAAAAAAAGTTAAAAAAAAAAAAAAGAAAGAAATAGAACTTGTCAGCACTCTAGAAGCCCCCTGTGTGTTCTCTTTCTGTCACCCCCACCCCCTGCAATGGTAACCACTATCCTGACTTCTGATGGAAGAGATTAGTTTTGTCTGTTACTGTTTTGGTTTATATATATGGACTCATGTCTTTTGGGTTTGGCCTCTTGCTTAGCGTTGTTTTGTGAGACTCATCCTTACTGTCACGTGTAATTATACACATTTACTCTCATTGCTGTGTAGTATTTTATGTGTGAGCATACTCCAACTTATTTATCCTTCCTACTGTTAACGGATGTTTGGTTTGCGTCCAGTTTTTAGCTTTTACAAATATTGAAGCTGTGAACATTTTAATACTTGTCTTTTGGTGAATATTTATAAGCATTTCTATTAGAGTGGAATTGCTGGGTCATACATATGCCTACATTCAGTTTTAACAAATGATTACAATCGGTTTTCCAAAAGGATTGTACCAGTTTGTACCACCAACAGTGTATGAGTATTCCATTCATTGCTCCATATCCTCACTGATACTTGCTGTTGTACATCATCTTCATTTTAGATGTTCTCATGTGTGTAGAATAATATCACATTGTGGTTTTAATTTGCATTTGCCTGATGACTAATGAAGCTGGACATTTTTGCAGGTTTATTTGCCATTTGGATAGCCTCTTTTGGAAAGTCACACAAGTTCAAGTCTTTTGTTCACATTTCTGTTGTGTGGTCTATATTTTTCTAATTGATTCACAGAAATTCTCTGTGTAAAATCTACATGAGTCATTTTCAGATATATTATTGTTATATCTTCTCCTTTTGTGGGTTGTCATTTTGCTGTATTAATGGTGTCTCTTGATGAACATAAATTCTTAATGTAATCAGATTTATCAATTTTTTCTTTTGTGGTCGAAGTTTTTATGTCCTATTTAAGAGGATACAAATACACTTAGAATTGTAGTCCACTAGGGATCAGTCTTTGGAAATGGTGTAATGAGAGGTTAAGACAGTTTTCCTCCCGACTGGATAGTCAGATGATCTTTGCTGAGATTTTTCAAAAAGCAGCATGAATATATTGGTGATGGTTGGGTCATTCACTAGCCCCAAAAGAGACTGAAGGAGCATTTTAAGACCTGTTTTTCTTTCCTGATTTGCTGCTTGATCCCAGCACAGTAAAGCAGGTATGGATTTTTATTGCGATTCCCATAACCTGAAAGTCATGTCTGCTAGAGTTGGATAAAAGTATAATATGCTGTCACTGTGAAGAACTACTTGCAAATTATTCATGGTTGGTTAGTCACCAGTAAATGTGCTATAAGGAAGTTGGAGTGATTGGAGAAAGATGTTGATCTGACAGTATCTAGCTTTGGGTTTTGTATGAAAGGTTCAAAAAACTGAAGCTCAATAATAATACATCACCTTACATTTATAGAACGGTTTGCAGAATAGTTTCATTTACAGTATCTCATTTTGATCCTTATGGTCACTAGCATTGCAAGGTTTTCAAGACAGATACTATTTTCCCAGTTTAACAGAGGGGAAAACCCGGAACTTCAGATCAGTTAATTAGCCTGATAAATAATTTGATAAAACTGATAACCCAGTAGTCTTATTGCTCTGACCCAACCACTTTTACAAGACTGCTCTAGGCAAATTAAACCAGAGATACAGACAACCCCAAGATATGATTTATTCTCTCAAAGGAATATAAAGCTTCAGTGTTTAATCAGAACAAAAATATTTTAGGTCTGACAAACGAGCTGGATCTTGGAGGCGTTTCAGCTCATAGAGTTTGATCATCTCACATTTTCTTGTTGTCTTCTCTTTACAGCCATCAGTTGGTTCGCTCTTTACAATGCCTTAATCCCTTTCTCTCGCACCTTATAAATGAACTTGTGTTTGATGTCTGTTAGCAAAGGGACAGAGGACTTAAGTGCAATTAAACTGGACATAAAAACTGGTGAGAATTTAACTTTATAACTCAGAGGTCATCAAATTTGCATGAGCCTACTCAATTGTAAAATCCTGGAAGCTGGTGGTTGCAGGGACTATGTTTATACTTTTCAGTTTTCCCTAGAGTAGCTAACAGTGAATTGTTCATAATGAACATCTATAGTCTGTAGGAACTGACAGTTGTTTCAAGTAGAAAAGTGAAGGTAGAAGCTGTTTCTCCTAATGGCAGATTTAAAAAAAATATATCTAAATGACCTGTTTATTAAAAGGCTCGAACATAAATCATCCAGGCCCATATATAACAGCATTCAGTAAAGCAATAGATCGGGGTTCTTCATATCTGATAGAAATGCGTGGTACTCATATGGTGGTTCTGGCAGAGATAGACTGAACAGCCACTCAGCTTCTTTTATGCTCTTCTCTGTTCCCTTTGCAGAAAAATTGGACTTGGGTTTTCAAAGCTACCTACTTGGTTAAATGAATGCAGAAAGATGTGATCTAAATCACCATAAATTCAGCTGTGTACTGCCATTTTCTCATGATAGTGTCCTTCTCTCTGACTATACAGAGCCAAATCTACTGCTTTTTTATAGTGGACGTATTTTCTGGGTTTTAACTTGTTTAGTTAAGTATGGATCGATGTGTTTATTTCTTTGCTCTGTTATTTCAGTGTTCTAAGATAATAAGGATTAGATAAAGGTCTTATCGTCAAGTTAGCTGGAATTGTGTTTTAAATGATGGAATGGGGTGCCTGGGTGGCTCAGTTGGTTAAGCGTCCAACTCTTGGTGTCAGCTCAGGTCGTGATCTCAGAGTCCTGAGACTGAGTCCTGCATCAGGCTCCACTCTCAGTGGGGAGTCTGCTTCTCTCTCCCTCTCCCTCTGTTCCTCCCCCTGCCAAACACACACACTCTGTCTCTAAGATAAATAAATAAATCCTTAAACAATGGAATAAATTAATTCCTAAATATAATGATCCCGATCCAACCCACTTGTTTTATAGGTAAGGAAGAAACAAGGCCCAAGTCACACACTTAGCCATTAGCAGAGCTAAGATTTAATGCCTGGTCTGATGATCTTGATTTCAGTGACCTACCACTTTAAATATACTGGGTCATAATTTTTAAAGACTCTTTCCAAATTTAAAGATACAGGATTTCTTAGATATGTTTTAATAGTTTGGAATCCAGTTCTAGCCTCATTTTACTTTGGTGACTCTGGGACTTAAAATACATTGTCCTTTTAAGAACTATTATGGCAGGGTCACAAAATAAAAGTATATTGCCATTTCTAGTAAAATACTGATTGAGGAAGAGCCTATGACATTCAAGTTTCAGAGTAAATAAAAAGAGTTTGAGTTACAAGCAACATGCTCTTTTAAATACTATTTAGAAAGATAGTACTGCTTAATAGAAAGGTGGAAAGATTATTGAACTGGGAGTCTCAAGACCTGCATTTTGTACTGTCCTCAACTAGCTGTGTGACTGTGGGCAGATGACTTTCTCTGGGCTTTGGTTTGCTTGTCTGTACAGTAAGGACTGAGGGCTAGAATTGTAACTCTCTCTCCAGTAACTAACTCTCAGTATTGCAGAATGTGAGAAATTAAGCAGAGCAAGTTTGTTGTCAGAAGTCCTTAGACATGAAAATGATCTGTGCTTAATATTCTTTATCTTGACACTACTAAGTAACCACAGACCAGCCAGCCAGCAATCAATCTCCATCTGTAGGGCAGCCACTGTTGTCCATGTATAGAAGTCTGGAGAAGGGCCAGATTTTATTTTTGCCAGAAACACTCTTGGCAACTCTGTATCCCTAGAGATGTCTGTTTAATTTTGCGGTGCGGTGCATGGTTTAGTGAAAAAGAAAAGGAATGCTGAGCTATTCCATTCTGAATATTCTCAGAGACAGCTTATGTTCTTTGTTTCCATACTATCTATGTTTCAAGATGTTCTGAGGGTAGAGGTGAGCCAAAATGAAATGAAAAGAGGAAGGCGAGCAACCTTCCACAGTGTATGCTGACTCTGGAAATGAATTTGAACTGTATGAGCGATCTGTGTATTTACGTATATTGAAAACTTTTGATTATGTATGTAGTATTAAATGTCTTGCAGATTTGTCATTTGACTTTCTTGTGCTAATTTTTTATTTTGAACTCGTCTCCTAGCTTTAAATTGTTTTTTTTAAAAAAACTTTTTCTTTTATTTGTGGCATTTCCCACAGATAATTAGAAACTATCCCATTATCTTGCCTTCTGGAAATAAAGATAAAAGTATTTGAATTTGAATAAATTTTCCACTGATTTTTATTCATTTGTAAAGGTCCCAGTTAACAACTGGATTTAAAATTTACTTGTTTGAGAAAGTTTGTAACCAAAAGATGAATGTTGAAAATTAAATATCAGTTTCTTAAAGATTTATTTATTCCATAGGAATAAATCTAGTTGAAGTCCCATTTACAGATCTTCCTCGACTTAACAACTGGGCTATATCCTGATCAACCGCTAGTAAACCGACAGTGCATTACTGCACCTGGCCTCGTAGCTTAGTCTAGCCTACCTGAAAGGTACTGAATGCACTTATATTAGCCTACAGTTGGGCAAATCGTCTGACACAAGGCCTGTGATCAGGCGCTGAACATCTCATGTAATTTATGGAATACTGTGCTGGAAGTGAAAAACAGACTGGTCGTTCGGGTACAGAATGGTTGTCAGCGTATCAATTGTTTACCCTCGTATTTGGGTGGCTGACTGGGAGCTTGGGGCTGCCGCTGCCCAGCGTCACAAGAGAGGGTAGTACTGAACACTGCTGGCCTGGGAAAAGACCACCATTCACAATTCGAAGTGCAATTTCTACTGAATGTATGTCACTCTTGCACCGTTGTAAGGTCATACCATTGACATCGGAGACCATCTGCAGTTAAAATGTCATTCATTGTATGTCACCAATGATCTCCATCCTTCATTTTCTTAGTTTTCTCAGTCTTTCAGATAGCTTTACCATACTTTTCTCCTAACTTCCATATCCACTTATTAACAAATCCTAGTAATTTTATTTTCATAATGTCTCTCGGATTTCACTGTTCGTCTCAGTGCATTTGGCCTGTCCTAGTCAAGGCCGGGCCTCGACTGCTGCAGCAGCTTCCCAGGTAGGCTCCCCGCCCTCGGTGTTCCCTCTCCCAAAGTAAGCTCAAATCCAGATCAGTCTTGAAACAACACTTTAAACATCACTAGGCTCTATCTGGTTAGAAATCTTAAGACTTCTTAATTCAGTTCTCAACACTGGCAGGCATTTAAAGCCCTCTGTATGTAATATTTTCCCTTCCAACTGAATTCATTCAGCAAATAAAGTTTTGAGCATCTGTGTGGGAGACACTGCTCAAAGGTAAAAATAAATACAATTTAGCTTCCTGCGGATATATAATATTAGCATTGATGTTAACATCTCCAGGATTTTTTTTCCATTTCAAAACTAGTTCTACTTCATTCCATTCTACTTAAACTGTTCTTGGCTAAGGTAATCAGTGATCTCCTTATTGCCAGAGTCATCAGGCAGTTTTCCATTCTAATTGTTTACTTTTTTATGCCATTGGAGACTGTTGACCAGACCTGCTTTCTTGACACTTTTCCTTCCTCAGTTTCTAAGTGTAGAAACTATTTACATTTTCTATTTCTCCTTGGAACTTTTTTTTTAATTAAAAACAATTTTTTTTTGTAATCTGTATACCCAAGGTGGGGCTTGAACTCACACCCCCGAGATCAAGAGTCACATGTTCTACTGGCTGAGCCAGCCAGGCATCTCGAACTTTTTTTTTTTTAAGGAACATAGTTTCATTTTGTTAATCTTCTTTATTTTAGGTTGTTCTCTTTTTTATTAGTTTCTGTATTCTTCCTTTCCTTCTACCTCCTTGATTTTTTTTTTCTGTTCTTTTTCTAACTTCTTGAGGTGTACGTTTAGCTATTTAATTTTTTAAAAAATAGACTTTAGGGGCACCTGGGTGGCTAAATCAGTTGAGTGTCCGACCCTTGATTTCAGCTCAGATCATGATCTCGGGGTTAAGAGATCAGGCCCCTCGTTGGGCTCTGTGCTGGGTGTGGAGCCTGCTTAAGATTCTCTCTCTCCCTCTCTCCCTGCCTTTCCCTCCCCAAAATAGACTTTATTTTTATAGCATTTTGGATCTATAGCAGAATTGATCAGAAAGTAGAGTTCCCATATACCCAACACACATGCAGCCTCCTGCACTATTAAGGTCCCCCACCAGAGTGGTTCATTTGTTAAGATGATGAACCTACAGTGATACTTCATTATCACCCAAAGTCTGTAGTTCACATTAGAGTTCATTCTTGGTGTTGTACATTGTATGGGTTTGGACAAAAGCATAATGGTATGTAGCCACCTTTACAATATCATATAAATAGTTACACTGCCCTGAAAATCCTCTGAGCTCCCCCCATTCTTCTCTCCCACCCTCTAATCCTTGGTTACCACTGTTCTTTTTATTGTCTCTATATTTTGCCTTTTTCCCAAAGGTCATATACTTGAAATCAATCAGATAGGCTTCTTCCACTTAATGGTAAGCATTTAAGGTCCCTCCATGGCTTTTCATGGCTTGATAGCTGACCTCTTTTTAAGGCTGAATAATATCCATTATCTGACTGCACCACAGTTATTTAACCACTCCTGTAATGAAGGACATCTTGGTTACTTCCAAATTTTGGCAGCTATGAGTAAAGCTGCTATAAACATAGTGCGCAGGTTTTTGGGTACACATAAGTTTTCAGTTCATTTGGGTAAATACCAAGGAGCATGACTGCTGGATTGAATGGTAAGAGCATGTTTCATTTTGTAAGAAATTGCTGNNTCAAAGTGAGTGTACGATTTAGCATTCCCGTCAGCAATGTGAGAGTTCCTGTTGATCCATATCCTCGCCAGTTTTTGGTATTGTCAGTGTTTTGAATTTTAGCCAATCTAATAAATGCATAGTGGTGTCTCATTGTTGTTCTAATGTGCAGTTCCCTAATGGCATATAATGTGGAACATCTTTTCATATGTTTATTTGCCATCTGTGAATCTTCTTTGGTGAGGTGTCTTCAGATCTTTTGGCTCTGTGATTTTCAACTTCTTTTCTGACCTGTGCATTTAAGGCTAACGATTCCCTGTTAGTGCTTTAGTTGCTTATTAATATTGAATTTTTGAACCCTTTGAATTTTGTTGAGGCAAAATTTATACCTCAGCACTAAAAAAAAGTTCCATGTATGCGTGAAAATAACATATATGTAGCAGTGTTGGGTGAAATATTCTGTATTAAGTCAAGTTTCCAAATCATGTTGTCACATCGTTCAAATCTTTTCCAGTCTTACTGATTTTTTTTGGTCTAATTACTCTACCAGTTATTGAAAGAGGTGTTCAAATCTCCCACCATTATTGTGAATTTGCCAATTTCCTATTATAGTTCTGTCGTTTTTGCTTTATGTATCTTGAGGTTGTAAAATTGGAACCTGTTAATCCCAAAATGCTATATTTCATGATGATTTCTCATTTTATCATTAGGATGTATCCCTTGAAGTCTATTTTGGCTGGTACCAATATAGTTATACTGTCACCCATCACACCAGCTATAGCTGGTTTGTATTTGATTAGCATAGCTTTTTCCATTCTTTTACTTTCAGCCTTTTTGTATTCTTAAATTAGATGTGAGTCTTATGAATAGCACATCATTGGATTTTGTTTTGTTTTGTTTTTGTCTTTGAGAATCTTTGTCTTTTAACAGGCTGAAAATTTTTGTTTCTTAGCAGCATTTTGTTCATTCATATTTTATGTTACTGATCTGTTTGAGTTTAAATCTGCTATCTTGTTTTGCCTCCCTTAGTTTACGTAATACTACTGCGTTGGTTGTTTCACACCTTTCCAAGTGTTTATTTGTGTGTGTGTGGGGGGGGGTTGCCATTTTCTCTTCACTACTTAAATGCTTACAATCCCCATGATCTTATTATTCACCTTTTATTTTTCTTACTGTATTTACTTGCTGTAAGTGGCTTTATTCATACTCATAATTTCCACTACTTATTTGCTGGGCTGTAAGCCTCAGTATTCAAATGCCTCCTGAACTTCACCAGTTGGAAACCCTGTCACCACCCCAGATTGATCATATCCCAAACCGTACTTACCTTCTTTTACTCTAAAACTGGTCCACTTTCTATATTTCTTGGATTGGTAAATATCACTACCTTTCCTCTTTCAGTATATCCTCATCTCTGCTCCCTGCATATCCAGTCTCCAGATCTTAGCGTCATCTCATTTCTGTTTCCAAAGCCACTGCCTTATTTTAGGTCTTTATCGTAATTTGCCTAGCTCATTATAACAGTCTTCTGAATGGCCCTGCTGCATTTATTCTTACATCACTACATTTTATTTTCCATTGCTTTCAGAATGACCTTAAAGGGTTTAAGCAGAATGCCATTAGATTTGCGTCTTAGATATGTAACTGAAAATTTCTGGTGAATATGGCAGATAGTTATTTAAGTCTAACGGCTATGTCCTTTCATCTCTAGTAGATTCTCTAGAGCAATTGACTTTCAAACTTTTTCAACCACAACCTATAGTAAAAAATATGTTTTATACCACAACCCAGTACACACACACGTAACTGAAACAAAAGTTTTACTAACGGTACTTACATTTACTGCATTCTGATATTCTTTAGTCTAGACCATTTCACTTTTTAAAATGCTGGCTGTTGGGGTGCCTGGGTGGCTCAGTTGGTTAAGCGTCTGCCTTTGGCTCAGGTCATGATCCCAGGGTCCTGGGATCGGGTTCCATATTGGGTTCCCTGCTCAGCGCAGAGTCTGCTTCTCTCTCTCCCTCTACCCCTCCCCCCTGCTCATGCTTTCTCTTTCTCTTGCTCTCTCTCTCAAATAAATAAATAAATAAAATCTTTAAAAAAATAAATAAAATGCTGGCTGGAGTCCACTAAATACCTCTGCTTTGAAAAACTCTGCCCAATGGTATGTCTCTTTCAACTGATCTTAGATGAAGGAGCAAAGGCAATCCAATAGAAAAAGGGTAGTCTTTTCAACAAATGGTGCTGAACAATTGGACATCTGCATGCAGAAAAGTAAATTTAGACACTGACCATACAGCTTCTACTAAAAATGAACTCAAAATGAGTTCATAGACCCAAATGTAAGACACAAAACTATAGAGCTAGAAAATAACATAGGAGAGAAATCTAGGTGACTTTGTTTTGTGATGAGTTTTTAGGTTCAACACCAAAAGCATAGTCTATGAAAGAAAAAGTGATAAGTGGGACTTCATTGAAATTAAAAATTTCTGCTCTGCAAAAGACACTTTCAAAATGAAAAGACAAGCCACAGACTGGGAGAAGATAATTGCAAAACACGTATATGGTGAAGGATTAGTATCCAAAATATACAAAAAACTCTTAAAACTCAACAATTAAAAAAAATTAAAAGTGGGCAAAAAGGCTGAACAGACACCTCATTAAAAAAGATATAGAAGGGGCACCAGTTGTTAGGCGTTTGCCTTTGGCTCAGGGCGTGATCCCGGCATTCCGGGATTGAGTCCCACATTGGGCTCCTCTGCTGGGAGCCTGCTTCTTCCTCTCCCACTCCCCCTGCTGTGTTCCCTCTCTCGCTGGCTGTCTATCTCTGTCAAATAAATAAATAAAAAATCTTAAAAAAAAAAGATATAGAAATGGTAAATGTGCATATGAAAAGATGCACTGTATAGTAGACCATTAGGAACTTGAAAATTTAAACAATAATGAGATACCACTGCATACCTATTAGAATGATTAAAATTCAAAACACTGACAATACCAAATGCTGGTAAGAATGAGGAACAATAGGAACTCTCATTTATTGCTTGTAGGAATACAAAATGCTATAGTGACTATGGAAGATAGTTTGATAGTTTCTTAGAAAGCTAAACATAGCCCCTTACCATATGATCCAGCAGTCATGCTTTTAGGTATTTACTCAAATTAGTTGAAAACTTACATCCACACAAAACTCTATACACAAATGTTTACAGGACCTTTATTTATAATTGTCAAAACTTGGGGAGCACATGGGTGGCTCAGTCAGTTAAGTGTCTGACTCTTAGTTTCAGCTCAGGTCATGATCTCAGGGTTTTGGGATGGAGCCCTGTGTTGGGCTCCCCACTCAGCAGGGAGTTTGCTTGAGTTTTTCTTGCTCTGTCCCTCCCCCAACTTGTGTACACACGCACGCATGCACTCTCTCTCTCTCAAATAAATAAATAAAAATCTTAAAAAAAAAAGTTGGAAACAACCAAGATGTCTTTCAGTAGCTAAATAGATAAACTGTGGTACATGTTAACAACAGACTATTATCCAATAATAAAAAGGAATGAGCTATCAAGCTACAAAAAGACATGGAGAAAACTTAAATGCATATTGCTAAGTGAAAGAAGACAGTCCAAAAAAGCTACATACTGCGTGATTCCTACTTATATGACGTTCTGGAAAAGACAAAATTATGGAGACAGTAAAAAGAAGAGTGGTTATCCAGGGTTGGAGGTGGGGAAGGATGGCTAGGTGGAGCAAAGGATTTTAAGGACAGTGGGATGATTCTGTATAACACCGTAATGGTGGATGCATGACATTATGCATTTGTCAAAACTCATAGAACTACACAACAGAAAGAGTGAACTCTAACGTAGATGGGGGTGGGGAGAGAAGGAGTAGTATACAGGAACTGTCTGCTCAGTTTTTCTGTAAATCTAAAATTGTTCTAAGAAAGAAATCTATTAATTTTTTTAAAAGTAAAAAGTTATGTCTCTTAATCCATTCATTCAACAGACATTTGTTAAATACCTACAGTGTGCGAAAGAGTGAAGTACTAGAAATATTAATAATGGAAGACATATTTCTTTTAAAGGATGTATAGTCCAGTGGGGTAAGTAAATAAACAATTGGGGTGACGTTTGCTTTGTCAGAAGTGTGTATAGTTTGTTACAGGACTCAGGGAGGGACCATGTTAATCTGGGTTGGGGAGGAGGAAGGAGTGGCTGGAAAGGCCTCTCAGAGATTTTTAGGGTGAGTAGCAGTTGACTAGATAAAAGTTTGCGTGTTAGGGAAAGAGCACCTTGAGGAGATAATATTCTGTACAGATAAAACAGCATCTGAAAAGGCATAGAGGTAAGAAGCAGCATGGTATGAACAGGAAATTACAAAGAATTCTTTCCTTAGTTATGGGAAAGATTGCATCTGGAGGAATGTGGATTGTGAAACTAAGGAGGTAGATAATATCATGAAGGGTCCTGTGTATTAAATGAACTAAATGGGACTTAACAAAACTTTTCTTTTTTTTTTATTATGTTCAATTAGCAAACATATAGTATATCATTAGTTTTTAATGTAGTGTTCAATGATTCATTAGTTGCAGATAACACCCAGTGCTCATCACAACATGTGCCCTCCTTAATACCCATCACCCCCACCCCCCTCCATTCTGTAACCCTCAGTTTGTTTCCTGGAGTCCAGAGACTCTCATGGTTTGTCTCCCTCTCTGATTTCTTCCCATTCAGTTTGCCCTCCTTTCCCCTATTGTTCTCTGCGTTATTCCTCATATTCTACATATGAGTGAAACCATGTAACTGTCTTTCTCTGCTTGACTTATTTCACTTAGCATAATACCCTCCAGTTCCATCCATGTTGATGCAAATCGTAGGTATTCATCCTTTCTGATGGCTGAGTAACATTCCATCGTGTATATGAAAGGAGAACCCTCTTATACTGTTGGTGGGAATGCAGGCTGGTACAGCCACTCTTACTTAACAAAACTTTTCTTTCTTTCTTTTTATTTTTTTGTAGTTTCAAGTTTTTATTTAAATTCTAGTTAGTTAACATACAGTGTAATGTTAGTTTCAGGAGTAGAATTTAGTGATTCATCACTTACGCATAATACCCAGTGCTCATCACAAGCGCATTCCTTAATAACCATCACCCATTTAATCCATCCCCCCTCCCACCTCCCCTCCAGCAACCCTCACTTTGTTCTGTATAGTTAAGAGTCTATTTTATTTTTGCATCCATGTTTGTCAGGGATACTGGCCTGTAATTCTCTTTTTTAGTGGGGTCTTTGGTTTTGGGATCAAGGTAATGTTGTCCTCATAGGATGAGTTTGGAGGTTTCCTTCCATTTCTATTTTTTGGTTTTTTTTGGGGGGGTGGTTTTTGTTTTTTTATTTAAATTCAATTAGCCAACATTAATTTCTATTTTTGGAACAATTTGAGAAGAAAAGGTATTAACACTTCTTTAAATGTAGAATTCCCCCATGAAGCCATCGGGCCCTGGACTTCTGTTTGTTGGGAGATTTTTGATTGCTGATTCAGTTTCTTTGCTGGTTAATGGTTTGTTCAAGATTTCTATTTATTCCTGTTTCAGTTTTGGTAGTTTGTATGTTTTTAGGAATTTATCCATTTCTTCCAGATTATCCAACTTGGTGGCATTTAATTTTTCATAATACTCTCTTATAATGGTTTGTATTACTGTGGCATTGGTTGTGATCTCTCCCCTCTCATTCATGATTTTATTTATTTGGGTCCTTTTTGTTTTGATAAGTCTGGCTAGGGGTTTATCAATTTTATTATTAAAGAACCAGCTCCTAGTTTCTTTGATTAGTTCTATTGTTTTGTTTGGTTTCTATATCACTTATTTCTGCTCTAATCTTTATTAGTTCTCTCTTCTGATGGCTTTAGGCTTCATTTGTTCTTTTTCTAGCTCCTTTAGGTGTAAGGTTAGTTTGCGTATGTGAGATTTTTCTTGCTTCTTGAGGTAGGCCTGTATTGCTATATACTTTCCTCTTACAACTGCTTTTGCTGTATCCCAAAGGTTTTCAACCGTAGTGTTTTCATTTTCATTTGTGTCTATGTATTTTTTAATTTCTTCTTTAATTTCCTGGTTGAACCATTCATTCTTTAGTAGGAAGTTCTTTAACCTCCATATGTTTGTGGGCTTTCCACATTTTTTCTTGTGGTTGACTTCCAGTTTCATAGTGTCGTGGTCAGAAAATATGCATGGCATGATCTCATTCTTTTTGTCCTTTTTGAGGCCTGATTTGTGACCTGGTATGTGATCTAGTCTGGAGAATGTTCCTTGTGCACTTGAAAAGAATGTGTATTCTGCTGCTTTAGAATGAAATGTTCTGAATATATGTGTTAAGCCCATCTGTTCCATTGTGTCATTCAAAGCTATTGTTTCCTTGTTGATTTTCTGCTTTAATGATCTGTCCATTGATCTAAGTGGGGTGTTAAAGTCCCCTACTATTATTGTATTGTTATCAGTGAGTTCCTTTATGTTTGTTATTAATTGTTTTATGCTTGGATGCTCCCAAGTTGGGGGCATAAGTATTTACAATTGTTAGATCTTCTTGTTGGATAGACCCCTTTGTTATGATATAGTGCCCTTGTTCATCTCTTGTTACAGTCTTTGGTTTAAAATCTAGTTTGATATAAGTATGGCTACTCTAGCTTTCTTTTGACACCCATTTGCATAATAAATGTTTCTCCATCCTCTCACTTTCAATCTGCAGGTGTCTTTAGGTCGAAAATGAGTCTCTTGCAGCTAATATATAGATGGATCTTGTTTTTTTGTTTCTGACACCCTTTGTCTTTTGATTAGAGCATTTAGTCCATTTACATTCAGAGTAATTATTAATAGATAAGAATTTAGTGCCATTTTATTGTTTTTTTCATTGTCTCTGGAGATTTTCTCTATTCCTTTCTAGTCTTTGCTGCTTTTAGTCTTTCCTTTCCACTCAAAGAGTCCCCTTTAATATTTCTTGCAGGGCTGGTTTAGTGGTCACAAACTCCTTTCGTTTTTGTTTGGGAGACTCTTTATCTCTCCTTCTATTCTTAATGACAGCCTTGATGGATAGAGTAGTCTTGGCTGCAGATTTTTCCCATTTAGCACGTTAAATATATCATGCACTTGCTTCTTCCTGCCAAGTTTCTTTGGAGAGATCTGGTGTTGCTAACCTTATTGGTCTTCCCTTATAAGTTAGGGACTCCTTTGGCTTGCACTTTTAGGATTTTTTCTTTATCTCTATATTTTGCAAATTTAATTACAATATATCTTGGTGTTGGCCTGCTTTTGTTGATTTTGATGGGAGTTCTTTGTGCCTCCTGGATTTCGATGTCTGTTTCCTTCTCCAGATTAGGAAAGTTTTCAACTATAATTTGTTCAAATAAACCTTCTGCCCCCATCCCTCTCTTCTTCTTCTGGGATTCCTAAGATACGAATGTTATTATGCTTTATGGAGTTGCAGAGTTCCCAAAGTCTATGTTCGTGATCCAATATTATTCTTTCCCTCCTCTTTTCAACTTCATTATTTTCCATAATTTTATCTTCTGTATTACTTATCATTACTCTGCTTCTTCCATCCTTGTGGTCATTACATCCAGTCGGTTTTGAATCCTGGTTATTGCATTTTTCATTCTGGCCTGACTAGTTTTTAGGTCTTTTATCTCTGTGGTAAGGGTCTCTCTGGTGTCTTCTCCACTTTTCGCAAGCCTGGCTAGTATCCTTATGATTATTGCTTTAAATTTTGGATCAGGCATATTACTTATATCTGTTTTGATTAGATCCCTAGCTGTGACCTTTTCTTATTCTTTCTTTTGGGATGAATTCCTCCATCTCGGTATTTTGTGTGGGTCTCTGTCTTCTTCTGTGTGTTAGGAAAGCTTGTTATGTTTCCCGCTCATGAGAGTAATTGTTTAATGAAGAGGAGATCATAAACAGTCCAGGGCCTGGCACTTCAGGAAGTATCTGTGTGCACTCTGCTGCTGTGTTTTGGTTGCTCTTTCCTTCAGGTCAGTCCTCTACAGAGGTTCTCCTTGCCTGCCGTGGGGAATGTTTGGACCTTGGCCAGAGTGTGGCAAGTTTTAACTAGGTGTGCTCTGCTTTGCTTGTTAAATGAGACCTGATGCTGTTTCCATTAGACCAGAAGCTTTGCAGAATTCTGTGGTCAGTAGATGTGGTGCACGTGGAGGTTTTGTTCTGGTCTTCTAGGGAAGGGCCTTGTTCTCTCTCTCTAAAATAAGTAAATAAATCTTTAAAAAAAAAACCTGAAGTAAAATAAGGTGGCAAAAACGGGCTTATTCTCAGGCAAACCTACCCGAGAAAAGCAGCCCCTGCAGAGCACAGGGGACGGGGCTTGGTGTAAGCGGTTTACACTGCTACTGTTGTCGCTGTGCTGGTTCCTGAAGTAAGTTTATGCTGAGGGGTGGGAGAGAGAAATGGCACCAGCCCCCACCCTCATCCCCTGAAAGGGGAGTTCATGCCCACTGCTGTCTGTAAAGCCCTCCCAGAAGAGCGAACAATCTCCCCCTCACATGTCCCAGGTGTCCCTCAGAGTCCTGCCTTCACCCTGCCTGTGTCTGGGCCATCTGCCCACCAGGCAGTGCACTGCAGCTTGGACTCTATCCCAGGCAGGCTGGCTGAGTTTTAAATTCCAAACTTTAGGGACCTGGCATGGTGGAGACCCTTGCTGGTCTCTTGGGGAGGGTCTCGCTTTGCTGGGACTGAGGCAGGTTTATCCCAGAAGGGCAGTTGCGCCAAAGTGCAGGGGTATGGAGTTTGGAGTAAAGCACAGCAAAGAGCCAGTGTCCAGGTTAGCTGCCCTCAGCAGGTGTCTCTGTGCCTATGCTGAGTGGCCAGGGAGAGAAATGGCGCCTCCTGGGTCTTTTGTCGCCAGAGAGGAAATGCCACGTCTCCCAGATGCACTCCAAGAAGAGGGAACCATCTCTTCCAGGAGATCCTCAGATCATGCCATCTGCCCCTGGGCTATTTGCCCTTCTCCACAGAAGCACTGCCATGCCCTCAGGGCTCCACACCAGCCACCCCATGGACCTTGAAAACTTCATTCAGTCTTTGAGCCCTGCTGGTTGTAAAAACTCACAAAACCCAGCCCTTCTTGTTTTCCCACGCAGTGGCTTTGGGGAAGTGTTTTGCTTATGTGATCCCCTGGGTGCTTCTCTCTGTCTGTATCTGTCTCTGTCTCTCCTGTCCATGATCAGGGCTCTCTCCCTTCCACAGCACCCGTGATCTGTTTCTCCCCCAAACTACATCCCTGCACCTCCCACCTTCCACAGTGTGGCCCTCTCTCTCTAGTTGTGCTGTTTGTTCTGTCAGTCCTCAGTTCGACTTCTTGGGTATTCAGAATGATTTGATATTTTTCTAGTTGTGTTCAAGGAACAAGGCAAGCCTAGGGACCTCCTACTATGCCATCTTAGCTCCCCTTCCCAGGACTTACAAAACTTTCAGAACAAGTGAAGGGGAACATCATTATGAAGATTTAAAGGAAGAACAACTCTGAATAGTATTTAGTATAAGAACTATAAGAAATTTTGAAACTTTTCTGTTAACCTTTTTTGATGCAGGAAGACCTGTTCTGTATTGAACTGAAGCATAAGGAACAAGAAGGCTGAGATGAAAAGGGGACAGTAAGGATGGATACGTATAGGTAGACTGAACATGCAAAAGCAGAATTAGAATACAAATTGGAGACAGCGAAAGGTAGAATTCACGCTGAAGTGTACTGGAAGCAATGATGTGGAAAACACATTTGAGAAATGTTCAGGGAACATAGGGAAAAATAAAAGATGAAAACTGTGGGAGAGCTGGTAGCTATGGATGCTATCGGATGTCAGAAGGTGAGCCAGTTTTCAGGAGAGAAGTTGGTGACTACAGTGTGGTGCCTAGCTGCATTTTGTTTCATTCACGAAGATAACAGACGTTCCTAACTACCAGGGTTCAAAACCATGCCGGCAATTCACACAACCTCTTGAAGAAAAAAAAATTTAGTTGACTGAAAAACAAATCAAGGTGAAGAACTTAAGAACAGAATATATGTTATGAAAGGCCTGGCAGAGTTCCTAAGGGACTTCCGGTAAACAGAAGGCCACACAGGTTCTCAGTCCTCATCCTACCAAACCACACGGATGGAAGAGAACATACTGATGAGTCTGAAAGAATGTGTATCTTGTGGTATCTGGATTAAACTTAAAAGCAAACAGTTTCCTCATGAGTTTTTATTCCCACTGGACAAAATTGTGTAATTGGGCACAAACAATTCATCTGGAAAATCTTCTCCCTCGGGCACTGTTTACCACAAGATCCAGAAGTTCAAATAAATAATATTACAGTATAGTAATTAAGAAAAGAAAAAATAAACTTCACAGAAAAAAAGACTGAAAGGAAATATTGAAGTGTTAAATGATTACTATGAGACTATGATTTTTTAATCTTTTGGTTCTTTTATTTTTTTCAGCTTTTGAAATCAGCGTGTATTATTTTCAGTGAGCAAAACCCAAAAATTTGATGAAAATGTTATTATTAAGCAAGGAAAAAGGACATAAAAAATAGTGGCACAAGAGAGAGCCATAAACAAGATTTCATGAAATAGTTAAATGAGAGAATGCAAATGTTATTCAAAATGTGGTATTAGCTAACAATGTAAAGGGGAACATTTAAAATATTGACCTTTTTCAGTTTTCAAAATTCTTTAATTTTAAAAGCAGAGCATAAGACAAATGTGACATCTTAATACCCTTGTGCAATATCTTCCAACCTGGGTAAACAATAAGAGGGCATTCTGATGACCTTCAAGTGTGGTGGATTTCCAGGTAATTGGAGAGTCAGGGGTTGAGAACAGAATTCCTGCCTTGTACCTTTCGTCAATGACTTGCCTGGGCTCCTTAGCAACCATCCTGTTTTGACCTTTGAAAATGGAGGTAGGATCACATCTTGTTAGCCACACCCACACCTAACAGGCACCATGTCTGGCCCACTGGGTCACCCCTGCTTCTCAGACAACTGAAGAGAAAAGCAGAAGCCTACTGTCTTGCTGGCTCTGGACAGTTATTTCCACTTGTTCATTCCTTGCCTGCCAACACTGGGCACCACAAGATAATTAACTTCAAGCACATTTGTTAGAAGCTTGTCTGCTCCAGCTGGGGACT
This sequence comes from Ursus maritimus, assembly GCF_017311325.1. Taxonomy (NCBI): domain Eukaryota; kingdom Metazoa; phylum Chordata; class Mammalia; order Carnivora; family Ursidae; genus Ursus; species Ursus maritimus. The sequence continues at coordinate 27,596,740 of NW_024423564.1, forward strand.
GTTAACAGCTCACCTCTTGCTTAAGGACTCCTTGGAGAGTTCTCTGTGTATGCTGCTTCTGACTCAGGAAATCTTCCAGACACCTCCCCTGACCTCTTCTGTCAGAATCTTGTAGGCCCTTCACTTTGGATCCAGTTCTTGCCTACCGCCCAGCCCTAAGGAATTATCTTTCTTCAGACTGTGTTCTTATTCGCAAAACATTCTGTCTGAGACTTTACCCCACAGCCACTGTCCTACCTGAGTCCAGTTCCTTTTTTTTTTTTTTTAAACATAACCCCGTTTTCTTTATTTAGTTTTATGTTTTTGACGTTCCTTAAAATACTTTCTCCTCATCGTATTTGAATTTTGGTACAATCAATGATTATGAAAAACCTAAAATTAATCTGAATTTAAGGCATGCCCAAACCAAATAAGTGCAATGTATCACCAAATTCCTGAGTCCAGTTCCTGAGTTGCCAGGAACTCTACCACCAAATTCTCCTCTCTAATTAGTAAGCCTGTTTTTGCCAGCTTATTTTACTTGTTTTTTTTTTTTTTTTAAGATTTTATTTATTTATTTGACAGAGAGGTACAGAGAGAGAGGGAACACAAGCAAGGGGAGTGTGAGAGGGAGAAGCAGGCTTCCCGCTGAGCAGGGAGCCCGTATGTGGGGGGATCATGACCCGAGCCAAAGGCAGACACTTAATGGCTGAGCCACCCAGGCGCCCCTCATGGTTTTTTTTTTTAAGATTTATTCACTTATTTTAGAGAGAGAACACGCACAAGTGGGGGGAAGGGACAGAGGGAGAGGGAGAGAGAGAATCCTCAAGCAGACACCCCACTGAGTGCAGAGCTTGACATGGGACTTGATCCCAGGACCCCTGAGATCATGACCTGAGTCAAAATCCAGAGTCGGCCAACAAGTATGCTTTCTGTAAATAACCCCTGGACTTGGTCTGTTAGTCTCGTCTTTGAATTCTTTCATTCCCTCCTTTTCTGGGAAATCTTTCACAATTTTTGTATCCTGAGTGTGTTTCTGTAGCACTTAAAAATGAAAACAGTTGCTTTCTCAACACAGTTGTAAACTCTTTGCTGGCTGGCATAGTGTCTCATACTTTTATTATGCAACATAGGACAAAGCAACCTGGTATTTAAAATAATAATAATAATAATAAAGTGTCCATAAGAGCAGCAGGTAAATATTTCTCTGGCTTTGCATTAGCCTCCGAACTGTGGAAACTCTGGCGCCCTCCAAACTCTTTCCCAACTAAGAGTCCCCAGGGAAAGCTCAAATCTGTCTTGGAATACAGTTTTCTGGGCTACTTCATGGGTAGCCATTTCCTCCAGCCTGGGTCCTTGAGTGTTTTTCTCTCTGCCATCACACCCCACACCTCTTTTCTTCCTCTTACACTCTGGCTACTCCGGTAAAGTCTTCTGCCACCCTCGTGCTCTGATGCCCAATGTCCTTTGAGATCCAGTTCTCTTTGGTTCTTCATCTGGTCTGGTTGAAGCCACGGTATTGCCTGCCTCTCCAGCACCAACCCACTGTCCTTACCCTAGCTTATATGCTAGGATTCAGTTCCCTTGAGAATCAATGAGTAATTTCCCAGGTGGGTACTTGAGCCATAGAGCAAGTAGTCCCCTTCACAGACCAACCCACCAACCAAACATATTAAAGCATGTCTTGGTCATTTAAGATTGAGCCCAGGAACCATCTTCTTCAGAAAGACTTTCCCAAATTCCCCCCTTTCCCCACCACCATCACCTCCAGCTACATAATATACATGTCTTCCTTGTACCCTCATATGCTTAATGTGTCCTGGATATAGGGTTTTTTTAAAAGATTTTATTTATTTGAGAAAGAGAGTGTGTGAGAGAGAGAGCATGAGAGGGGGGAGGGTCAGAGGGAGAAGCAGGCTCCCCACTGAGCAGGGAGCCCAACATAGGACTCGATCCTGGGACTCTGGGATCATGACCTAAGCCAAAGGCAGTCACTTAACCAACTGAGCCACCCAGGCGCCCCTGGATATAGGTTTTATCATGTTATATGGTAATTATCTTTTTATGAACCTGATTCCCCATCTAAAATATGAGCCCTTTCAGGGAGAGAATTATATCTCATACATTTTTGAATTCTAAGTGTCTCGCTTGGTTCTTGGCACTAAGATCCGTAGAGTCTCAAGCTGGGCCCTTAATGTGCTTATGTGCACCACAGTTGATTTGGCTCAAACAATACATTGTTTTAATTAATGGCAGTTTCTCCTTTAAGAATTTCATGCCAAGGTGGTTTCTTTTTTTTCCTTTAAGATTTGTGTAAAACACTTATCATACATTTGGTGAGTACTGTATGTCCTAAGACCTGCCCTACTCCCCAGAAATATGAAGATGAGTAAGACATGGTTCCTGCTCAGAGGAGGTCACAGAAACTTCCTTGCATCTCCCTCCCTCCATTTTTCCATTCTTTCCTCCCATTCTTCCTTACCAGGATAAATGTTCACTAAGCCTGGAATTGTGTCTAATGGAATAAATACATGTAGTAGGTTAATTACAGTCTAGTACACTCAGTGCAACGGTAGAAAATTGTTCCAGATACAGATAGAACAGAAGAAAGCATCATACAGTTCTTGGGGTGGACATGGGGGATCCTGGAGGAGGTGGCTTCAGAGTGGGTTATAAAGAATGCAAAGACAATCTAGGAGTACCTGAGAAACACGTGAAAGGCCTCGAGATGTGAAAAAGCACCGTGTATTTCAGAAACATGAATACTTTGGTATCTCTGCAGCATAAAGTTCAGTAGAATGGGGATGGGGTGGGTGGGGTGGGATGAGCTGAGCTGAGAGATGAAGCAAAGGTAATAGGCAATATTTTCAGGGCTAAGGTCTTTAACATTTGAGCAACTGTTCAGTTAAGAGAATGGTAGAATCCAGAATAGCTGGTGGTATTAACAATCCAAGTGTGAAGCCATATATTGCTATTTTCCGTCCTCTTCCCTCACAACATTAAGCAAGGTTCTGTGATCGCCTAGCTACATTTTAATGTTCTTTATAATGGTAGATAAGAATGAAAAGAAGCCATTTCCTGGAGTTTACGGTCTTATTGAGGATACAGAATATACCCACACAGTTTAGAGTGCTTACCAAGCAATCTACAGACTAGTGCGAGCTAAAATTATAAAGACAGTATGTAAGCACAATCTTGACATTGGGTTATAGGAATGATTAGGAAAGTGCGGGGTTACAAAGAGGCAACCTGATTTTTGGCTTAAGAAAACAGTTTCCATCAGAGTATAGAAAATGCAAAATTGAGGAATGGACTTGTAAATCAGAAACTTTTTAATGTTCTGTGGTCTATAGTCAAGAACTGGCCTTCTAAGTTAGACCAAGAAGCATTCATCTTTGAGCTTTATAGTATAAAGAGGAGACAAGTTTACTTTTTCTGTATATTTAACATTAATTTTATTTTTTATACTTCTAGATACTCAGTTTGCCTGAGAGATTGTTTATGCGTGTGGGTCCTTGTGTTTCTGCAAAGCCCGTCAGTCTAGACTACACTGAGGTTATCTTAGCCTCCCTTTTCATTTCTTCACTCTCAAAAATGTACCACAGCTTCTGCCTTTTTCCCTGTGGAATGTGCTAACCCAATATCCTCTCTTTGTCCCACTGGTCATCACATCCCACGGCCCTCTACTTGGATGTTTTTTCCTTCCATGGAGCTAGTGTGGACTTTTTTCAGGCTCTAGGGTTTCTATGCGAAGCATCCTAGAACTTCAGATCATTAAATCACATTTCACACTTAAGTAAACTCAAATTTAGGAGGTGATGTGTTTTATCAGTCTTCCAGGAAACCTCTCCCTTTCTATTTGTATTCTTTATAAATTATTTAAGTTTGACAATGAATATTTGCCCTTTTAATAACTAAAAAGGAAAAGTGATTCCATTTTGAAAAATCAAATTCAATAGTAGAGCCTTCAGTACCATTTCATGTTTATTAAATTAACCTTTCTGTCTGTATCTTTGCACACACATACACACCACAGCGCAAAATAGTGTCGAAAAACTCATACTAGTTTAGAAAGCACGAGCCATAAAAGTGTTCATACCAGATGACCCAGAAACGCTATGGCTGAAGAACAACGTAAGGAAATAATTCAAAAGAAGGGAAATACAAAAATCTATATACAGCTTGTCTACACACAGAAAACTTGGAGAAAGACAACTTTATAATCAACGTAAGGGGAAGAGTTAGGGCAGAGTTTAGGGAAGAGTTTCATCCCATACGTCAGCTGGATGAAATATTATTGCGACACTGAAAATGATTGTTATAAAAAACCATGTTAACAACATAGCATGTTTACAGCATAATGAGAAAAGGAATACAAAATTATATACACACTGATTACAGCTGTGTATAAAATGAATTACATGTGGATGACTAGAGGGAAAAAAGAATAATGAAAACAGCTGTTGTTCTAGTGTGGAATGAGGGGTGAATGTTAAAATTTTATTAACTGTCTCTTCAAAATTTTCCAGTTTTATTTCTTGAAAAGTTTCAGATTGTCAACTAATTCAGGTTATTCTTGTTCTGGGAATTTTACAGCAAAAAGAAGGAAGCATTCTGGAATCTGAGCCCCTTTCCTCTTTGTCATTGGCCAAAGAATTACCCCCCCTCGGAAAGAAGGAAATCTTAACTTCCTAGGAAGTTATAAAAAGGAGTATTCTTGGGGCACCTGGCTGGCTTAGTCGGAAGAAGCTGTGACTCTTGATCTCAGGGTTGTAAGTTCAAGCCCCATGTAGCATGTAAAGATTACTTTAAAAAACAAAAAAAAAAAAAAAAGAAAAAGAAAATCTTTTAAAAAAAAGGTACATTCTTAAGACATATAATACTGGAATGCCCTCCTGTAAACTTGTAAACTTTGTAAAATTGTAAAATTTTAATAACCTTATAAAATTGTAAACTTCATTTTTAAAAATCTTTAGGAAAAATTAGAAAATTATTGTGGTAGATTCATTTATTCATATTACTAACAATGGATCAAATCTGATTTTTCCCCAATGTGATAATTTTTAATAGCCACTTTATTAAGATAAAATTAATATACTATAAAACTCACCCTCTTTAAGCACACAATCAGTGGTGGTTGGTGTAATTACAGATTTGTACAACCATCACTATTTCTTTAAGTTTTTGATTTTAATTCCAGTTAGTTAACATACTGTATTATATTAGTTTCAGGTGTACAGCATAGTGATTCAACACTTCCATGAATCACTCACGGTTCATTACGACGAGTGCACTCCTTCATCCCCATCACCCATTTTACCCATTTCCCACCCACTTCCCCCCTGCTAACCATCAATTCTCTGTAGGTAAGAGTCTGTTTCTTGGTTTCTCTCTCTTTTTCCTTTTGCTCGTTTGTTATGTTTCTTAAATACCACATATCAGTGAATTCAAAGGGCATTTGTCTTTCTCTGGATGATTTATTTCTCTTAGCATTATACTCTCTAGCTCTATCCCTGTCATTGCAAACAGCAAGATTTCATTGTTTTTTATGGCTTAATAACATTCCATTGTGTATATATACCACATCTTTATCCATTCATCAATCGATAGATAATTGGCCTGCTTTCATATCTTGGCTATTATAAATAATGCTGCTATAAACATAACAGTGCATGTATCCCTTCGGATTAGTGTTTTTGTATTATGGGGTAAATACCCAGTGTGATTACTGGATTGTAGGGTAGTTCTATTTTTACCTTTTTGAAACCTCCACACTGTTTTCCAGAGTGGCTGCACCAGTTTGCATTCCCACCAAGAGTGCAAAAGTATTCCTTTTTTTTTTTACATCCTTGCCGACACCTGTTGTTTCTTATGTTGTTGATTTTGGCTATTCTGACAGATGCGAGGTGATATCTCATTGTAGTTTTGATTTTCCTTTCCCTGATGGTAAGTGATGATGAGCACCTCTTCATATGTTTGTTGGCCATCTGGATGTCTTCTTTGGAGGAATGTCTATTCAGGTCTTCTGCCCGTTTTTTAATTGAATTATTTGGGTTTTTTGGTATTGAGTTGTATATGTTCTATTTTTTTTTTTTTTTAAAGTAAGCTTCATGTCCGATGCGAGGCTCAAACTCATGACTGAGATCAAGAGTTGCCTGCTCTACTGACTGAGCCAGTCAGGCACCCTGGGTTGTATAAGTTCTTTATATGTTTTGAATAGTAACCCTTTATTGGATATATCATTTGCAAATATCTTCTCCCATTCTGTAGGTTGCCTTTTAGTTTTGTTAATTGTTTCCTTCGCCATGCAGAAGACTTTTATTTTGATAAAGTTCCAGTAGTTTATTTTTGCTTTTTTTCCTTTGCCTCAGGGACCTAACTAGAAAAAAATTGCTATGGCCAATGTCAGAGAAGTTACTGCTTGTGCTGTCTTCTAGGATTTTTATGGTTTTGGGTCTCACATTTACGTCCTTTATCCATTTTGAATTTATTTTTGTGCATGGTGTAAGAAAGTGGTCCAGTTCATTCTTTTGCTTACAGCTGTCCAGTTTTCCCAGTGCCATTTGTTGAAGAGACTGTCTTTTTTCTGTTGGGTATTCTTTACTGCTTACTTGACGATTAATTGACCGTATAGTTTTGGGTTCATTTCTGGGTTTTCTATTCTGCTCTACTGGTCTGTGTGTCAGTTTTTGTGCCAGTACCATACTGTTTTGATTACTACAGCTTTGTAATATAACTTGCAGTCCAGAATTGTGATGCCTCCAGCTTTACTTTTTCTTTTTCAAGATTGCTTTGGCTATTTGGGATCTTTTGCAGTTCCATACAAATTTCAGAATTATTTGTTCTAGTAGTGAAAAATGCTGTTGCATTAAGTCTGTAGATTGCTTTGGGTAGTACAGACATTTTAACAATATTTGTTCTTCTGATCCATGAGCACGGAATGTCTTTCCATTTCTCTGTGCTGTCTTTAATTTCTTTCATCAGTGGTTTATAATTTTCAGAGTGTAGGTCTTTCACCTCTCTGGTTAGGTTTATTCTTAGGTATCTTATTATTTTTGGTGCAATTGTAAATGGGATTGCTTTCTTAATTTCTCTTTCTGCTGTTTCATTGCTGGTGTATAGAAATGCAACATATTTCTGCATGTTTATTTCGTATCCTGTGGCTTTATTGAATTTGTCAGTTCCAGCAGTTTTTGATAGAGTCTTTCAGGTTTTCTATGTGTAGTATCATGTCATCGGCAAATAATGAAAGTTTTGCTTCTTCTGTACCAATTTGGATGCCTTTTATTTCTTTATGTTGCCTAATTGCTGTGGCTAGGACTTACAGTACTATGATGAATAAAAGTTACGATCACTATTATCTATTTTTAAAACATTCTTTTAAAAGTACCCGCAGCAACCACACCCCATTCCTCCCTCCTACCAGCTGCTGACAACCACTGATCTTTCTGTTTCTCCAGATTTGCCTGTTCTAGACACTTCATATAAATGGAATCATACAGTATGTGGCTTTTGTGTCTGACTTCTTTCATTTAGTATAATGATTTCAGGTTTCTCAATGTTAGAGAACATGTCAATGCATCAGTTCTTTTTTGTGGTTGAATAATATTCCATTGTATAGTATGCAACATTTTGTTTATCCATTCCTTGATTAATGGACATTAGAGTCTTTCTTTCTTTCTTTCTTTCTTTCTTTCTTTCTTTCTTTCTTTCTTTCTTTCTTTCTTTCTTTCTTTTCCATCGTGAGTAATGCTGCTATGAACATTTGTATAAAAATTTTTGTGTGGAGGCGCCTGGGTGGCTCAGTCATTAAGCATCTACCTTCAGCACAGTTCATGATCCCAGGGTCCTGGGATTGAGTCCCACATAGGGCTCCTTGCTCAGTGGGGAGCCTGCTTCTTCCTCTGCCTGCTGCTTCCTCTACTTGTGCTCTCTCTCTCTGTCAAATAAATAAATAATTTTTTAAAAATTCCACAAATATTTGACCCACACATATACACATACACACACATATATATATACATGTATATAAAGTGGGGAGCCTGCTTCTTCCTCTGCCTGCTGCTTCCTCTACTTGTGCTCTCTCTCTCTGTCAAATAAATAAATAATTTTTTAAAAATTCCACAAATATTTGACCCACACATATACACATACACTGTGTATATAAAACTGTATATAAAACTGTATATAAAAACTGTATATAAAACTGTAAAAACACAGACTATAAACTATAAAAGTATACTGTGGTATAAACTATGCTAAACTATAAATATATACTATAAAACTGTAAAACACACCCACATGTTTCATGTATAAAACTATTATATATAAAACTAACCTTCATGAACCTATCACAACTTCAGAGTTTTAAGTTAAAATTTGTCCATGTTAGTAAGTGCTGGAGAGGAGACAGGAACCTAAATGTTTTCATTCTAAATCCAGGATGTAATCATAAATATCTTTATATTGATACATATCACTTCTCATTTTTAAAATGTGCAGGGATTAAAACAAAGTGACATCAGTGACCACACCAAAAGCTGGTGAGGATCCAGTGGATCCTTGCACATTGCTCGCCAGGGGGTTAAACGGTAGAGCCGCTTGGGGAGAGAGTCTGGCAGTGTTTTTAAAAACTAAACCTGTCACTACCTTATGACCCAGCAGTGACACTCTCAGGCGTCTCTTCCACAGAAACGAAAAGTTATTTTCACTCAAAAACCTATATAGGAATGTTGATGGTAGCTTTATTTGTACTACTCTAAAACTGGGATCAGCCCGGATGGCCTTCAATAAGTGGGGTTAAACAGACTGTGGCGTGTACATGTGGTGGAATATGACTCAGCAATAAAAAAGGAAGGAACAACTGACACAACAACCTTCGAGACTCTAGGAAATTATGCTCAGTGAGAAAAGCCAACCCTGAAAGCTTACGTACTGCGTGAATCCATTTACTTACCATTCCACAAACTGTGGAAATGAGGAACTGAGTGATGGCTGCCAAGGAATAAGGGGAGAGGATAAAGGTGGATGTGGTTATAAAAGGACAACATGGGGGATCCTTGTAGTGAGGAAACTGCTGGGTACTCGACCATAGCAGAGGGTATACAAACCTTTAAAAAAAAAAAAAAAGAAATACAAATCTAATTGTAAATGACTAAATTATTGGTTCAAATTTTTAAGAGCTATAACATATTCCTCTTAATAATGGTTATTATGTATTACTAATAAATCATTTATTATTTTATGAAATCTTGCAATGAAAAGGACCTTGAATGATGCATTCTAGTTCTGGCACTATTGCCAGTAAAGTAGGTGTTAAATATAATCTCATTTTAGTAAACTAGAAAGGTGTTTCCCCTGAGAAGTTATTATTTATTTAGCTTTTGTCCACAACTGTTTTCCCCTAAATTTAATATGAATAATCTGAGGAACTTTTAGATTGCATATTCCCAGGCTTCATCATTAAGGATTCTGATTCATTAGGTCTGGGGGTAGATCTTGGCAAACAGCATTTTAAAAAATTACATCAGGGCACCAGGGTGGCTCAGTCAGTTGGGCGTCTGCCTTCAACTCGGGTCGTGGTCTCAGGGTCTTGGGATCGAGTCCTGCATTGGGCTGCCTGCTTGGTGGGGAGCCTGCTTCTCCCTCTCCTGCTCACCCCGTCTGTGCTCTCTTTGTGTCAAATAAATAAGTAAAATCTTAAAAAAAATAAAAATTACATCAACTGATTCCAATTCAAGAGATCAGTGGGCTGCACTTTGAGAAATACTGAATTATAATTTTTATGGTGAATAAATAGGAGCCCTTTAAATTCCTTTGTGGCATAGCGAATTTGTGGTTAGGTGAGATTTTAAAAGCAAAGTACTGATAAAATTTTTCAAACACCCACGTGTTGAGAAAAAAAATGTTTGGCCAAACTGATTTATGTACTTGCTCTGAATCAACAAGAACGGAACAGAAAGGAACTTGCCCTTGGTTCTTATTCATGATGAAGGGGTCCTGCATGACCACTTGTGATTTATTTGTACAAAGAAGGCAAAGACTCCTGCTTTAGTTACACAGACTGCGTAAAGTGAATGCTCCAGCAGGGTGAGGAATGCTGAAGCACTTTGTAGGCTCTGAAAGTAACGTTACTCCTTAATTCCTTAGTTGTTTTTGTTTTTTAAAAATATTTATTTATTTAAATAATCTCTACACCCACCATGGGGCTTGAACTCATGACCCGGAGATCAAGAGTCACATGCCCTTCCAACTGAGCCAGCCAGGTGCCCCTAATTCTTTGGTTTTTGTATCTGAAGTTCCAACTACAGTAATTGACCCATCCTTATTTTTTCCCCCAAATCCTAGTGCAGGCATACCTCAGAGAGATTGTGGGTTTGATTCTAGGCCAGTGAAATAAAGGGAATGTTGCAATAAGTGAGTCAAATGAAGTTTTTTGTTTCCCAGTGCATATAAAAGTTATGTTTACGCTCCGCCATAGTCTATTAAGTGTGCAATAGCATTATGTCTAAAAAAGGAGATACATACCTTAGTTGAGAAATACTTTATTGCTAAAAAATGCTAACCATCATCTGAACTTTCAGCATTTGTAATTTTTTTGCTGGTGGAGGGTTTTGCCTCGATGTTGATGGCTGCTGACTGATGAGGGTGGTAGCAGCTGAAGGTTGAGGGGGCGGTGGCAATTTCTTAAAATAAAACAACAATATTTACTGCATCCATGGACTCTTCCTTTCACAATTTCTCTGTAGCCTGTGGTGCTATTTGATAACATTTTTGAACTTCTTTCAAAATTGGTGTCGGTCCTCTCAAACCCTGCTGCTTTATCAACTAAGTGTATGTCATATTCTAAATACTCTATTGTCATTTCAACAATCTTCACAGCATCTTCACCAGAAGATTCCATCTCAAGAAACCACTTTCTTTTTGCTCATCCATAAGAAGTAGCTCCTTATCCGTGAAAGTTTGATCATGAGATATCATGAGATACCACGTCTTCAGGCACCACTTCTGATTCTAGTCTTTGAGGTCCTGAACCCTCCAAGTCATCCATGAGGGTTGAAATCAACTTCTTCCAAACTCCTGTTCATGTTGATATTTTGACCTCTTTCCAAGAATTGTGAATGTTCTTAATGACATAGTAGAATGGTAAATCCTTTCCAGAAGGTTTTTAATTGACTTTGCCCCCAGATCCATCAGAGGAATCAGTATCTATGACAACTATAACCTTACGAAATGTATTTCCTATATGATAAGACTTGAAAGTTGACATCATCCTTCGATCCATGGGCTGTAGAATGGATGTTGTGTTAACAGGCATGAGAAAAACATTCACCTCACTGTACATCTCCATCAGAGCTCTTGGATGACCAAGAGAAGTATATTTTGAAAGGAAACTTTTTTATGAGCAATAGTTTCCAACAGTGGGCTTAAAATATTCAGTAAACCATGTTGTACACAGATTGGCTGTCATCCAGGCTTTGTTGTCCCATTTATAGAGCACAGGCAGTGTAAATTTAGCACAATTCTTAAAAGCCCTAGGATTTTCAGAATTCTAAATGAGCATTGGCTTCCAGCTTCAAGTCAGCAGCTGCGTTAAATCCTAGTAAGAGAATCAGCCTGTCCTTTGAAGCTTTGAAGCCAAGCACTGATTTTCCTCTCTAGCTATGAAAGTCCTGAATGGCATCTTTCTCCAATATGAAGCTGTTTAGTCTACATTGAAAATCTGTTGAGTTAGCCACCTTCATGAATTATCTTAGCTAGATCTCCTGGATAATTTAATGTGGCTTCTACGTCAGTGTCTGATGCCCCACCTTGCACGTTTACGTTATACAGATGGCTTCTTAAACATTATGAACCAACCTCCAGTAGTTTCAGTCTTTTCTTCTGCAGCATCCTCACCTCTCTGAGCCATCACAGAATTGCAGAGAGTTAGGGCCTATTGCTGTGGCTTAGGCTTTAGTATAAAGGAATGTTGTGGCTGGTTTGATCTTCCATCCAGACCACTAACACCTTCTCCACATCAGCAAGAAGGCTGTTTCACTTTCTTATCATTTGTGTGCTCACTGGAGTAGCACTTTTAATTTCCTTCAAGAACTTTTCCTTGGCATTCACAGCGTGGCTAAGTGTTTGGCACAAGAGGCCTAGCTTTCAGCCTGTCTCAGCTTTTGACATGCCTTCCTCACTAAGCTTAGTCATTTCTGGCTTTTGATTTAAAGTGAGAGACGTGTGACTGTTCCCTTCCCTAGAACACTTAGAAGCCATTGTAGGGTTATTAACTGGCCTAATTTCAATATTGTTGTGTCTCAGGGACTAAGGAGACCCCAGGAGAGGGTGAAAATTGGGGTGGAGAGTGGAATTGGTGGCTCTGTAGAGTAGTCAGAACACACATTTATTGATAAAGTGTATCATTTTATATGGGAGTGGTTCCCCAGAACAATTACAAAGATCATTGATCATAGATCACCGTCACAATAATAAAAAAGTTTGAAATACTTGCGAGAATTACCAAAATGTGATACAGAGACACAAAATGAGCAAATGCTGTTGAAAAATGGTATGGATAGACTTGTTCCACACGGGGTTGCCACAAAACTTCCTAAAAAGCACAGTATCTGCAAAGTGCAATAAAGCGAAGTGTAATCAAATGAGATATGCCTGAAGTCAAGTCACTGAAAATGGTTGTTGTCATTGAAAAACAGATGCCAAGAAATTTTCCTGTTCTACCTTTGTGGGGTGCCTAGTTGGCCCCTCGTTGAAATTGAAGTGACCTCTCCACCACCCTAAGCAGATGATCAGAGCACCTTCGCCTGGAGATTCTTCAGGCCTATGACAGAGTCCAGTCCAGCCACTTTCCAAACTCTGGGGTGCATGCTTTGAGGTAGCGACTTGTCCTGCGGAAGCCCACTCTGTAGGCAGGAGGCAAGGAAGGTCACCCCATCCCTTTCTCTCAAGAGTATGTGCAGCAGAACAATATATCTCTGCTGAGAAATGCCTGTATATCCTCCCTCCTCGTGACCCTGCGTCTGACTCTGACCCTGACTCGGGAGTGCTGTCAGAGCCAGCCCTGGACCCTGCAGCTTTCGATGTGTGTGTTTTTGTGGGTACGTCACTCTGGTCTGTGGCTTTGTGCCTCACAGCACAAAGCACATAGCACTGTGTGTTTTATGTACTTTATTTAGTAAAAATATGGAAAGAGACAAGGCAACGATAGACTCCGATTTCCAGACGATGGTTTCCTCTGAGGGTGAAGGGGAAGATGAAGAATGGAAGGGGAGGGTTTAAGTTTGATTGTAATGTTTTATTTCTTCTAGGAAAGAGTTTTAAAGTAATACGGCAAACTGTTGACCTCTGTTTACATTCCGTGGTGGATATAGAGCTGCCTTTTATGTTATTTTCTCTAACTTTCTATATAGAAGTTTTTTCCATATGTGCGAAATGTTTTATAATTTCAGAGAAATTAGAAATTATCCGATAAAACCATCCCAGTTCCCCACCCTCAAATACGCACATGTACCCCCATGCGGCCTTCTTCCCTGTGGGTGCGAGGGATTCCCTGTTGCTTCATCGCTGCTCTGGAGCCCCTCCCTTAGAGCCGTCTCAGGAACCTTGTGCTGTTTATCTGTCGACACCTTACCCTTTCAGCCTGTCTCTTTCTACCAACTTCCTGTTGACATTTAAATTAAATATGTGCTGGTTTCTCTTAGCTTTAAAAAACTTCTACCTCAAGCCCAGCCAATGCCCTATGTCTCTTCTCCTCTGTATAGTCAAACTTCTTTTAAGAACTATTCACCTGGGGGCGCCTGGGTGGCTCAGTCGGTTAAGCGTCTGCCTTCGGCTCCGGTTCCGGTCATGATCTCAGGTCCTGGGATGGAGCCCTGCACGGGGCTCCCTGCTCAGGGGAGAGTCTGCTTCTCCCTCTCTCTCTGCCTCTCCCTGCTCATGCTCGCTCTCTCTTTCTCAAATAAATAAAACCTTAAAAAAAAAAAAGAAAAGAAAAAAAGAAAATCTCTGTTTTCTTTAAAAAAAAAAAAAAGAACTATCTACCTGCTTGTCTTTATTTTTCACACCTCCAGCTCTTCAGCTCACTCAGTCTGGCCTCTCTCCCGTGGAGTTGCTCTGGTCAAGGTCAACACTGACGTCTGTGTAGCTAAGTCCAATGAATACTTTTCAATCCCTAGCTTTGTCGCCTCTCAGCCGCGTTTGCCACTGTTGACTGCTCTCTGCTTCTTGAAATCCTCTTTCCATGATTTCCACATTACAATATCCTTCTGGTTTTCTTCCAACCAGTCTGCACCTGCTTGTTCTCTGTTACAGCTCTTCCTTTTTCACCCAGCCATTGACTAGCGAAGATTCTCAGGGCTCAGTCCTAAACCCTGTTCTCACTCTGAGTTTTTTGTGTAAGTGATAGCAGCTTGCCATGGGCTTTATTACTTTCCCTGCATTTCTCCTGAGCCTTCCCCTGACTCCCAAACCTCTGCCTCAAGCTCTGACCTCTGTTTTCTCAGCCATAGACCTGCAGCTGCCTTCCAAATATCACTCGCATGACTCACAGGCATGTTAGTCTCAACATGTGCAAAACTGAACTCATCCTTTTATCCTTGCCCTAATATTTGTGTCTTCCATTATTCCCCGTTTTAGGAAATGGCACCATGATCCATTCAGTTGCTCAAGCCAGAGACCTGGGAGTCCTTCTTGATTCCCCCCTCATCATCACTCCCATGTTCATTTAACCATGAAATCCTGATCATTCTACCTCCTAACCATCTTTCAAACTCATCTCTTTTCCTGTCATTTCTCGTGACCACGCCAGTGTAGATGCTTTCCGATTTCTTTCTTGACTTTATAAGAGATAGACATTTTCCAGTATTTCAGTACTTGATATATTTATTTTTAAAATTTTCTTATTGAAGTCTAAATTACATACAACAAAATGCTCAGATATTATGTTGTACAGTTTAATCAGCTTTGACAAATGCATTTACCTAATGTAACCCTCACGCCCTATTAAAGCACAGAACATTTTCATCTCCCTAGAAATTTCTCTGGTGATCCTTCCCAATAAGTCACCCATGAAAGTAACCACTGATCTGGTTTATTTTTTAAAATATTTTAATATTTTAAGTGTATTTTTTAAAGAAAAATACCTGACATGAAGCTTAATAGTAAAAATAAAATTTTTACTATTAAGTTCAGTATAAATATGTCAGAAAATAATGGCTGGTTTTTCAATCTAAACTACCTTATTAAGTATGATTAGAAATATTTTAGACTAACCTTTTAAGTTAACTTATAATTTCAACACTATTCTAATTATAGATATACACACACACACACGTATAAATACAGTAACACACACACACATATATATATAAGTATACTCACACACACACACCCTTTACACTTTGGAAATACTTAGAGCTGAGGAGATGGGGAAAGTGAGTCCAGAAAAAAATTTAAATCATATCAATATCTACTGAGAATCTTTTATACATACATGTACATAAAGCAATACAAATAATGGTTATTTTTATTTATCTTACAAGGAATTCTACATTTTTATTGAGATAAAATGTCCAAAGGAGCCCCAAAAATCTCCCCAAAAATGTAAAAACCTTTTAGCATTTATGGACTATGCAACATCTTTTAATTTCTCTATATGCTATTTTCCCAATTAATTTGTTTAAATCGTGCCTTTAAACTCCTAGCAACTAAATATAGAGATTAGAAAGTTTAAATTGTTTTGTCATGTACTTGAATATGAAAGATTTAAAGAAAGCTAGCAGAGCCAGGAAACTGATCTCTTTTGTTTAGTCATTCACACGATAGGTACAGTAGAGGTGGCCAAAATGGGAGCTCGGTTAGACTGGTCCATCTCTGGATGCATGTCTAATTCAGAGGGACCATCTTTAAAAATAAGAGGTGGGACGCCTGGGTGGCTCAGTCAGTTAAGTGTCTGCCTTCGGCTTGGGTCATGATCCCGGAGTCCTGGGATCGAGTCCTACATTGGGCTCCTTGCTCAGCGGGGAGCCTGATTCTCCCTCTGCCTACCACTCCCCTTGCTTGTGTTCTCCCTCTCTCTGCCTCTTTCTCTGACAAATAAATAAATAAATAAAATCTTTAAAAAAAAAGTAATTAAAAAAAAAAAAGAGGTAAGTTAGACTCCTCCATGCAGACAACTCAGCCCTTTTTCTTCATAGCTACGCTGGTTTGGGGTCATTAGGTTTTAGATGGAGACCCATGGCATAGTGAAAAGAGCAAGAGTGCTAGATCTGAACTTACTTGGGAGAAATGAACATTGCCAAGTCCCAGGCACTGTGCCTTTCTTCACTGATCCCCACAATTTCATTGTGCATTTCCGTTGGGAAACTTTTTTGAGCACATATCCCTGATTTATGTGTCACTGTATTAATATTTCTTACACTTCTAAGAATAGGAATTTTTAGTATATTTTTTTGTCTGTGATTTTGTTTTCTTTTCACAACATCTACATTTTATAGGTGAAGAAACTAAGGCTCAGGGAAGTTTAGTAACTTGCCCAAGGTCACATAATTGACAGAGTGACATTTGACAAATCCCAAACCATTTGGGGTCTCAGTTATAAAATTATAGATTCCAGCTATGTGATCTGCAAGGCCTCTTCTAGCTCTGAACAACCTGTGCTTCTATGCTGTTGCTAAAACTCACCCAGCTAAGACATAATCTCTGGTTTAGTATTTCTAAGCAGATAAGGCCTATTATGCTCCATATATTAATAACTAGGAATTTTAGGAATTAGTGGGATGTGGAAGAGAAACTGAAAAGTTAAAATAGTGTCAAGTTAGCTTGGTCTTTGGTACAATTTTAAAAATCCACTGGCATTTTTGTGTTTAAGGGTATATGTTGCATATTTAAGAGTTTGGTAGCAACAGTCAGTACAAACATAATTTATTTATAAGATGGCCATTATCCTAAGCACTATAAGTAATTCTATCACTGTATTTTCATGAGGATTTTTTGGTAATTTTCAGCATTTTCCCATCTGGCAAAGTACTTCTCTAAGTACTTGCGTTGCAATAAGTAACTGCCAGGGTGTAGGTGCCTCACTTTCCACAAGGCCAGCAAAACATTTTCATACAGAAACTGTCTCAGTGCATTCCCTTTCTAAGTCAGCTCCTTTTCTTGTAAGTGAACATTGCTATGACCAAAATCACTGTCATTTGCATTTCTATAGGTTTTGCTTTGTTTTTTTTTGTTTTGCTTTGTTCTTTTCAGCTTTTTCTGGAATTGAAAAGAGAAATGGGAAGACAATTTTAGATTAGCACCTGTCTGAGAAATTCCAAAATTAGAGATGGCCATCTGGCTTGCATTATTTGTAATTTTTTAAAAATAGAATCTTGCCATTCCAAACAGACTTTTAGGCTATTCTAAAATAATACTTAATTTTTTAAAAAGATTTTATTTATTTATTTATTTGACAGATATATATATATAGAGAGAGAGAGAGTGAGCACGTGCGCACATAAGCAGCGGGAGTGGGAGAGGGAAAAGCAGTCTCCCCCACCAAGCAGGGAGCCCAGTGCAGGGCTTGATCCCAGGCCCCTGGGATCATGACCTGAGCCGAAGGTAGATGCTTAACTGACTGAACCACCCAGGCGCCCTGAAATAATATTTAATTTAGGAACTGCTTTACCTATCAACATTTTACTATCAGACTGAAAGGAGGATAGTTAGATGATGGTGATGTTCATTCCAAGAAGGAATGCTTCTGTAAACTCTCTGTCCTCTGATCGGACAGTATAAGGTCACATTTCCCAGTCGTTGGACTCACATGACCTGCAAGTCCATCTTAGATTCCTCTGTGCTTCTAATTATTCTTTAGAATAATTTACTTAGGTCAGGCCTAAGGTATTCAACCACAGTAGGTCTTAAGATATCTGAACTTGCCCGAGGTCATCCCTAACTTGGGGGTACTTTAAATTTTGACTGGCTTTTGCCACAACTAATACTAAAGATTCAGAGAGCATATGAAAAGCATCAAGTCCATTGTCAAAGAAATGAGACTAAACTGTTTAATTTGCCTATAAAATTGGATGTGGGGGAAGGTAAAATAAGTGCATTTGAAAAACCAGTGAATGTTAATTGTTGTAAACCTTTTGGAAAGCATTGTAACGATATATATCATAAACCTTTAAAACTACATACGCTTTGACCTCAAAGTTTTACTAACAGAAATCTCTCCTGAAGAAATAATCAGATACTCCCGCAAATATTTACATATTTAATATAATGGGCAATAGAGTAAAGTACAGGCCTGAAGCCAGGTTGCCTCAGCTTAAATCCTGGTTGTCCTACTTACTCCTAGTATGCTTAACCTCTGCATTTTTCTGAGTTTCTCCATCTGTAAAAAGAATAGTCCCCCACTCATAGAATTCTTTAAGGAGAGAATAGTAATCCCCTCCAGTATCCGTTAGCTACCACAACAATGTTGCGTAACAAATTGCGTCAAAGTTCAGTGACATCTAATGAGTCACACATCGGCAGGTCAGCTGGTGCTCAGCTTTCCCGGGCTGCGCTCCCCTCCAGGCCATGGTCGTGGTTCAGGTGAGCTATGGTGTCACTTATTCTCCTGGGACTGGTGGCCTACCAGGGACTGGTCTTCTGCTGGCAGTGTCTGAAACATAAGAAGGCAAGTCCAATTATATGCTTTTCTTTGCATGGCATCTACTAACAAACATTGGCAAAGCAAGCCACATGGCCAAGCCCAACATCAGTGAGGCAGGGAAACTGGGCAGGGGGAGGGAATGAATATTTGCAATTCAAGGGTTGACATACTGTTTATAAAGAGCCAGGTAGTGAGTATTTCTGGCTTTGCTGGCCATACAGTCTCTGTTGCAACCACTCAACTGTGCTGTTCAAGCATGTAAGCAGCCTTAGACAGGAAATCCGTGCACGGGGTGACTGTGTTCCAGTAAAACTGTGTTTACAGAACCAGGTGGCAGACAGGATTTGGCTCATGGGCCATGGTTTTCTCACCCCTAACCAATTTATCACATTGGATTATAGAGTTTTTATGAAGATTAAGGAAATTAATGTATAGAAAGTGCTTATAACAGTTCCTGGTAGAGTAGCACTAATAAATACTGGCTGTCATTAATAGTGTTGTTATTACTATTATTATAGCACAATATTGGAAATAAAGATGTCCAACAACAGAGATAGGGTTAAATAAATTATAGCACACCCATACTCTAAAATGTTATACATTCATTTTAAATTTCGTGTTTTAAATTTCAAGACTATAATGGCCTAGGTACATGTTTGCAGTATGTTAAGTGAAAAAAAAGAGAGACAAATGATATTTAACATAACACCCCAACTTTATTTTTCTTAAAAGATGTGTATTTTTTTATACATACTAGAAAACAATTAGGAAAGGAATATACCAAACTGGATCATTTACTTTTTTTTCCTTTTTGTTTTTGTTTTTTCAAGATATAATTGATGTGTAACATGGTATCAGTTTAAGGTCTACTACCTAATGATTTAATGTATGTATATATTGCAAAATGATCACCACAGAATGTTTACTTAACATCTACCACCACGCCTACTTACAATTTTTTCTTGTGATAAGAACTTTAAATTACTTAGTTAATTTTTCAATTTTATTTTAAATTCCAGTAGAGTTAACATACAGTGTTATATTAGTTTCGGGTGTACAATGTGGTGATTCAACAATTCCATACATCGCCCAGTGCTCATCACGAACGACAAGGGCATTCCTTAATCCCATCTTCTTTTTTTTTTTTTAAAGATTTTATTTATTTATTTGACAGAGATAGAGACAGCCAGCGAGAGAGGGAACACAAGCAGGGGGAGTGGGAGAGGAAGAAGCAGGCTCATAGCGGAGGAGCCTGATGTGGGGCTCGATCCCAGAACGCCGGGATCACGCCCTGAGCCGAAGGCAGACACTTAACCGCTGTGTCACCCAGACGCCCCTCCTTAATCCCATCTTCTGATAAGAACTTTTACAATCTATTCTTAGCAACTTTCAGATATACAATGCAGTGTTATTAACTATATTCATCATTCTGTACATTACATCCCCACACCTTATAACTGAATTACATAATTTTTTACTGTCCGATTTTTTTTTTTCCTATACTGGGCATGTATTGTTTTCTGGTATTAATGTACTTTGATGACAGAAAAATGGAATCTGGTTCCACTGAGGACTTTTCTAACTCTGATGTAGCTTCTATTTTATATGTCATTTACATTTTAATTGCTTAACAAATCAAGAGTTTACCCTCAGAGATGTCTGATTAGAATGGACTACGTGGACACTCTCTAACCTGTTGTATTGTTAACTTAAAGAAAAGTTGTTCTGCTCTAGGGCACCTAGAAAACTGTGGCGGGGTACCAGCCAATGGGAAGAGAATCCCTACACTGTCTCTCAGGTCATAGGAACAGTAGCTTCTTTCAGACCACATTCCTTGAGCAGCCACAGTCCTTTCAGTGATAAAAGGCAGAATGTTGTTGTACAGAGGTGAACAACAACACCCCTTCCCTGGCTACCTCAGTGTTTTACACAAAAGCTTTTCTCATGTATCTAAGGGAGGTTAGGTTTCAATATTTAATTGCCACTGTGCCTGGAAATCCTGTAAATAAATACTGGGAAGGGAAGCTAGAGAACCCAGCAGTTCATGAATATCACAAAATATTAACTAAAATTAATTTCTTTTTAAGAGCCCTTCACAATAATCAACTTTCATCTAAATTATAATCAGGTAGTCTCTGGATTTTCCAAGAGAATCCAAGATTCTACACTGTGTTAAAAATTGGGTTGTACAGGGGTGCCTGGGTGTCTCAGTTGGTTAAGCATCTGCCTTCAGCTCAGGTTATGATCTCAGAGTCCTGGGATGGAGCCCCACATCGCATTGGGCTCCCTGCTCAGCTGGAAGCCCGCTTCTCTCTCTCCCTCTGCCCCTCCCCCCACTCATGCCTGTGCATGCGCACGCTCTCTCTTTTTTAAGTGAATAAATAAAATCTTTTTAAAAATTGGGATGTACAGCCTTAGAAATAATTATTCCAAATAACATTTGCTCTAGAATGTGCTTTAGAATCTGAACTTTAAAGGGACTGTGCTTTTTAATCTTCGGGTTTCAGTAAAACCTAGCTAACCTTTATTTTAAGTAAGTGAATTGTCAGTTAGTAAGTGAATATGCTCATGCAAATAGGATTCTCGTGTCAGATTTGTATGTGAAGACCGTATGTTTCAGTAAGTTCTAGATCCAGTATGGTGCCTTAGGCCTACTAAAAGGGGAACACGGACACCTGATTTTCCCATTCTCGGTGCCAGAATCTAAACTGAATTAATAAGGTAATGTGAATCCTATACAGAAACTTCTCTATAACCATAGCTCAAGTAGTTCTTTAACTTGGGACTCTGTGTGTATAAGCTAAAGATTGGTCAGTAGTTTTTGAGCTCGTGGTGTGGAATGACTATATTCAGTCAGTTGTATAAATATATACAACTACACATACTATTAATGGATTTTAATTACAATTTCCAATTCTTCCCCACTAAGGAAGAAAGAAGAACCCTTAATCAGAATGGTCACACACACACAAAAATTGTCTCTCTTCTGGCTGGGACCTCTATATTGCTTTTCTCCTCACCCCTAGAGCCTTCTTTCCTGGTTCTAGCCTACAGAGGCAGCTAGTCTCCAGAGATGACCCCTCAGTGAGCCACGCTTTCTGGTATCCGTACCCTTATGGAATACCCCTTATATTCGATCTGCTCTGGCCCTGTGATACCATAGGAGTGGGGCAGAAATGATGCAGCTTCCTTCTTGGTCTCTGGGAACACTTGCTCTGGGGTTAGTCATCCATCACGTAAGAAGGCTAACTACCATGAGCACCAGGCCCTGAAGAAGTCCAGCTAGCCACAGGAAGCTGTTCCAGCCATTCCAGCTGAGGGGTTGGACATATCCAACCATGTCAGTCCTCCTTCACGGGCCTTCAGCCCTAACACAAATGCGTGATAAACTTGAGAGACCTGACCAGCTGAGTCAGTCAGCCCTCAGAGTCCTGAGAGATGTAAATTCTTGTTGTAAGCCACTAAGTTATCGGATAGTATGTTATATAACAATAGAAAATTGGAACACTTCACTTTCTTAACCGTTAGTCTCTCTGCCCTGGTATGTTGAAGAAGCCCATGACTGAGTTCACTTGCTGTTGCAAATGCTAATATTCCTTTTATGTAGAGTGCTATTGGAGGCTACACTTCCCTCCCACATGCTTTGTAAAATGCTGGCTGTCTATTGTTCATAGAGTGCGTCAGGAGACTTGTAGGTCCTCTAGATATATTTTTAAATAGATGTGCTAAGCACCTATATACAAATATGGTGGTTTTTTTCTGATTAAAAAGGTAATATATTCATTATAGGAAATCTGTATAACAGAGAAGAAAACTAAAAATCATTCATGATCCCACCACTCTTGACATTTTGAGATAGCTACCCTTGACATTCTGCTTTATTTCCTTGCAATTTCTACATTCCATTGGCGACTTCTTCTCCTTTTTAAAAAGCAGAATTGGGAACATACCATACATGTTGTTTTGAAAACTCATTTTTTTGACTTACTGTTTCATGAACATTTTCCCATACTTTGACACTTCTTTGAAATAGTAATGTACCGTTGAAACTAGCCACAGACTTAAGGATCACCCCATGCAATTAATTCCCCAGGTGTTCTTGCGTTTTTGATGCCATCAGCCCCTCAGCATAAAAAATATGAACCAGCATTCAGAGAAAATGTGAAAATTATCCACTCCTTACTGGAATTTTATTTCTACAAGAAAATCAAAACAGAGAATATGCTCATGCAAATAAAACTTTCAGAATTTAGGTCAGAGAACAACTAGGATTCTTCCTATAAATGTGAAAATTCACCTCTTAGAAGATGAAAAATGCTAAAAAAAACAAACAAACAGAAAAACCCAGCTCTGACGACGAGACTAATATTGTTATTTCACAAGGAATTCTCTAAAAGTTTTGTCATAAAAATAAGCATTTTCATGCTCAAGACAAGCTGGGGAGCATGAACATTTTTAGAACCTTTCTTTTCACTATTTTTAACTTAATAAAAACCCAAGGTTTTCCGTGTTTGGAATGACATAAAAGGGTTTTTTTTTTTTTAATGTTTCTTTGAATATCATAGTGGCCTTTGTTGTTTGTGAAAGTTAACAGTAAGATAGTTTACATTTGGTGCATTTAGACATTCTTCTTAATGGTTTTCCAATAGGCCTTCAGCTAGAGGTGAGACACCCTTTAAATAAAGGTACAGGATCCGTTCCAAAGTTTATCTGCATGTGTTCTGGTGTACAGTAACTATTTACCCTATTAAATGATTTCTTCATATTTCTGTTTCTATAGCTAGCGCATTTTTCAAAAGTACTATTACTATAAATAGAATGTATTTAAAGAAAAAGGTAAAAGTTATATCTGGCGACATTTATCCATAATTTTAACTCTAGTTTTTTTCAGCTAGATTAGTCCTAAATATGCAGTAAAAGTTAGCCAGCTACAATGTTGTCAATATAACAATAAGGGAAAAAAATTTTTGAAGATTATTTCGGAGTAACTGGTAATGGAAAAAATTGAATAAAAAGATAAACACATCTCTCAGCTTTCTCTTTAACATGATGAATGATAAAATGATTGTATTTGAGTTTGTGCAAGTCATAACCTTATCAATTTGTTATGTTTTTTGAATGTTCAAGTCCACTAAATATGTTAACTAAGATATTTGTGGGTAAAAGTAAAGATATAATATTTTTTCCCCTTCTCAAAATTAAGAGCATCTGTGTAGGGAGTATTCAGGGGTAAAGCAAATGGGACCATGCGCTTTATATGTTTACAGAAGATGTTAAATATGGAAAAGATAAGCAATGGAAGTAGTCTTAAATTTTGATGTGTTGCCTCTTTATGCCTATTTTTAAAACTTAGTGTAAAATTATTTAAATAAGACCAAAGGTGTTCAGATTTCTTTTGAAATAAAAAGTTATCACAATGAGATCAAACAATATAGAAAAGAAGGAAAAACATCACTATTCTCTAGAGTAGAATTGATAAAGTTTGTTTCATTATTTATAGATTTGCCATCTCCAGTGATTTTTCTCAAATATACTACTAATCATTTACTCTAGTCATAAAGAACTGCTTCTTTTGAAAACTCATTTTTTTTTGTTATTTCCAGGCAGGTGTTAAATTTTTCTAATTAGTAGTCGATGCCTTAAAGACTAATTGAATGTAAAATGACAATGTAATACAATTTTGATTCTTTCCAATTTTGGTTTCATTTTGTAATGTAACCATAATGCAAGGTTCCTCAACCTCAGCACTATTGACATTTGGGATCAGATAATTCTTGGTTGTGCTCCCACAACCAATGTGCTTCTGTGCATTGCCAGATGTTTAGCAACATCTCTGGCCTCTACCCACAAGATACCAGTAGCACTCCCCAGTCATGAAACAATGTCACCAGACGTTGCCAGGTGTCCCCTCGGGAGCAAAAGTAATTCCAGTTGAGAATCACTGCCATAGTGTATTTACTAAAATTCTGATCAGCTTTTCAGGAGCATGATTCGAAGTAAAGCAGTGTACCGTTGGTGGGTAGGCACAAAATCAGAACAGAAAAGCTGCTAGGCAGTATTTTGGATAGTTCAGCATAAATAAAAAGATCAGAAGCAGTAAGCGCATTCCTTAATCAAAGACTGGGTTGTCTAGGTAATTGGTACAGAACAGACCACTGGAAACATTTTAGTGATTACCACACAGGGAAATAAAATTAGTTAATAGCTAGAGATGTCATTTATGGCTGTTTTTCTTCAATCATTATTTTAAAATGTGAAGCAGCAGGATCTGCAGATATTAGAGGACACATGAAGGTCCTTGTAACTATTTTGTGTTACCCCCAAATCACAGTGATTTTCCATGGCGTGCTGGAATAAAAAAATGCCTCACTCCTTTTGTCATTATGTCTACAACAGGTGATGCCCAGTGCCCTGCTGGGAATGCCATTAATCTAACTTCCTCTCCAAAATTTTTGACATTTGGTATCATGACAAGCACCCAGCAGGCAAGCCGGTTCACAGGGTGTTTTTCAGTTTAAACATACGCCAGAGAAAATAAAAAAATATAGCTACGCGAGAGAGAAAAGCAAAATGATTTCAAATTTTATTAAATTGAATACGCAGGAGAGAGAAATATACAAAAGCCTTAGCTGCCTACATGTATTAAGCTTCATATGCATTTGAAAGCATCTTAGAATAGCTTTACTAAACATGTTTACAAAAACCTGAACAAATTATTAACAGAGGGCAGTTAACATCACAAAACTCCTTGAGATAGTGTCAAGAAGGTAAGACAGGACCAACCTGGATGCTGGGAGAAAACCCTACTCACTAGGCCTGTGAAATTTTCCTTTACTCTGTGACATATACCTGCTGCAGAGCAAGGCAGGAAGAGGAAAAAGGAAATGGTATGTCTTCCCTGATTCTTCTTAAAAGGAATTGAATTAATCTGTTTAAAACACTGCCTCAAGGGGCGCCTGGGCGGCTCAGTCCGTGAAGCCTCCGACTCTTGGTTTCAGCTCAGGTCAACAATGGAGATCAAGCCTCACGTCCAGCCCCCGCATAGGGTGGAGTCTGCTTGGGAGTCGTTTCCTCTTCCTCTCCCTCCCCCTCTGCTCCTCGCCCCCTGCACACGTGTGCACAAGCTCTCTGTCTCTCTCTGTCTCATATAAATAAGGAAATCTTAAAAACAAAAACAAAACCCTACCTCAAAAAAATCCTGTAAGATGTTCATATTAGGTTGGACTTTCAAAAGTAAAATCATGCTATGCTGTGGTCCTTCAAGTGACCCTCTGAACTATTGGGCCACTTGTATGGTAGATTAATAATTTGTTCTTGCAACTGAAGATGTTTTTTGTTTTGTTTTGTTTTAGAGAGACACAGAGCTCAAGTGTGAGCAGTGCAGGGGCGGGGGTGGGGGGTTGGCCGGAGGGGCAGAAGGAGAGGGAGAGAGAGAAACTTAAGCAGGCTCCATGCCCAGTGCGGAGCCCCACACGGTGCTTGATCTCAAGACCCTGAGTGGAAATCAATAATTGGTTGCTTCACTGACTGAGCCACCCAGGTGCCCCAATAACTGGAGTTGGCCTTAAAATGTCTAGCCTAGGGCAGTAACAATAAGAGACATAATAGACAACCAATAAAGAGCTGCTGAATGAATGTATGGGAAGGAGGTGTCTTGGTGTAGGAGTATGCCTTATTGTATAATACAAAAAATTTTACATCAGTAGAGAAAAACATACACAAAAGAAGTCATGCACCCATCATCCAGCTTGAAAATTATCAACCCATGACCAATCTTTCTTCAAATATACCCCACCTACTTTTCCTTTGTCTGTTGTTTTGAAGCAAATTCCAAATATATCACTTCATTCATAAATATTTCAATGTCTGTCTCTAAAAGATTGGGGCTCTTTTCTTTAAAAATTACATTATTGTGCCTACAAAATTAAAACAATTTCTTAATAATCTCAGGTATCCTGTCTTCAAATTTTCAATTGTCTCATAAATATCTTTTTTTTTTACAGTTTTTCATTGCAATCAGGACTCAAAAAAGATCCACAGATTGTGATTATTTATTTCTAAAATATTTTTTAGTCTTCAGTTTTCCCCATCTTCTCCTCATTTTCTCCCCTGTAACTTACATTGTTGCAGAACCGGGTTGTTCGTATCGCAGCGTTTTCTACAGCCTGGAGTTGGCTGATTTTATCCCAGTAGTGTCACTTACCGAGGTATCACTTATGTTCCTCCATCTCCGGTATTTCCTGTAAACTGGTAGCTGGAGTTAAAGACTTAATCAGATTCAGACTCCGTTTTCTTTTTGCAAGTCCAAAACGAAGGTGGTGGCCAAGTCATAGCGACAGCATTCTTGGCTTCTTGCTCAGTGCCTTGCAAAGTGATTTAGCTAACGTTTGTTGGGTCTTTTCTATGTGCCTCGCAATGTGCTCATGTTCTATAGGCATTATGTCATTTAGTCATATTTAAGCTTCAGAATACTGGTACATATCAACTTCTGTCTGATGACTAGACCCCTTTAGTAGGGTCAAGTGATCTTGAATGTCTTTCAAACAAACCCCTCAGTGTATACTCCATTGTCATTTATGTGATTTAATTTAGAATTCTGTCTGAATTTTCTTTTTACTGGATTCATTTAGAGCTCTACGAAAATAGCTTGCATTAAAGGCATTTTTTACATTTTATTAATAAAGCTCGAATACCTGTCACTTCACTGTGAATTTGTTGTACTCAGGCTTTTTGGTACTGGAATTCACCATCTGTTGATCTCGCCAACAGAATTCGCTATTTCCTGAGTCTCTTTCCTTCGCACCCATTGTCTTCTGCAGGTGCACTCAGGTCCCTTTCATCTCGCTCTGCTTTCTTTGCACGCTCAGTGCTCACAGTTTCCCACTGTTACCCAGTGTGAGAAGCTGGCTCGTGATTGTAAAAGCAAAAGTAGCTTTTCATTGTTTGTTCACATATCTATAATTTATTCTGTTCAACTATCTCTGTACCCCCCAAATTTACCATTTATGAAACCAGACCATTGGAGATCCAAACTCAAACAATAGATGTCCAATTATCTTGACCAACTGACATTTTTGAAGATTAAACTGTTTGATACGTTGTTGATGGGGAAAGGGCAGTAACCGGCCCAACTTGCAATTAGATTGCGGAGAACTGGGAGCAAAACAATGCAAAGAGGATCCCATTGTGTAGCTCTCCAAGCTGACATGCAAAGAATACCTTATTCTTTAGATATCTTAACCCTTCTTCTCCGATCATTTTTCCTTTAACAGTTGTAACAGCATTCTCCTCAAGCTTCCACATATGATTATCCATAAAGAACTTGAAGATTCTTATTTGAAATCATCTGTAAGCTTGTAGTGTGTAGGAATCGTGTCTCTCTTTACCTGACCTCACAGAGTGCCCAGGGTAGCACGGTGCACGTGCTCGTGCTTCATAAGTAGCTTTCGTTGCTAGTGGTTTTTGAAAGGTTATACATTTTAAATGGTATTTTGTTCCCTTTTTCCTTGGCAGGATGAAGGAGCTTCCTTTTCTAAGACCAGTGCTGTTTGGACTCAGTGAAAGTACACTTTGTTCTAGGAGAATTGCCATGTGAAAGCCTAGAATATATATTGAGTTCTTCCAAGAAGGGGGGAAAAATCATGTTCTAGGACAGTGAATGCTGACTTGGTGCTGAATGAATGTTATGTGCTCTTTTACTCACAGGCTCGCTTTTCATATGTGCGGATGAAATATCTTTTCTTTTCCTGGTTGGTGGTTTTTGTTGGAAGCTGGATTATATACGTGCAGTACTCTACCTATACAGAACTATGCAGAGGGAAGGACTGTAAGAAAATAATAGTAAGTAGTTTTGATTTCCTAGTATGTAGAAAAACTATATTAATCCTATGTTACATTTACTACTTATATACTTACTAATAATTGTTTTCAAAAAGTAAAAGTTAATTCGACCTTAGAGTTGTGTTGAACTTCATAGCTTTGCAATGTGACCAAGTTAGTAGGAGTGTTCCACACCTTGAAAAATCTACACTTCAGAAATCTAAATATGGAATACTAGATTAGTGTGAGAGCATCCTCAGTACAGACAGGGATTCTTTTTAAAATATACTAAAAGTTTAGTTTACTCACATCAGATCGGTTTTTAAGTGTTTAGAGTATAAAAATATTTACAGGCAGCCTTTCCGGAACATGTCTTTTGAATAGAGTCATTCTCAAATACCAAAAATGTATCTGAAAAGCATATATTTAGTATTTATTTTCTACCCTAATGATTGGCTATAGCTCAGGAAAATTGCTCTATCAGTCTAAGATTTCTAGTAGTAATTATTGGTTAGATGTTTGAGGATCAGTAAATTTAACTCCATGTTTTCTTCTATATTATATAAATAATATAAAAACATTGCATGTGAGAATTATATTTTTGATAATAATGATTGTTGGGATCCCAATTATTATAACTTACGACAGATTCTATAGTTATCGAGTGGTTACTCTTCACTCAGGCCAATGGTGCTAGGTTTGTGCATATAGCAGGGAACAAGCTATCATGACTGCAGGAACTTAGAGTCTAGCAGGGAAGGAAATGAATACAGTAAGGTAGGATAATAATTACAACAGCAAGTGTTGTAGGAACATAAGGCAGGGAGACCTGAAGCTTTCCAAAGTTCTAAGGAAATGAAAATCAGTTTAACTCTAGGCATTCTCAATTAAGATAAAAAAATATTCCCCAGGAGTATTAACAGCCTCTTAAATAGGCAAGGGAGGAATTACTGATATAATAAGCAGGGAGATGAATTAGTAAAGATGAGTCCCAAATCAAGTTCAGAGGTGTCAGTCTCATATGTCCATTTCAACTGGCCATCCCAGATCATTGAGGAATTTTTTTTAAAGATTTTATTTATTTGAGAGAGAGCATGAGGAGGAAGAGAGGCAGAGGGAGAGGAAGAAACAGACTCCCTGCTGAGCAGGGAGCCCAATGTGGGGCTTGATCCCAGGACCCTAAGATCACAGGGAGCCCAATGCGGGGCTTGATCCCAGGACCTTAAGATCATGACCTGAGCTGAAGGCAGACACTTAACCGACTGAGCCACCCGGGAGCCCCCAGATCCTTGAGGAATTTTAAGATAGGAACCTCTGGGGCCAGGCAAAGTACTGCATACTGGTCAGTAATACTTAAAATAATACTATGAAAGTCCCCCAAGCCCATTTTACAAATGAAGAAATATGCACACCTGAAATTGATGTAACATTGTATGTCAACTATACTTTAATTAAATATAATATCTATATATGACTAAGAGAGAGAATTTGCTTGTGATGGTGGAGCCAGATGGTAGTCCTAATTCTGCCTCTATATAAAGCTCAGACTCTTTCTGCTTCCCTGTGTCAGAAAAGACTAGCAAAATTATAGCTTAATAGAAGTAAGAAAAAAAAACCCACAAAACTCACCTGCTTACTTTTAATGAAGAAGAAGCAGGAGTTATATAATCAATTATAATAACATAAAATAACCAAAGTATTTGAAATATCTATTTTCCCTTTTTCTAGGGCACTTTTCTCAAACTAGGTGTCTTGGGGCACATTAAAAGTATCCCATGGATAAAAGCATTCCATTATCAAATATATTTGAAAACATCAGGTTAAACAAAGATAAATAGGTGACTTTACTGAGGACTTCCCAGGATCTTTAATATACTAATATGTACTCTGCATCTCCAGAAAAAGCAAATATATTTGATTAGGGAAAAAATCCATCCCACCATGACTCTTGGGAAGACCTATTAACATCTTCTGGTGATGTTAAAAATACTGTAATAAGAGATTAAAACAAAATGAAATAGATATGCTTTTATTGTGTATTAATACAATAATATGAAAATTGTAAGCCATATGGTGGTGACTATTCTGTTACAAATGAGTTATAGTTGTGAAGTATTTTTTATTATTTTATTTCTTATTTTTAATATTTTATTATTGCATTATTTTTCATAATTTTTCCTTTAATTTCACTTTATAAGAAATGGAAGCAGAATTCTAGCATAATTTGGGGCACCTGGGTGGCACAGCGGTTAAGCGTCTGCCTTTGGCTCAGGGCGTGATCCCATCGTTGTGGGATCGAGCCCCACATCAGGCTCCTCTGCTATGAGCCTGCTTCTTCCTCTCCCACTCCCACTGCTTGTGTTCCCTCTCTCACTGACTGTCTCTATCTCCGTCGAATAAATAAATAAAATCTTTTAAAAAAAAGAATTCTAGCATAATTTAATAATTCTAATATAATAATAA
Organism: Ursus maritimus; assembly: GCF_017311325.1. Classification (NCBI taxonomy): domain Eukaryota; kingdom Metazoa; phylum Chordata; class Mammalia; order Carnivora; family Ursidae; genus Ursus; species Ursus maritimus. Next base: position 27,627,641 of record NW_024423564.1, read on the forward strand.
TTCTAGCATAATTTAATGGTTATCTTACTAAAATTTGAAAATAATGAAAACATTTTCTGAGCCTAAAACATATCTTTTCCCTGAGACTGGCTTTAAAAAAATGGTAGTTTATCTGCATTTGGGAATTGTGTTCTTAAAACTTACCAAAACTGGTAGTATTAAGATCAGTAATACTAAGATAGTACTAACATTTAATAGGAATTGTGTGATTAGAACTAAAAAGCAAGCAGAAAAAAATATTTCTTAAGTACACATTAAAGCTTCAGAAAGCCAACAAGATATCTTGTGAGGAATTACTTGGTCAAGATCTGGGAGAGGATAAGACTTGAGAGAGGTGAGCCTAGATTTGGTGACTTTGTTTGCCTGGGGTATGTGACCTAAAATAGAGTTTTATAGGGCTAGGAAGATAAAAATCTAGTCCAGGTCCTACCAACAGTGGGACCTTGGTACACCATGCTGTGGGCTGATACCCTAAAGAGCTGAACCCCAACATTAAAGGTGAACTAAAAGAACCTCAGAGGTGTGAGCTGACTTTTGGAGCCTCTTTTTCCCTCAAGGATGTTGCTGATACTGGGCATGAGCAGGGGTCTGAGAAACAGGACTGTATACTAGGAGAGAGCTGCTGCTGGGGACAAGAAATTAGCAAGCTTTTGTAGAAAACTAAGAGAGCCTCAAGCACACAGCCAGTTATCCTGTTGGGATATTTGCCAAATCCTAGGGTTTTACAGAATGGGAGGCTAAACATCTCATTGGAAAGCCTTTGAAAAGCAGAGCAGACATTTTGGCAGTCTCACAAGATACAGCCTAAAGTTATGAACCTGCCAATGGGGGGAAACCCCACTGAATTCCCAGGCTCTCCATTAAAAACCCTAGAGGGCTGTCTCTTGGGATGGAGATAAGCCAAAAATAGCTTGAGTTTTACCAGAGCTGCAGCCCAGCCTCCATTCAGCACAGTGCCTGATTGGGTTAAGATGTTCAGCTACCATTATATCTGTCTACCCAAGGAAAGGGAAACCCTCCCTGGAGGCACTATGTGAAAAACTAGAGGACATGGCAAAAGATAAGGTGGCATGATCAAAAACCAAGAGATAAACATGGACAGTAGAATCAGATCCACAGATGATCCAGATATTGGAGTCATCCAAAAAGGGTTTTAAAGTAACTGTGTTTGGGTTCAAGTAAATAGGAACAAAGGTTAGAAATTAAATAAAGCAATGGATAATTTCAACAGAGAATTGAAACGTATTAAACAGAATCAGGAAGACGATATGGCAGTTCAAAAAAAGTTAAAGAGGGAATTACCATATGATCCAGCAATTCTGCTTCTAGGTGTATACCCAGAAGAATTGAAAGCAGGGACTCAAGCAGATACTTGCATACCAGTGTTCATAGTAGCATTATGCACAATAGCCAAATGATGGAAACAACTCTAACATCCATTAACAGAGAAAGGCATAAACAAAATACATGGAATATTATTCAACCTTTAAAAATAATGGAATTCTGATGCATTCCACAACATGGATGAACCTCAAAAATGTTGTGCTAAATGATATAAGCCAGATACTAAATGACAAGTATTGTATAATTTCACTAATATGAAGTACCTAGAATAACAATTATATATAAATTGGGAGAATGGGGGGCGCCTGGGTGGCACAGCGGTTAAGCATCTGCCTTCGGCTCAGGGCGCGATCCCGGCGTTATGGGATCGAGCCCCACATCAGGCTCCTATGCTGTGAGCCTGCTTCTTCCTCTCCCACTCCCCCTGCTTGTGTTCCCTCTCTCGCTGGCTGTCTCTATCTCTGTCGAATAAATAAATAAAATCTTTAAAAAAAATAAATAAATAAAAATAAATAAATAAATTGGGAGACTGGTAAAAGGAGTTAAAATGTTCAAGATTCTTATCATATGGCAGCGTAGGGTAAGAGTATCAACCAGTTAATATCAATTAGTCTATTCATATCAATTAATTAATAAAATGTCCCTCAATTAACTTTAGACTTTGTTGATTGAAATATGCATACTGTTATTTCTAGGATAACCTCTGGAATAGAAAAAGAGTGTATCATCTCCAAACTGATAAGGAAAAATGTAATAATAAAAGAATACTCAGTTCTAAAGAAGGCAAGGAAGTAAATAGAAAGGAACATATAGGCAGTAGAAGTACAAAATACATAACAAGACAATAGATGTCACAAATTGAATTCCCTAGGAAACAGACTCAGAGACTGAGATTTGCCTGTAGGGTGTTTATTGGGATGGGCTCTTGAGATTAACATCTATGGGGAAGTGAGGAAACAGGATAGACCAGAGAAGTCAAACTGCACTACAGTGGTAACAAAGACCTCAGTTGATTCTACAGGGAATTTTGGAGATGGCGTAGCCTTGCAAATGTCCAGGTGTTTATATGCTGTCACTGACCAGTCACTGGATATAGTTTTCTACCCTCTTCCACCCTCCCTTAAGGGAACATGACCTTGGGTAAGTCTGTATTCTAGGGCTGAGGACAAGTCTCAAAGAAAAATTCAGCTGAGAGCTGTTGACTACTTATATGCCCAACAGCTGAGGGAATGACTGCTCCAGTTCTAGACAAGATATGGCTGACTTACCATGGCATTGGCTGCAGTATATTTCAACCCAAATATGTTGGTAATTACATTAAATGTAAATGGACCAAATGCTTCAGTTAAAAGGCAAAGATTGTCAGACTGTATTAAAACTTTTAAAAAACTATATTTACAAGAGACACCTCTAAAATATAAAGATGCAGACAGATTGAAAGTAAAAGAATAGGAAAAAAATTCATGCAAATATGCAAATTATAAAAGGGGGATATTTAAAGGAAAAACCATAGCTATATATATTTGTGTAAGTTTTATATTACACAAGCTATACCTTTTTTTAAAGTCTGAATCAGCCCTTACTGGCGTGAAATGTAATACTTTTTAAATTTGTTTCTCCTGTGTTTTAGTTTTATAATATCTGCCTAAGTAATTGGCCTTTTCACAAATGTTGGCATTATCCACACATACTTTTTTTGGTCCTGGTGATTCCTGTTATGAAATGTAGAGTCTAAACTGATTTTCTTTCTCCCTCTGTATTACTGCATAGACTGTTCTCCTATTTAAGTGGACTGAACTGAACCAGAGTGTGTAGTAAGATGGCTGATTTTCAATTTGGATATAAAAATATAAAACTGCATTATCTCAAAACCACATTTAGCAAAAACATGCTTGCCAAAGGATTTGTAGTATCCTGTGTATAAACTCTGAACAGCTTTACTTCAAAATCCTCAATTTCATCTTCATGAACCAAGGAAGATTGTAAAGAAATACAGAAGATTCCCAAAGAGGCCCTACAAATATTACTTGATGAAGTTTAACAATGTGGGTTCTTTCCTTCCTTTTGTAAGTTGGCAGTTTGACTTCTAACTTTTTTCTAGTTCTTTTTTTCCCTATTTTTAATCATTTAATACTTACTTTCAAGGTAACTACTATCACATAGCAATCATATAAAAAAGTATAACCTATTTTAGAAGAAGTATCAGTATGCAGAGTCCATGTCTTAAGGAGCTTACATTCTTGTAGTGGAATATGTATAATAAAAACAAAAACAAATAAACAAATGACTTCAGGGACTAAAAAGTGTAATAAGAAAGGATATAATAGCAATATTTTGAAGAGAATGGCTAGGGCATGCTACCTTAACTGTAGTGGCTGGGAGAGCCTTCCCTGAGAAGATGGCATTTTGAATTACAGCCTGATGAGAAGGAAGCAGTTGTATGAATATCTGGGCAAAAAGCATGTAAGGAGAAAAGACAGTGAGTATAAATGCCCAAAGAGGGGAGTGCGGTTAGGAAATATGGTTGGTTTCATGAGTAATTTATAAAAATCTGTCTTATTACTTTAGTCGTATCATGTACATTTTGAAATCTTGCATAGTGAAGGAGAACTTCTTGATTATAATTAACTCAACTGCATCATGTTAATCTAAAATACTAGGCTGGAGTCAAAGCACCAGACTTACCCTTTCTTGTGGTGTACTGTATGACTTTGAGTAAGTGACTTCATTTCACTGACTTGCTGTTAAGTCCATTGTACAAGCACCAGACTTACCTTTTCTTGTGGTGTACTGTATGACTTTGAGTAAGTGACTTCATTTCATTGACTTGCTGTTAAGTCCATTGTATTGTATATTTGAAAGTTGCTCAGAAAGTAGATCTTAAAAGTTATCACAAGAAAAAAACATTTTGTAACTATGCACGATAATGGACGTTAACTAGACGTACTGTGGCGATTATTTCACAATGTATGCAAATATCAAATCATTATGTTGTACACCTTAGACTAAGATAATGTTATATGTCAGTTATATCGCAATTTTTTAAAAAAGATTTATTGCAAGGAATTGGCTTACCCAGTTGTGGGAGCTGGCTAGATGAGGCTGAAATCCATAGGGTAGGCTGTCGAGGACAGGCCGGACCTCTTGGGCATGGGCTGAAGCTGCTGTCCACAGACAGCATTTCTTCTTCATCATGGGAGCCTCAGTAATTCTCTTAAATCCCTTCAACTAATTGAATCAGGCCCACCCAGATTATCTAGGATAATCTCTCATTAAAGTCAGTTGATCATGGGGGCATCTGGGTGGCTCAGTCAGTTAAGCATTTGCCTTCAGCTCAGGTCATGATCTTAGGGTCCTGGGATCGAGTCCGCATCGGGCTCCCTGCTCAGCGGGGAGCCTGCTTCTCCCCCTCCCTCTGCCTGCTGCTCCCCCTGCTTTCTCTCTCTCTCTCTCTCTCTCTTTCTGTCAAATAAATAAATAAAACTTTTTTTTTTAAGTCAATTGATCATGGACTTCAGTTACATCTAAAAAACCTTCACAGCAACACTGAGATTATTGTTTGCTTTACTAACTGGGGACTGTAGCCTAGCCAAGTTGATGCATCCAAAGACCATCAGATCAGATTAAAGTGGTTTAGTTTGTACCAGAAATTTGTACTACACAAATTTAAAGAAAGAAGGCTTCAATGAACACAGAGATCACTGTGGGTAAAATAGCAAAGAAAGACTTCATAGAGGACAGAATTTCTCTAGGCCTTAGAGAATAGAAGGAATTTGGATAGGCTCTCAAGGAGCATCTTTCTCCTTTTAATTACAAACCAAGCTTGCTTAAGCACTTTTATCCCCAAGAGCAATTTGCTGACTAACTTTAGATCTGAGAATTCCCAGAACCATGCTAGTAACCACTAAACCATAGCCTTGGTTGGTGGGCCATTTGGCTGCCTATAAATTAACATATCTTCTTCTTTTGTCTTTTTATAGTAAGTTTTAAAAACATATTTAGAATGTTGATCAAATCAGATATGTATTTCCTATAAATTATGTACTCTGTGTGAATTAGTCTAATTTAGTAATCAAGTATATTTCTCATAATTTCAGCATTGGAAATCACTATAGAACATTAGTATTATTTACCTGAGACGTTTTCTCAATCAATGGATAATTTTTATTAAAAGGTATTATACGGTTAATGGGATTCTTAACTTATCTAAGCTTCCAGGAAGCTAGGAGCCAAAACTGGAATTAATTCTGTACGTCGTACATTGATTTACAGTTTGAATTAAAGTTTCTTATGTTCGGTTTTTAATAAAAGTATACTTTCCACTGTCACATCCATTATTTAGAGCTTGATTCCAGTGAAATGCATAATAGCCTTTTAAATACTAGGCTTTTAAAACTTTGAGAAGGAAATACAGTGGGGGTGGTGTATCTTGGGAAGCCAAGGTTAACTTGTGGAAGTTGTGAGCACTGAGAACTGTGTTCTGCTCTTCTTTGTTCAAAGGCAGCTTTCTCTGAAACTGAGGGCAACCACTAACTAACCCTAATTAGATGTGCTTGGAAGGATCTATTTTTTTCCGGTTGGGCTTTTTTTTCTTTTATCCACCAAGCTAATTATAATATGTTGTATAACTCATTGAACATTTTCTTTGATTATAGAAATCACTGATTCACTCATTATTTCAGCAAATCCTATTTGGTGCCTAACCATAAAGAAATTTTGCACCGTTTGTGTAGTTTGCTGGGTTCTTTAAAAAAGAAAAATAGAGTAGGGAGGAGGGAGAGAAAGTTTTCTTCTATACAATTTTCAGGACAACATTGTTTAGTAATGATATTTCTGGCATGTTCCTGTATGATTGAGACTGTTTTGAGGTTCTATCTGGATAATAATGAGGAATCACTCACTGCCATTCTAGTGAACTTTTGCATTACATGAGCACATGCTTCATTCATTCATTCATTCATTTATTTGAGAGAGAGAGAGAAAAAGAGAGTGAGAGTAGGGGATTGGGGGGGAGGGGCAGAGGGAGAGAAAATCTGAAGCAGACTCCAGGCCCAGCATGGAGCCTGACGTGGGGCATCATCTCACTACCCTGAAATCATGACCTGCGTAGAAATCAAGAGTCGGATGCTTAACCGAATGAGCCACCCAAGGCACCCCTTTTCTTTTTTCTTTTCTTTTCTTTTCTTTTCTTTTCTTTTCTTTTCTTTTCTTTAGAGAGAGAGCACATGCTTTAACTTGGGAGCAATAAAAAATGAAAGAGCCCCTAAATTTTATTACAGTCTCTTTTAAGACCTAATTTCTAGAGATAATGATTTGTTAGTTAAAACAACTAGCTTAGGGGCACTTGGGTGGCTCAGCCATTAACCGTCTGCCTTCAGCTCAGGTCATGATCCCAGGGTCCTGGGATCAAACTCTGAATTGGGCTCCCTGCTCCGTGGGAAGCCTGTTTTTCCCTCTCACACTCCCTTTGCGTGTGTTCCCTCTCTCGCTGTCTCTCTCTGTCAAATAAATAAATAAAATCTTAAAAGAAAAAACAAAAAGCAAGTAGCTTAACATATACTAAATTTAGTAATATTTAGAACTATGGTTTTAATTAGATAGTAATACATAATTATTTCATTTAGCTTTGCATTTGCTTAGGACCGAAATTATTATTTGACTCTGGAGGTTCATTTTGTGCCATTATCCTCTGTTTTTAAAATATATGAGATGAATCCACTTGGAACCTCCAGTTTTCAGAGGATAAGCTTAATTTTTCCTTATTTTTTTTCCTTTTCCAGAGTATAAGTTTAATTTTTTCCTTTTTCCTTTTCCTATTAAAAGTATCATTTTCTTTTATGCCAGTTTCAATTAGATTACCAATCTCTTCTTGGTGAATTTACAGAAAAATATTTACTAAACAAGTTTATTTCAAATCTTAACAAACATAAGCCCTATTCTAAGAATAATGTTACTGGGGGCGCCTGGGTGGTGCAGTCGGTAAGCGTCTGCCTTTGGCTCAGGGCGTGATCCCAGCGTTATGGGATCGGGCCCCACATCAGGCTCCTCCGCTATGAGCCTGCTTCTTCCTCTCGCACTCCCCCTGCTTGTGCTCCCTCTCTCCCTGGCTGGCTCTGTCAACTAAATAAATAAAATCTTTAAAAAAAAAAAAAAAGAAGAATGTTACTGGTTATAGTAGCATTTCTGGTGTCATTTGTGTGTTACATTGCACTCTCTTAGAACATGTGGTGGTCACTGTAATTCTGAAACAGGTGGTCTTGTTACTATTAGCATAATTCTGAGAAGCAGTAAAGAGACTGAGGGTTAAAGCCAGTTTAGAAGAAACAAACCAACAGTAAAACACCATGTTATTTTAGTTATGTGCTTACCAGCGCTTGCTAGAACTGCCAGATACAGAGATAAGACATGTCCCCGCCCTGAAGATGCTTACAGACTAGTAGAGGATATGGAAAAATAAACAAGAAGCACATAATTGAGACTGGGAGTTGGGTTGCTAAATTTAGCAAAACAGACAAACACAAAAACAGGATGCCCAGTTAAATTTTAATTTAAAACAAACAATGAGTTTATATTTTGAGTATAAGTATATCCCAAGTATTGCCAATAAGCAACTAATTTTTCAATATAAGTGTGTCCCATGCAATATTTCACTGGGCAGTCTAACCAAGAACATCCTAGAAGACTTTCTGGAAGAGGTTGTCTCTTAACTGGATTTTGAAGGATAGAACATTACAAGCAGAAGGAGGCATGTGCATAGATATAAAGATAGGAAAGAATGCTATGTTCCAGGAAGCTCCTGGCTAGAGCAGAGAGCATGAGGAGCAGTTTACTGAGGTCACATTAGCACAGTCAAAACCATAAAAGCCCACGTATGTCCTGTTAAGGAGTTTGCCTTTTATCCTCAGGGCAGTACAAAGTCAGTAGAAGTTTTCCTTTCTTTTCTTTCTTTCTCTTTCTTTCTTTTCTTTTCTTTCTTTCTTTCTTTCTTTCTTTCTTTCTTTCTTTCTTTCTTTTCTTTCTTTCTTTCTTTCTGATTTATGTATTTATTTGAGAGAGAGCAAGGGGCCAGAGCATAAGCCAGGGGCTGCGAGGGGCGGGGAGGCGGCAGGGAGAGGGAGAATGAGGTTCTCCGCTGAGCAGTGAGCCCTACATGGGGCTCAATCCCAGGACTCTGGTCCCAGGACAGGCAGTTAACCAACTGAGCCACCCGGGTGCCCCTTAAGTAGGGAAGCAAGTAGTCAGATAAGTGTTTCAGAAGAATTTCATCAGTTGCGGAGGGTGGGTAGGTTGGATAGGGGGCATCATAGGCAGGGAGACCAGTTTTATGGTGGTTACAGTAATCCAGGCACAAAGCAGTCGGGGCTTCAACCATGGCATAGGTGGTGGGAATGGAGGAGAAGAAAAAGCTTCGAAGGATATTAAGGAAGTAATTTGGTTGCCACACTCGGTCCATTTCTAACATTCACTGTGATATTCCACGAGCTAAAAATTTCACCAATATGATCCTAATTTGCTAATTAACAAAATCCCAGAAATGGATCCGTCTTAAGATACGGACAATAGAAGCATGTGCAGTAGTTGCCTCGGGGTGTGTGCTGCTTTATTACCTGATGAGGACTCTTGCGGAGCCCTGGACCTTCCTGAACTACAAACACACAAACATCACACTGTGTCTGCTGAAGAATTTTAAAGTGGATTACAGACGTTGTAACAGAAGCGAAGGAGAGCGCGGAGAAGGTTCTTGTGTGTGTGTGCAAATGCATGCATGTAGGGAGAGGAAAAGGGTGTGTGATGAGCACAGTTAATGGCTGAGAGAAAGAATTCAGGAAAGAGGGAAAAAGAGAGAGGTTGACGATGCAGTGAGAGTGCAGAGAATGGTGAAGATTAAAATAGCGGATGTGGAGAATTGGAAAGGGTGCTGACTAGACTTGGAGAATTTTCAGGCAACCCAACTCTGCTGTTTTTTCCTAAGGAAAAATTGGCAAGATTGTCTAAAATACATTTTTAGAACACGGATCTCAGAAAATGATTTAAAACCTAGTACTTATACATCTGTTCGTTGTTATTGCCCCTTGAGGTACAGTTTCCACAGTTCATGAAATGACCCCTTCGGCGCCAGAGGGTTTCGTAAACTGTAGCTGAAGAGTGCCATCTCCTGGTACTACCAGGTATGTGCAGACAAAGGCAGGATGTGCCGTAGAATCCTCCTAGTAATAAAATCGCAAGACTGGAAAAACCTTTAATATTTTCTGCTGAGTATCCTGTTGTAAAGTTGAATTTATTTATAATCTGTGTCTTTTTAGTTAGGAGATCGTATTACTAAAAGTGATCATAGTTAGTGTGTATGGCCATGCCTGAAAAAACAAACAAAACTGTATGTGGCCAACCGTACTTTTCATATAAGCACATGGGAAATTTGCCTTTGGTTTATGATGGAAGCCACAAGTTGAAGAGCCTGTTCTTTGTGCCTGCCTCTCTGATGCAGGGTTGGCTTGAGGCCTTAGTTCAAAACAGGAATCTGATTCTTGTAGCTGAATGTCAGACTTGTCTTCACTGCTTAACAGTTTACCAATAAGATACTAATTTATTCTTTTTTTAAAACATTTAATGCATTATAGAAAAGTATTAATTTTATCCCCAGTAAGGTTTAAAATCAAAACTACTATGTTTTTTTAATCATGGCTATTCGATGAATCATGGAACACTACATCAAAAACTAGTGATTTACTTACTGTATCGTGACTAACATACATCATCATCATAATAAAGTCATGGTTATTTGATAAACATTTACTGAACACTTAAAATACTAAACTCTTTTCTGTGTGCTAGAAAGGGGAGGTTCAAAGATGAATTTGACCTTGGCTCTGCCTTTGAATCATCTTACTTTCCACAGGGAGGATAACATGAACGTAAATGATGTTAGATTTGGGAGTATAAGGAAAGAAGGGAGGAAGGATGTAGGATCAGGAAGGAAATACACAGTCTCAAGATTATCCACTGGAAGATGGGTGTTGTAGAAAGGGCCACGTCTAAATCTTTACCTGGGGCAGGGTTATAGTAGAGTGTTCCTCTAGATTCGGGAGCCAAAGATCAGGACATTTGAAGCAAATAGCTCTTTAAGTCCTACTCCAGAAGCTGTTCATAATAGAATGTGCTATTTCTGCATAAATACCCAGAATACAGTTCATTCTTTCATTCGGCAAGTACTTTTTATGCACATTTAATTATGTGTCAGGCATTAAGCAAGTCCTAAGGAAACAAAGATGAACGTCCTGTCCCTACGTTGAGTTGCTTGTGCAGAGGGAATGAAAGTGACCAGAGCCCCTTAGTAGGAACACTGTGGACGAGCATCCAACCCAGGCGTTATTAAACCTGCCCACGTGCTCCTCTCCAAGATTAAGTAATTCTGGTGCTTTTACCCCAATGGCTAATTAAAAGCACAGGCTCTGCAGGCAGATACTCTGGCTTCAGATTCCAGCACCACCACTAACCTGCTCTGCAAATTTCTTACCTCTCTTGTCTTAGTTTCCTTATCAATAAAATGGAGATGATGGTAATATCTATTTTTTAGGGAGGTTGTAAAGATTAAAGAGATAAACACAAAAAGCTCTTAGAGTAATGTTGACATATAGAAAACAATATGACAAATACCCATATACCTACCATCTAGGTAGCAAGCTTTTGCCACATTTGCTTCATTTTTAAAAGAAAAAAGCATGGCAGGTACAACTGAAGCTCTCTGTATCCTCCCTGGTATTCTCCTCCCTCCTCCCCAGGGGTAACCACCTCTTGAATTTGATTTGAGACCTACCATCATGTTTTCATACTTTCACCATGTACATATGGGTACATAAACAATATATAGCATTGCTTTGTATGTTTCTAAACTTGAATTGATACTAAACTGCACATATCATTTTGTAACTTTTTCTACTTGACATTGTTTTCAGCATTTTTCCATGTTGATCTATGTAACCTTAAGCTCTTTCTTTTTTTAAATTTAAATTCTAGTTAGTTGACACCTGATAGTTTAATATTGGTTTCAAGAGTAGAGTTCAGTGGTTCATAATTTACATATAACACCAATGCTTTTCCTAACAGGTGCCCTCCTTAATACCCACTACCCATCTATCCCATCCCTCACCCACCTCCCTCCATCAGCTCTTAGTTTGTTCTCAGTAGTTGAGTCTCTCGTGATTTGTTTTCCTCTCTCTCCTTTCCTCCTCCTGAATGTTCTTCCATTTTGTTTCTTAAATTCCACGTATGAGTGAAATCATACGGTATTTTCCTCTGATTGACTTATTTTGCTTAGCATAATACACCGTAGCTCCATCCCTGTCATTGCAAATGGCAAGATTTCATTCTTTTTGAGGGCTGAATAATATTCCATCATATGTATAATGTATACATATGTATGTATAGATATATAATTATATACATGTGTGCGTGTCTGCACACACACACATGCACGTGCACACACATCTTCTTTATCCATTCATCAGTCAGTGGACATTTGGGCACTTTCCATAGTTTGGCTATTGTTGATAATGTACTATAAAATCAGGGTGCATGTCCTTCGAATGTGTATTTTTGTATCCTTTGAGTAAATACTTAGTGGTGCAATTGCTGGATCATAGGGTAGTTCTAGTTTTAACTTTTTGAGGAATCTCCATACTGTTCTTCAGAGTGGCTGAAGCAGTTTGCATGTCCACCAACAGCACAAGAGTGTTCCCCAAGCCTGAGTTCTTTCATTTTAATTACTATAGTATTTCACAGTGAATACACTTCATTTTATTCAGCCATTCTCCTGCTAATGGTCATTTGCGTTGTTACCCATTTTCCACTTACAAACAGTACTACATCCTGGCTGGCACCCTGAGGGCCTCCCAGACTATACCTTGACCTGCTGTTTTTAGAGGGAAAGATTTTTCATTATGGATTCAATTTTTTAATGTTTACTGGTTTTATTCAGATTTTCTGTTTCTTCTTGCATCATTTTCTATTGTTTCTATTTTTCTAGAAAAATTATTCATTTCAAATGTATTGCCATAGTGTCGTTTATATTCACTATCACTACCCTTTTCTTTCCTAATAATCTTTATTTGTGCCTTCTCTTTTTCTCATGATCAGTCTTGTTAAAGGTTTATCTCCTTTGTTAAAGTTTTCAAAGAAGTAGTTTTTGGTATTATTGATCTCTTTCTTTTTTTATTTCTTCTTTTTTTTTTTTTCTACTTCTTTTGGAGGTTTACTCTGTTATTGTTGGGGTCTTTTTAAGCCTCTTTAGTTGAGTGCTTACTATTTATATTCAGTCAGTTGGTTTTTCATCATTGCATTTAAAGCTGTAAATTTCCCTCTAAGAACTGCTTTAGCTGCATCTCACAAGTTTTATTATGTATACTTTTGTTGCTGTTCAGTTCCAAATATTCTGCATTGTGATTTCTCCTTTAATCCACAAAATATTTAGGAATGTGCTTTTTAGTTTCTTAACTTGTCTGTGTTTATATTTACATTATTTTTATTGTTGATTTCTTATTTCTTTGTGGTCAGAGGATGTGGTCTATGTGATCTAAATTCACTAGAAACTCTAACCTGTACCTCTAGGAGGTTTCACTCCAGCTCCTGAGTAAGGCCTCAGAACGCCCACCGCCTTTGCCTCAGTGAAGACACATGCCAGGGAAATTGCTGGCCATCTATTACAAGCAAAGATACCAAACAGATGGTTCTGCATTCCCTAAAGATCTCCAGAGGTTGACCTGGGGAAGAAAGTACTGAGCATCTCCCATGTGGTCCCCCTCAAACTTGAGTCTAGGAAACAGATTGCTCTGCTCCTCCTATGAAAATGAAACCTCATGTTCTTGGTTACAGCCAGGTCTGCAGGAGAGAGCAGGCACGGTCAGGGCTTCAGGAACTTCTCTGGTAGTGACAGCTGAAGAGCAACAGCTTCTGGGTGTTGGCACTTACTTCTTCACACGGGCAGGGCTCTCCATCTCTACCATGGCTATCCTTATCCTCACAGCAAGCTGTAGAAAGTGTTGGTAGGAGGGCCTCTTCAAGAATTGAGTACTTAACAGACCCGACTGTGCTTTGGCTATTTCCTTGGGATCAATGAAAAATTTAAGCCCCCAAAATGAAGGGCTCAAGAAATTATCCACAATCCCTATCCCACACAAGAGAAGCCCAGTGTTGGCCGTCGAATAGGTTTCACGATTCCAAGAACCAGAGCTGGGTAAGATTGATCTGTGAGCAGCATCATGTCATCAGACTGAGGGAACCAGACAGACAAGGAGAATTCTGATGAAGAACCATCAAAAGGTAATTGCAGAAACCAGAAAAGAGCAAGAGATCTAAAGCAAAGATTGAGAGATGAAGGACAGAGAAATTCTTGCAACTACAGGAACATACCATAACTTTGTATTGTTATTTTATATTGGTTAATTCCTTCTTTCTGCTTTCTTTGGATTAATTTTTTTCTAATTTCTTGAATTTTTAATTAATTTGTTTTGTTCTTTGCTCTTTATTAACATAATTAAGATGGTGTTCTTCTTTAAGTTCTTTGATTTTATCATTAGTTTTGTTTTCAGTTTTTGTTCAGTTTCAGTTATTATCAGTTCCTAGATACTGAAAATTTCAATTTGGACTTTCAAGAATTAAAATAACATTTAATTATGTATGGATAGATGTTTTGTTAATTCTCAGTTTTATCATATTGTAATTGGAGAATACCGTTTCTGCCATTTCTACTAAGTGGAATGTATTAAGGCTTTGGTCTAATTTTGTGTTTCATGGGCATTTGAAAAGTCTGTTCTCAAGGCATTTAGATCTACTTGATTAGTCAGGTTTTTTAGTTCTTCTATATCCTTTCTTCATAGAGTTCTTGATCTGTCATGGACTAAGAACAGTGAACTAGGGTCTCCTACTCTAATGCCTTTTTGTTTATTTCTTTTTCTATTTCTTATAGATTTTGCTTAATGAATTTTAATTCTACTTTACTTGCCTTATAGAAACTCATGAATGTAATATCTTTGTTATGGCTCGTATGTTTTATCATTATAAAGAGCCTTTTTTCCCCCAATCTTTTTTAATGCTTTCTCCACCTCTGACTTCAACCTCATCTGGTATAAGATTGTGACTTCATTGTGTTTTCCTTGCATTTGCCTAGTATACCTGTACTGTCCTTTATTTTCAACTTTTTTGACACTGTTTTCTGAGGATATTTTTCTTTCAGTAGATGAGCTTATCCCACTGACATTTAAAGATACGACTTAGTTGTGTAGCACATTTTATGACCTACTTTCTGTTTTTAAGGATTCATTTGGTTTGTATCTTTCTCTAGATGGTGTATATTTGTTTTATGTGTGTTCTTTCTGATAACTAAGGTTTGTGTTCTCTATTTAGCTCTTCTAGTGTTTAGCTTTTTATAATGTAACTTTTAAAAATGTACTTTATTTCTTTAGACCAAGTATACTTATTATAAGCAGTGACAAAATTATAATTCCGTTCATCTCATCTCCTTTGCTCCACCTAGTTTTAATCAATACCTTATTATTATTAGTTCTTCTTGTGATCATTGGTATACTTCTGAATACACTTCTGTCTCTGTTATTTGATTTATAAGACGTAAATGTTATCTTTTGACATTGAATATTAAAGATAAAGAGATCAATCCTTTTGCCAACTTCTGTCTTCTTATATCTTCCCTTCTTGGTTTTTGTTAATTTTATTACTTTTACTGGTATAGTTTATAATATTAACATTCTGAACTATTAATATTCAGTAGTTATTATGAGAATGAGAACTGGAACCAGACTGCCTAGGTTGGAATTTTGTCTTTATCATTTTTTAGGTGTGTGACCTTGAGCAAGTTACTTAACAGATCATCGTTTCCTTGTTTTTACAATGTATATAACAATAGGTTCTGCCTCACTGGTTTGTTTTCATGATAATCAAAGTATAGCACTAGAATAGTGCCTGACATATAATAAGCATCTAGTAATTATCTGAGATCTTATTAATTATTACAAAGTAGATTCCCAGGGTTGTTTTCATCCCGATCCGGTATTTCAGCTGGCTTCCACGCTCAGGTTCTCTGTTCATGTCTTCGTTACCTAAAATCCATTCTCTGGCCGTTCTTTAAGAGACATTAATGGGAGTTCTACTTTCTAATCCTTATATGTTCAAAAACATTGATGCCTTTTACTTGAAAGTTTAAATATGTAAAATAATAGTACCTACTGTTGCGCACTTACTAAAATCACGGGTGATCTGTACTCATTATTATATCATTTTACCTCATAATAATGCTATAATTTTATTATTTATATTTTTTTAAGGAAGCTCTATGCCCAGCATGAGGCTTGAACTCATGACCCTGAGATCAAGAGTCACATGTTCTACCAACTGAGCCAGCCAGATGGCCCCTTCATAATTATGCTATAAGTCAAGTATTATTCATATCCCCTTTAAAAAATGAAAAATTAAGATCCAGGCAAGTCACACTTCCTTTCTCAAAGACTTTGCTGGCATTGCACCATTATCTACCATTGATGTGGCCGTGGAGAAATCTGAGGCCAATCTGATTTATTTTCCTTTAAAGGTGCCTTGATCTTTTTGTCTGAACGCTCAAAGGATTATTTATTTTTGAAGTCTAGTAAAATTCAATGGGATAGGTCACAAGGGTCATTCTGTGTCAGTTTTCTTGGGACACTTTCAATCTATAGTCTTTTCACTTACATGAAGTTGCCTTGAATTCTACTTTGAATATTTTTTCGTTTCTACTTGTTCTGTTCTCCCTCATGTGGACATGCTGGATATCCTTTGTCTTCTGTATCTATAATTTTGTCTCAAATTATTTTTAGTTCTTTTAAATTTCCATTGCCATTTTCTCACTTTTCTTAACCTAGCCCTCATTGAAGTCTTAACTGTGTTGTCATCTGTGCCTCTTTCCCCTGCCCCCACTTATAATGTGGTTTTAATACCTAGGATGTTTTTCCTTTTCTTCCTTTCTGACTTCTGCTAGCTTATTTTACATTTCCTTCTGTTGTCTCATCATCATTTCTTCTGCTTTGACGTCTTGTTTTTTAAGCTGTTTCATTAAGTCCTTTGAATTCACGGCATTATGTTTGGTCCGCTTCATGGCAACATTTTTCTGGAAAATGTCTTTTTATAACATTAGCTTTTCATGTCCTTTCCTCCTTTTTGTGTGTGTGTGTGTGTGTGTGGATTTGCTGTATAGATCTTATCTTCCTTTGGTTATTACTCATTATTGAATGAAAAGAGTTCTTCCTCAACCAGCTATTTGCAGGAAGCAACTGGAGCAGTGAATTGTACTAATAGTGAGGCTGCTATGGCCCAGAGTTTGTGTGTATGTGGGTCATGTGTGAGAAAGAGAAAAAAGGAGAAACATAGAGACAAAAATACTCACACAGATTGGCTTAGCCGGTATTATCTCCCCAGCAGACGCTCATAATATACTCTCCCTCAACCCGTTAGTTAAATTAGATAACGTTTTTAAGGAATTTATCATTCAGCACTGCCCTGTCCCACTACTTCGTGATGCCAGAGTCAAAAGTTCCCACAGCTTGTGCCCCTTAAGCCTTCACTGTAAATCAGGTGACGGTTCTGCTCCTCAGGCGTACTGCCTCTTTGGTGCTATGCCAACACTGAGAATAAAGTCACAGCAGGTGTTTAATCCCAACATACTCTGGACTCTGGTGAATTTTCACTGAATTTCGTAGGCCATCCTCACTAATTGTGCCTTAGGGTTACCTTGGTACATTATCAACGATGGAGTTTGTGTTTATTTTTCTTATTTTCTTGTTTTTGGGTGATCTCAAGAATGACCAGATGACAGAGGTAATTTTGTTTTGTTATTTTTAAATATTTCGGTATTTTTAAAAAAGATTTTATTTGAGAAAGAGAAAGTGAGAGACAGAATGAGTGGAGGGGGAGGGGCAGAGGGAGAGAGAGAGAAGCAGACTCCCTGCTGAGCAGGGAGCTCCATCCCAGAACCCTGGGATCATGACCTGAACCGAAGGCAGATGGTTAACAGATTGAGCCAACCAGGTGCCCCAACATTTTGGTATTTTAAACTTTAATTTTTTATTTTAAAACCAGAGCCACTTTTTAAAAGAGTGTCTCTGATCTTAGAGCAGGTACCATACCACCTCAGACCATGTTAAGTGGGAAAAATAGCTTCCAAATTCTATGCACACCCTAGTCCTAGCAAGGTCTCTCATCATGTAGCTGGTAAGAACAGAGCTTGGATTCAAATTCACGTCTGTCCAAATCCAGAGCCTGAGTTCTTTCATTATAGAACTTCATCTTAAAGAATACAGATACCTCCTTACATTGTCTTTATTATGTTTCTTCTTTATAAACATTTTTCTATTAACTACTTTTTTGTTTCCTGGTTTTTAGTGTGACAAGTACAAGACTGGAGTTATTGATGGGCCTGCCTGTAATAGCCTTTGTGTTACAGAAACTCTTTACTTTGGGAAATGCTTATCCACCAAGCCCAACAATCAGGTATGGACATTATGAATAAACATTCCAGAATGATGGTACACTCTAATTTTACCTTAAATGAAAGCATTATTAAAAGAATTCTTGAACCAGAGCATTAGGAAATTTTATATACTTCGATTTTGTATGCTTTGATTTACTCATCCAACAGATGTTTATTAATCCCTATTCCCAGTATATTCCAGACATTGTTTAGTTATTAGGAATTCAGTGATGATTAAGATAGATAAGATTACTTCCCTTATGGATCCTATATTAATTAATAGTGACTAATTCTGGGGTATGGGATTAGGGAAACGGAAACAAAAGAGTTTTGCCTTTCATCTTTCTGTGTAATGTGACTTTTAAAAAAATGTATTTATAGCTATAAATGTTTACATTAAGAAACAAGAAAGATATCAAATCAACAAGCTAACTTTACAATTTAAGGAACTTGAAAAAGAACAAACTAAACCCAAAGCTAGCAGGAGGAAATAAATAATACAATTTACAGCAGAGATAAATGAAATGGAGACTAGAAAAACAATAGAGAAAAATCAATGAAACCACAAGTTGGTTCTTGGAAAAGATCAACAAAATTGACAAACCTTTAGCTAGATGGTCTAAGAAAAAAAGAGAAGGCTCAAATTATTAAAATCAGGAATGAAGTGGGGACATTACTGATTCTACAGAAATACAAAGGATTATATGAGAGTACTATGAACAATTGTGCACCAACAAGTTAGATAACCTAGATGAAATGGACAAATTCCTAGAATCAGAAAGCCTATCAATAGAAAATCTGAATAGACCTATAACTAGGAAGCAGTAATCAAGAGTTTCCCAACAAGAAAAGCCCTGAGCCTGTTGCCTTCACTGGTGAATTCTACCAAACATTTAAATCCTTCTCAACCTTTTCCAAAAAATTGAAAAGAGGAAATACTTCCTGACTCATTCTGTGAGGCCAGCATTACCCTGATACCAAGCCAGATAAAGGCACATGTACAAGGAAAGAAATCTACAGACTTTGTGTACATTAATGCAAAATCCTCAGCAAAATATTACCAAACCGAATTAAGCATATTAAAAAGATCATACACCAGGGGCGCCTGGGTGGCACAGCGGTTAAGCGTCTGCCTTCAGCTCAGGGCGTGATCCCGGCGTTATGGGATCGAGCCCCACATCAGGCTCTTCCGCTATGAGCCTGCTTCTTCCTCTCCCACTCCCCCTGCTTGTGTTCCCTCTCTCGCTGGCTGTCTCTATCCTGTCGAATAAATAAATAAAATTTTAAAAAAATAAAAAATAAAAAAAATAAAAAGATCATACGCCAGGGGCGCCTGGGTGGCTCAGTCATTAAGCGGCAGCCTTTGGCCCAGGGCGTGATCCCAGGGTCCTGGGATCAAGCCCCACATTGGGCTCCCTGCCCCCCTAGGAGCCTGCTTCTTCCTCTCCCACTCCCTCTGCTTGTGTTCCCTCTCTCGCTGGCTGTCTCTGTCAAATAAATAAATAAAATCTTAAAAAAAAAAAAAAAAAAGATCATACACCACAACCAAATGGGATTTATTCCTGGAATGCCAGGATGTTTCAACAGACAAAAGTCAATCATTTTAATACACTACACATCAACGGAATGAAGAAAAAAAATCCAACAGGATCATCTCAGTTGACTCAGGAAAAGTATTTGACAAAATTCAGTATACTTTCATGAT
Source organism: Ursus maritimus (assembly GCF_017311325.1). Classification (NCBI taxonomy): domain Eukaryota; kingdom Metazoa; phylum Chordata; class Mammalia; order Carnivora; family Ursidae; genus Ursus; species Ursus maritimus. The sequence continues at coordinate 27,647,197 of NW_024423564.1, forward strand.
AAAAACTCAATAAATAGGAATAGAAAGCAACTACCTCAACATAATAAAATCCATATATGAAAAACCCATAGCTAATATCATATTCAGTGGTTAAAGTCTGAAAGCTTTTCCTCTAAAATCAGGAACAAGGCAAGGATGCCCACTTTTGCCACTTGTATTCAGTCAACATAATACTGGAAGTTCTAGCCAAATCAGTTAGACAAGAAACAGAACTAAAAGGCACCCAAATTAGAAAGGAAAAAGTAAAATTATATCTGTTTGCAGATGACATGATCTTTTCTGTAGATCATGGGAGTAGGAAACCTTTTATGGGGAGTAGAAAAACCTTTTATGTAGGAAAAAGTTGTTAGAGCTAATAAATGAATTCAGCAAAGTAGCTGGAAACAAAGTCAGCACACAAAAATAAGTTGTATTTCTATACAGTAAGAATGAATAATCCACAAAGAAAATTAAGAAAACCATTCCGGTGTTCCTGGGTGGCTCAGTCTGTTAAGCGTCTGCCTTCGGCTCAGGTCATGAATGGGACCAAGCCCCGCATTGGGCTCCCTGCTCTTAGGGAGCTTCTCCCTCTCCTCCCTGCTCATGCTCTCTCTCACAAATAAATACATTAACTCTTTTAAAAAAGAAAAAAAAAAAGAAAACCATTCCATTATTCCATTTACAGTAGCACCAAAAAGAACAAAGTACTTAGGAATTAATTTAACCAGGGAGGTGAAGGACTTGTACAATGAAAACGTCAAAGCATTGCTGAAAGAAATTAAAGATATAAACAAATGGAAACATATCCCATGTTCATGGATTAGACGACTTAGTATTGTTAAGATGTTAATACTATCCAAAGTGATCTACACAGAGATTCAGTGAAATCCTTATCAAAATCCTGATGACATTTTTTGCAGAAATATAAAAACCCACCCAAAAATTAATATGGAATCTCAAAGGACCCCAAATAGCAAAACAATTGTGAAAAATAACTACAGAGCTGGAGGACTCATACTTCCTGATTTCAAAACTTACTACAAAGCTACAGTAATCAAAACAATGTGTACTGAAATGAAGATAGACATACAGATCAATAGAGAACCCAGAAATAAGCCCTCACAAATTTGGTGAAATTATTTTTGACAAGAGTGCTAAGACCACTTGATAGAGAAATGACTGTCTTTTCAACAAACAGTGCTGAGAAAACTGGATATCCACATGCAGAAGAACAAAGTGGGACCCTTACCTAATCCATATGCAAAAATTAAGTCAAAACAGATCAAAGACTTAAATGTAAGAATTAAAACCATAAAACTCTTAGAAAAAATGTAGGGTAAAAGCTTCATGACATTGGATTTGGCAATGATTTCTTACTTCTGACACCAAAGGCACAAGCAACAAAAGAAAAAGAGACAAATTGCACTTCATGAAAATTTAAAAATTTTGTGCATCAAAAGAATATCAAATCTACAGAATGAGAGAAAATATTTGCAAATCATATATCCAATAGGGATTAATATCTAGAATATATAGAGAATTCCTGGGGCACCTGGCTGGCTCAGTTGGTAAAGCATGTAACTCTTGATCACAAGGTCATAAATTTGTGCCCCACGTTGTGTATAGAGTTTACTAAAAAAAAAAAAAGAGAGAGAGAGAGAACTCCTAAAACTCAACAACAAAAACCACCAGATTTAAAAATGCACAAAGGACTTGAATAGGCATTTCTCAAAAAAAGATATACAAATGGCCAATAAGTACATAAAAAGATGCTCAGCATCTCTTGATCATTAGGGAAATACAAATCAAAATCACAGTGAGATACCACTTCACACCCATTACGATGGCTACTATCAAAAAATGGAAATTAACAAGTGTTGACAAGGATGGAGAGAAATTGGAACCCTTGTACGCTGTTGGTGTGAATGTAAAATGGCATAGTCACTGCAGAAAACAGTTCCTCAAAATATTAAAATATACTGTTCTTATGATCCAGCAATTTCACTTCTGGGTACAAACCTAAAAAAATTGAAAGCAGAGTCTCCAAAAGATATTTGTACACCCAAGTTCAGGTCAGCATTATTCACAACAGCTAAAACGTGGAAGCATCCAAGTGTCCATCAGCAGTTGAATAGGTATGCAAAATGTGCTATATCCGTACAACGGACTATTATTCAGCATAAAAAGGAGGAAATGCTGACACGTGCTACTGTATGGATCAATCTTGAGAACACAATGCTAAGTGAAATAAGGCAGTCACAAAAAGACAAATTTTGTATGGTTCCATTTATATGAGATGCTTAGAGTAGTCAAAAGTATAAAGACAGAGAGTAAAATGGTGATGCCAGGGGCTGGGGGAGGGGAACAGAGAGTTATTATTTAATTGGTATAGAGTTTCAATTTTACAAGATGAAGAGTGCTGCAGAAGGATTGTGGTGATGACTGTACAACATTGTGAATGTAATACCATTGAGCTGTACACTAAAAATGGTTAAGATGGTAAATTTTATGTTTTTAATATTTTACAATTAAAAAATCGGAAAAAATAAAATTGAGCATGGTCAAAAATATATTTATATAGGCATGCATTGCTTTTATAACCTAGAAGTTACAGAAAAACACTAAATCTCAATGTTTTATTACTTGTTGGTGTGTTTTTATAAGAGGAAGAGTAGTGGTAAAGTTTTCTACTCAGCCTAAACAGTAATTTGTCATTCTTTTTTCACATAGATGTATTTAGGGATTTGGGGTAATCTACCAGGTGTTGTGAAATGTCAAATGGAACAAGCACTTCATCTTGATTTTGGGACTGAATTGGAACCAAGGAAAGAAATAGTGCTATTTGATAAGCCAACTAGGGGAACTACTGTACAGAAATTCAAAGAAATGGTCTACAGTCTCTTTAAAGTAAGTATATCCATTCACATGTTGCTAGTGTGAAGGTACATTCTTCTGAAGAGTTGGCAAGACCTCATCCTAAGCCATAAAAATGTTGCTATTCTTTAACTTCTATCAGGGACTCCATCTTGAGAAAACAATTCAAACAAAATGTGTGGAGGACATTTACATTACATTATTTATGATAGCTAAAAATGTCCAGATATGAAAGGGGAGTTCATTAAGTAGGTGAGCAGCTCTATAGTTTGACACTGTACCTGATACACATTTTTTAAAAGCTGGGGAAAGGGCTAAAATTAGTATACATGCCCTGATGGCAAATTATTTTTTAAAAATTTAAAGAAATATTCATAGAAAGATTAAATATATTAAAAGATAAAAAATTTACAATTTTGGAAAGAATTTTTCTTTTTTTATTGCTGTCATATTTTCACTCAAAATCTTTAAGTTTACATTTTCAGATTATTTTATCCTAAGAACCTTCACAGGGAAATACTTTTTAACCATCATCACTGGAACAATACAACTTGAACAAAATAGTTATCAATGTGTCAACTACAAAATAAGAAAATAATTTTCAGTTGACCCTTATTAACTTCAGAGATGAGCACATTACACTACAATTTTGCAAGTAAATGTATAAGACAGAATAATTAGTGTGTTGGATAACTGTATCAACAGGGCCTGGGGCGCTAATGGGAGGTAGGGTGGCCCATTCCTTAAACAAATATACTTAATGAAGTGGGTTTTACTACAATTATGTAAAACATACTAATTAACTTAGTAAGCATCATATTTGGAGATGTGTTAAGTCCCTTTATGGAGACTGAATAACAAGATTATTACTTAGCATGGTAATCCCCATAAAGTATGTATACTACATATGAGGTATTTTTCAAACCTTCTATATTTAGCTAAATTCTTACCTTTATAGGCAAAGTTGGGTGACCAAGGAAATCTCTCTGAACTAGTTAATCTCATCTTGACGGTGGCTGATGGAGACAAAGATGGCCAGGTTTCCTTGGGAGAAGCAAAATCAGCATGGGCACTTCTTCAGCTAAATGAATTTCTTCTCATGGTGATACTTCAAGATAAAGAACATACCCCCAAATTAATGGGATTCTGTGGTGATCTTTATGTGATGGAAAGTGTTGAATATACCTCTCTTTATGGAATAAGCCTTCCATGGGTCATTGAACTTTTTATTCCATCTGGGTTCAGAAGAAGCATGGATCAGTTGTTCACACCATCATGGCCTAGAAAGGCTAAAATAGCCATAGGACTTCTAGAATTTGTGGAAGATGTTTTCCACGGCCCCTATGGAAACTTCCTCATGTGTGATATTAGTGCCAAAAACCTAGGATATAATGATAAGTATGATTTGAAAATGGTGGACATGAGAAAAATTGTGCCAGAGACAAACCTGAAAGAACTTATAAAGGATCGTCACTGTGAGTCTGATTTGGACTGTGTTTATGGCACGGATTGTCGAACTAGCTGTGATCAGAGTACAATGAAGTGTACTTCAGAAGTGATACAACCAAACTTAGCAAAAGCCTGTCAGTTACTCAAAGACTACCTACTGCGTGGTGCTCCAAGTGAAATTCGGGAAGAATTGGAAAAGCAACTTTATTCTTGTATTGCTCTCAAAGTCACAGCAAATCAAATGGAAATGGAACATTCTTTGATACTAAATAACCTAAAAACATTACTGTGGAAGAAAATTTCCTATACAAATGACTCTTAGTTCATTTGGACATTGTGACCATTATAGGAAACTTAACAATTCTAAGGAAAAATTTTAAGCATTAAAAAAATGGCTTCTGTTTCAAACCCCTGCCAGTTACAAAAAATCCTTCTCCCGGTTCTAAGAAGCCATCATCTTAACATACATGAAGTAATGGCAGGAGGTATAGGATGAACAGGTCCAAAGATTTCATTCCTGTTAGGAGCCCCGGTAGATTTTCCAGTACATTCACTGTGTAACTATTTTGACTAATGACCTAAAATAATGCTGTGAAAAGCCTCATTCCATAAACATCAACAGTGAGAGTATTTTGTATATTGATTTGTTAGCCCAAATACCATTGCTGAAACATTGTTTGCATTGAAGCTGCTGTTTAAAAAAATTACAGGTCCATTTACTGAAGTCTTAGCATGGTGAAGTTTGCACATTAACAGAAAGTACGACTGCAAAGCAGGTAAAGTTACTCATTTATAAACAGATGTTGGGTTACTAGCATGGTTTGTTGTATTTATACTTAAAACATTTAGACATCAAATGTTATATTGCTTCAGAATGTTTTGAGTGGTTATTAGCCTCTTAAAACTCCATCAGAAAGTGTTCTACTTGGCAATATGTAATTGCCAATTTTAGAGGCTGAAACCGGATGAGCTTTCATCCTAGATTTGAGGAGTCCTTCGTGTCAAGTCCTTCAAAACGGACATTCTTAAGGCCATCAACCCAGTCCAGATCTATGTATCTTAACTTGAGGTATGGGGAAGTAGGACATGAAGAGCCAGACTCTGAACTCATAGAACTTTTTAGTAACAATTTTCCATTTTGAACAGTATTTCCTGTTGGCCAAAGGGCTATTTCTTAAGAGGCATGTAAATTTTTTTTCATGTAAACTTGATATGCAAGTTAGTATTTGCCCTTTTAATGTTATTTTCATGTTTATTAAAGATCTGGCATGTACCTTTCAACATCTCCATAAAATAGAACACCTCGTTTGAAGGAAGACCCAATATATTCTGCTCAAAGGTTTCACTTAATTGAAGTGAATGTTAGTTATGTGAACTTCATTGGACGGCTTTCTCTCAAAAATCAAAGCCACTGATTAGCACCAGTTTTGCTTATTTTAAAATTGTGTACTTTGAAGGTACTTTTTCTTCCCACTAGCCATCTGGTTACAATAAATGAATGGAAGAAGTATTTCCTAGAGGGTGGCTGGTTCGTTGCTTGCCAGACTGTTTAGGGAGAGCTGCACATCATACAGCTGGAAGGATAATGCCTGTCAGGGAAAACAGAAGCCTGAGAAGCAGGTGTGAACTTTGAGTCAATCTGTAACGTTATACTGGTTTCTCAGAGAAAAAAACTTGTTAACTCCTCTGCTTTTGTAATTTGGGTTATTTCCTACAGTTTCATTAACAAGAGCTTAACACAGATAGCAGTTTGATGAATAAGTTTATTACGTTCTTTATCTGAAAAGTCTTCATAGAAAATTGCTGTTTGGTTTATTAGCTCTCAGCAGCCCGCTCCTGAGCTCTAAGGAAGCTTGCCTTCTTCTGAGCTACCCGATCTTTCTTTTGGGCAAGAGACATTTTGGGACGGTTCCACCTACAAAACAAAGTAAAATTAAGAGATAAAAGTAATTTTTAGAAAACCATAGCTATAGAGGATAGAAAATGATTAACTTTGATTGGAAAAGACTCTGATCAGGTCAAACAATTCAAGTTCCAATACACATACTTATTTAATTTATGATCTTAATCTAACTTTCAAAATGCAGTAACTGGTAATTATATTGTACTGGGATAGAATAAGTCAGCTCAGTAAGTACCTTCTGAGGCTAATACATTTCTACCACCACAATTACTTTAGCAAACCTGGTTCCCCTCACTTCTGCAACATCATGCAGAGCTAGTGATCGAGTTTGCACCATTTCAATGAGAGTCTGAGTAAGATGAAAAAAAGCAAGGCACTCCTCCCAAGCTCTTTCTCTTAAAAAGACAACAGTAAGATGTATACCTCTTCTTCTTAACTTCTTTCTTAGGCTTCTTCTCATAGACTGGATTCTCTCGTATAGCAGCATGAGCTTTCTTATACATCTCCTCCATCTGAAAGAAAGCAAAGCAAACAGTACTTGGTTTCATTTCACAGGCCCTAAACAGTCAAATAATGTGTACTGCATTCTATTACTTGCTTTGTTTTGTCCCTAAACCAGACTGTCAAAAGGAATTAAACTAGGTCAACCCTGTATCTCCTTAAATTTCTACATGTCACCCGCATTTTCCTAAAAAATTTCCACAGGCAATGTGAACTGACACAATTCACAAAACTCAATCACATTCAAGAAAAATTTCCATGTATTTCTGGGGAATTCAGTTATACTTCGAGAGTCACTCAACTTGAGAGCAAATAGGTTTTGTAAAAACATTTATGTTCATTTAAAATACTGTCTGAGCTAAATTCATTTTTTTCAAGTGGGGATTTGTACCAAAACAAGCATTTAAGATGTTAAGATGAAGAGTATGTGGGGCCAACAAGCAACTGTTATAAATTCACTTTTGTTCTTTCATATTCTCCAGATTTGTATTTCCCATCAGTACCTGATAGGTCTTTCAATGCTACTCCCAGCATTGCATACCAAGGAACTCTTATATCTACTACAACTAGAGGTCTGTGAACAAAAGGTTTGAACTTCCCCAGAAAACCCTGAAACACCACCCAATTAGATCTTAATGAGAATTTTGTTCTAAAACTCATCAAAAACCAGTGCTGAAATTCTCTGAATTGTTTCAATCACCACCTCCAAATAAATGACTACTGATTCTATGAAAGATCAAGTCGTGACGCAGCTATAAAATGCCTGAACATTCACTATCAAAATCTAGTAACAATTACAGCCCCCTAAAGAGTAAGTCCAAGTAGGGGCGCCTGGGTGGCTCAGTCATTAAGCATCTGCCTTTGGCTCGGATCGTGATCCCTAGGTCCTGGGATCAAGCCCAGCATCAGGCTCCCTGCTCAGCGGGAAGCCTGCTTCTCCCTCCCCCACTCCCCCTGCTGGTGTTCCCTCTCTCACTGTGTCTCTGTCAAATAAATAAATAAAATCTTTAAAAAAAAAAAAAAGTCAAAGTAATCCAAGTCTCTAAAATTACTGCTTCAATATGGAGAAAATGTGATTACTAATGTATTTGTGTAAAACTTAGCAAATGAAAATAATGCAAACAGTGCACAAGACCTCTACCTAAATCCCTTCTGCAAATTAATTTCTCTACCTCTGTTAAGCACTGTATTATAGCTTTCCACTGTATTTAACAAATCCATTTGATGACTTCAGATGTAGTCATTTAATAAATCTAAGCAACTCGGTCCATTCCTTCCAAAAGAGGATACACAATCATGTACGTAAATAGCATGAGTTTAGATAAAGACCATTTCCTCTTGGAGACACATCAGATGTCTGCAGAGGATTTCAGCAGGCATGCATAAGAAGCCTCCAAAAATCAAATTAATGAGCTAGCTGGGAAAAGTACATCACCTAAAGGGTGGTCCAGCTGAAGTATATCACATATATAGGAAAGCATTAGGAAATGGGTATCTGAAAGCAGCCTGAGAATTTGAAAGTTTTGAACAAGTGTAACATTACCAGACCAAGAGGTCTCAGGAAGAAAAATTATGCAGGCTAAGTAGAATTATAGTCACAAGTAAAAGACCTATTTACCAGAGTGAACAAAGGCAATGTCAATAGTAACATAAAAGTATGGATTTCTGAAAATTAACATGCATTTGCATTACCAATATAAACTAATATAACACTACCCTTTTCCTAGCTTAAAAACTCAAGTTGTATGTTTATTAGCCCTATACTGTGTACTAAGCATACAAATAACAGAAAGGGATCTTTTCCCAATTACAACTCTATTTAAAAATAATTTTCACAAGGTGGCTCAGTCAGTTAAGCATCCAAATCTGATTTTGGCTCAGGTCATGATCCCAGGGTCCTGAAACTGAGGCTGGGTGTGGAGCCTCTCCCTCTGCCCCGCCCCCACTGTGCACTCATTCAAAAAAAATTTTATTCATAACCAAAGCTGTGTGAAAATAGAAACTATGCACTAACAGAAAAGAACAGTCATTTGATCTATAACCATCAATTCATCTACAACTACATAGTTGTATAATAGTTTTATAAAAATCAGTGCTATTTTTGTGTTCTATGCCTATCATCTTCCATTACCAAAATGTGCTGATTGCCTTTTAGGTAACTTTAGGCTGATAAAATTTCCAAAATTAAACTCAGTTTCAGTATCATGCAGAACTAGTGATCTAATCAGTACTACTCTCCACGTGCATGCCTGAGACATTCAAAAAGTCCAGAACACGGAACTTAATTTGTTATTAAGAAGGAACCTTTCTTCCACATGGCTTCAAAATGAGTTAAGTTTAGTAACTAGCGTCTCATATCAGACAGGATAGATGATTCTATGACCGCTGGAATGAAGCCTACAAATTCAGAACAGCCAAATGCATAAAAGCCACCAAAGGCTTTAGATTCAGATGCTTGAAGCCTGCCACCCTTCAGTACCTAAGAAACTCCTAAAAGCACGTTGGTAAGCCTAAGCTCTTTATAATTACCCTGACTTTTAACTTACCCTCACCCAATATCCCATTTTCATGTCATTCCATTTTAAGGTACGAACAGCTCAGCTGAGTCTATCTATACCTATTAACATACCCATGTTCAACTTTCAACTGTTAAACTGAAATAAAATTATTAATGTATCCACCAAAACCAAGCAGTCAACCTGACTCTCTAAATTAACACAGGCATTTTTAGTTAAAATTTTTACCATGTCTGGAGTTACGTTGTTCTTTATGTATTGAGAGAATTGTTTCTTGTAAGCATCTTCATCTTCTTCCATTAGGTAACGCATATAATCTGCAACATTCTGACCCATGATGTGCTTTCGATGTACTTCTGCATTGAATTCCTTGCTTTCTGAATCATAACCAGGGAATCGTTTGGTACTAAAATAAAGTTTTTCACATTTTAGTATATTAAGGATTAAAATCAGTTTACTAGCAGGAATTCATTTCAAAGTAGCTGCCATCAGTCCCGTCTTGAAACAATTAATTGCATCATATGCAACCAAAGGACCAACTACTGACTGCTCAGTTAGTGGGATATCATCATTCAGCAGCTAACCTGTGAATTCCAGGATGGAAGAGAAAATCATGCCACAAACACCTTTAAAGCCATGAAATGAACCAAGTTCCCACCACTAAAGTTAGTTCTCCTTATTAACATAGAAAAGGGTTTCAAAACTGCTCCCTCCAAATCCTAGTCAGTGCTGCCTCAGGGTACATGGGAATAAATAATTTGTTCAAGACCACATCTGATAGGTGTCTTGCAATAGACCTGCCAGGCCTTCCAAAAAATACGCCTCACCACTCTAAAAGTTCCAGTTACATTTTAAAGGCTAACTTCCCCAACCCCAAAACCTACAACCAGAAAAAATTTTTTTGTTAGGGATTCACCAACCACTAAAATATCCCTAAGAAGCTAATTAATCATTTTTAAGACGCATCTACTCAACAATAACAAAAATTATTAACTCAAAATCAAAGGAACTACCAAATTAAAACCTACTGAACTTCTAAGAATGGTTTACAATCTTATTTCTAGCTGAAAGTGGTCATAAGCCTTTTCTCAAACTCCTTTTCTAGAGTCGACAGCTTTCCATAACTAAGTAAAACAATTTTCATTCTGAATGAAAAGAAAATACACTGGGAGGGGACTTGAGCTGCTCATTTCTAACCAAAACTAAGCCACAACACAAAAGCTAGTTGTTTCAACCCTGGCTCTTCCACTACTGGCTCCAAACCTTGAACAAATCCTTTATCTCTAAACCTCAATCTCATTTTTAAAACGTATTACAATTCCTTCCTGCCCTGCCAGGTTCCTTTTGCGGAGTACTAAGCATATAGCAGGTACACAATGATAGCTACCTATTAATTTTATTGATTCATTCAGTAATCTTCACAGTCCAACCAGTTAGAAATGGAAATACTGGGGGTCCAAACAATGAAGCTTTGAATACTGTATTACCTGTGAGGGATAGACAAGCCTCCATCCACTGCTCCCTTGAGGGCCCCAAAAACTTTATTTCCAGTAGTAGTTCTGGCAAGCCCTGCATCCAAATAGCAGGTGAAGGCACCGGGTTGACCATCAATGCTTTCCACATTGTATTCATCTCCAGTCACTTCCACTTGGCCTTCATAGATCTTGTCCATGCCAAACCTATTGAGGAGCTATTAACAAAAAAGCCAATCTAAATATATTCAAACAATTCTAACATTATCAGGTCACAACTTTAATGACCCAACATCTAGAAAAATTTTCCTTCCAATTCACTTATGCCTCTGTACCTATTTACTTTTAAGTATCAAAATGCTACAAAAAGAAACTTCAATTTCACACCTGTCTTAAAGCTTCTGAATTTTCCTACATGTCCATACTTAATTTATGTAGTCATCAATTAAGATGTAACCATACCATATCTATTCAAGGAATTTATTCTCCATGTTTCTTCAGTCCTATTTGGCTACAATAACTCAAGAACCAAATATTAAATGTTACCACATGTAATTTTGATTAATTTGATTAAAATCTTAGAAGCAGGATCCTGGGCATAAGAGAACATCTTTTATGGCTCTACTCTCCAACTACATTATGTTAATAAGGGTGAATCCTCTGCTAGTACACCTAGCTACTACTGATTCACCACAAGCAGTGTGACTTTGTATACCATGCTGCTCTCATATATAATGACACTGTTCCCCACCCTTACTCAAACAAATTTATGACCAATACAGGTTCCTAACAATGATGCATGCTTAACAATTCCAATGCAAAAGATCAGTAACCGAGAAAATAAAAATAAAGCAAAATCACATTTTCATCTACTTTCTGCATTACAGGAAATGCTGCCACCCAGAGGCAAAGACAATTACAACAAAACTGAATCCCATACCCATGCCCACCCCCCCCACCCTGCCCAAATTTAAGACCTCATTCCTCAAACTTTAACATGTACATAACCCGGACATCCTATTAAAATATATTCCAAGGGTGTAGAGTAAAGCCTGCATTTTAAGTGTACACTGACAGTCAGAAGATCTATACTTCAGAGTAGCAAAGGTCTGCACTGTCCAGCAAGGCAGCCACTAACTAGCCAGAAATGGGTATACAAATTAAGGTAAAAATTCAGTTCCTCAATATCCACATGTGGCTCATGGCTATCATTCTATGGTTTAGATTCCACTGACCTAGATCTATCCAACAGGGCAAAAAACAGAAAACCTACCTCCCCAGAGTATTAGAAAATGCACTGCTGTCTCAAATTCTGTATTTATGAAACTGTCCTCCCTGATAACCCTGTAAGCAACACCTCAACAGCAGGCACTCCCCAGGAGCCACAGCTGAGGGTATCTTACTCAGCATCAACACCTATCTTGCAGATCACGCCAAACAATGAGCTAGTTCCAAAATATATTACTTAAAGTTATCTTCTACATACCCTGCGGGCCAGCAGCAGGCCAGTACAATATGCTGCAGCATAATTTGTAAGGCCAACCTTCACACCATACTTTGGGAGTTCATGAGCATAAGCTGCACAAACTATCATATCTCCTTCTATGCGGGCATAAGCAATCTGTAAGAGAAAAACCAAGTCAGTCATCTGTGCTTTCAACTCTTTGCTTGTCTTAGATGCCTTCTTTTTCAAAGGACTTAAAAAAAAAAAAAAAAAGCTGGACACAAATCTGCAACACTTAGGGTCTGTCTTTGTTAACCCCACTCAACAAGGAGTTTATGGCTTGGTCAACTATTTCTGTAAATGTTTCTCATGATAATTATCACAAATAGAGCTAAAATTACCACACAGACAGTGAGCATTGATGCCTTTGGAATAAGTTAGGGACTGTTGTTCCTAATAATACTGAAAAAAGACTGTTAGCTGCATTAGCCAATGAATTAAAGAGGTACCATGAAAAGTCAAAAAGGAATGTCCAATTATTTCAAACATCTTTTGAACTAAGCCTATCAAAGTCCAATAATGTTTCTGATAGTGTTTAGTTATCTTAACTTAGGTATGAAGGAACACATTGTCTTCACGACCAGCAAATTAGTTTGCCCAGAAAATAGGTATGCCTGCCCCCTGCAAAGACTCAGCAAATCTTAACCGTGAAAATTTTCTCTAGTAAAAACCCAACTTCTAGGAGCAAACTGCCACTTTGTGGAGGTCTTTTATGTGGGAGAAACCTTCATACCTATTTCAAACAATAAGCAGGAATAAAAACAATCTTAAAAGCCTAATTAAACCTTCACAACTACCTACCTCTTCAACAATGAGTGGTTATGTGGCACATAAGGCTATACATCACATCAAGATTTAGTCTATGACAAATTCTATTATTCTACTGGAACTGAAATGTGCAAGAACCTCCTACTTGGCCTCAAATTTATCCTCCGACCCCCATAAAACAGCATAGTAGCCTAGATTTCTCTAATCCTCTTTCCCCCACTAGAAAAATGAGATTAAACTAGCTTGGTCAGGACTGCCACACATGGCTGATTTTCAGTGGAGTATTTTCAAGTATCACCCTCCCCTCTCAAGCTCCAACTTCACCCCTACTAAAAGGAAAAGTACTGCTCAAATGTTTTTAGAATGCCAGGCACTAGAGGGACCTTCTAATCCATACATGTGTTTTGCTTCCCAAGTACAACTCCTCCAACAGTGAATTAAAGGGGTGAGAGTTACCATCCACTGAGATTGGAATACAACTTACCTGACAAATGATATCTCTGTTGGTTACACGAACTATCATCCGGTATTTAGGTGTGTTGTACTTATTTTTATCTTGAATTACCAAGCGTTTTCGGGCATAATAATCCGTTTTACCCTCTGAAAGAAAAAAGTAACTTAAGAAAGTCTATTCCACTGCAGATTCTTCTAATATTGTGAACATGAGTAACTGACCATACCTCGTCTTCTTCTAAATTTCACTTGGTATCTCTTGAAGTAAGCCTTATTCTTGACGACCTTAACAAACCCCTTTAAGAAAAAAAGGAATGTCATCAAAACTGTGATAAATTGTTTATGATATTTTTGACATCTGAGTTAACTGTGTAACAAAATAATACTTTAACTTCAAGAGTGAACCCATTCAACTGTCACTTTTGTAGAGTCCAGTTTCTCGAACTACAGGGGGTCAAGAATCACCTTTTCTACTTTTCATCAGTCACTTTTCCAAAGCATTGCTCTAGACAGCAATCAATCTTGCCTGACGTCAGCTTGTTCAGAACACCGTACGTCCCATTTTGAGAACGTAACCTCGTATTTTCCGCACTGTTCACGCACGTTTTTCAAAAGCCTAAGTCACTTGCCACGAAACTCATCTGGTCAAGAGCATATTTAGCAATCACTCCCGATTAAATCAGCACTGTCTCCCACCAACCGAAGCAACGCCCCATCCCAAAGATTATAAAAACTGGTGCCAGCAAAAGTCGAGAGAGACAGGAGGCACATACCAAACTAAATGAGCTTCCTTTCGGGGCCCAGAGAAGCCACAGCCTCCAGGCTGACTGCTAGGTTCAAAAGCCACTTCTGAAGACCCATCAACCCGACACTCTCCCGAAAAAAACATGAAAACAGGAGCAGATGGGTCCGAGGAGCCGCAGCCCGTCCCCACTCAGGCATTCCCCCACCGAGACCAAGTGCATGCAATCCTCCCCGCCTGCCGGTGCCCGGTCGGACGAGCCGGTACTCTTCCCGCAGCTTGTCTACTAAACTCATTCCCCCTCCTCAATCCGCTGCCCTAGCTCCTGAACTCCTTCGTCAACCCCTCCCCCAAAGCTTGCGCGCCGGGCGGCAGCCATTAAGGCCACGCTGGGAGCGGCAGCCCTACCACTGCAGAGCCCAGAATCCAACACCATCCAACCCCTGAGCCGCGCGAGACGGACCCTACACTAGCGTTTGGGCAAGGAGAGCGACCCCCCCGTGCAGACGTAGCCCAAATTCTAGATATCGACTCACCATCCTGCGGAACAGAGACCGGCGTCCGCGGCTCGCCACAGACCAGGAGGCCCAGCACCGCTCGGCGGGGGGAAAAGGCCTTAGCTCCTGCGCAGGCGCAGTATGTAGCACTGACGATCACGCGAGCGACGTGTGGAAGAGAGAGCGCGCCAGCCCTACGAGTGCGTTGTACTGTCCCCTGCTGGCGGGAGGACCGATGCCGGACTTCGCCGGGCGGTAACAGACCTTCAGTGCCACTGAGTCCCAAAACTCCTTGCTGATATTCCCACGGGGATGGGCGGTAAACAGTAGCAAGGAGGATTATTGGAGGTTTTCGGTTTCCTATGCTAAGAAGTTGTTTCGTAACAAACATATATGACTTCTGTAAATAGGAAAAAAGAGTTTGAATAGAATATATTGGCTCTGGAGCCCTTTTGCCCCCTCCCGGACACCACCTCCTGGACTACTACTCATCCTGCTCCAGAGCCTACAGATACCTTCTGGAAGCCTTGTCCCAGTCCTTCAAACCGGAGCGAGGGGCCCCTCTTCTGCCTTCCGACAGCGCCTTCAAACCTGCTTCAGCCCACGGTTGCTTGTAAACTCCCTGAGGGCGGGCCTTGCTGCTGATTCACCTTCAATCTCCAGCAAATAGCACACGTGCTGACATTCAGTGAGTACTCAGTGTTTGTTACGTGATAAAGAACTACTTACCGCTCTTCTTTCTGCTTCCCCTTACCTCCCGTGTTCCCTGGTCCCTGACAGCTTCTTTTTCCCTCCCTCCAACACTCTGAGCTAGTCGGCTTAGCTTTTCTCTGTAAGTCCTTTTTTCCCCATTCTTTTTAAAATTAATTTTAACTAGGGAATGAGCTGATTCATTCTCCACACGGGGACTGAGGAGAACCAATCAACAACCGACCGACCAACCAACCAACCAACCAACCAACCAAAAAAGCACCTCAAGAGAAAGTATTCCCTTACCTAAGAGCATTTCAAAGGTGGTCTTTGGGCTATTGCATGGGAGTCATTTGAGTACTAGTTAAAATGCAGGTATCTGAATATCCCCCACCTGTACTGAATCAAACTTGCTGGTTTGGGGACCAGGAATCTGCATTTTTAATTTGGCCTCAATCTTAATCTTTCATTCTGGAGGTCTCGAGAAAGCAGAAAACAAATCCTATTTTGTCCAACAATGGAATTTACTGACCCTACCAGGAAAAGACAACAAACGACCGGCACAGCTGTTTAAAGTAGTCCCATCCTCAGAATGAATGTTAACTCTCTACCCCCATGATTCAACAATTTAAACTTACTCTTGGGAGATGAGTATGCATATGTTTAATCTAGCAGGAAAAAAATCAGTGCATAAACTGCTCAGTGTCAGAGCAGGAAGAAGAGTCTGTCAAACAGGATAACAAGGTTAAGTAGGCTCCGAAAAACTGCCACTAGAATAAATTAAAATCATGTTGCCAATTTCCTCTAGTTTCAATTTGTAACTTATTACATAACAGGAAAAATGTACATCGAGTCCACTCTGGCCAATATCAACAGAACTTTCAAGGAGAAATTTAAAACTTTCTTCACAGGCAAGTGTGGTTCAGTCTTTGTTGAGTAACCATTGAAAGTCTAAGGAAAGAATGGGTCACCTGGGTGGCTTAGTCGGTTAAGCGTCTGCCTTCGGCTCAGGTCAGGATCCCAGGGTCAGAGACTGAGTCCCTCTAGGGCTCCTTGCTCAGCGGGGAACCTGTTTCTCCTTTTGCCTGCAGCTCCCCCTGCTTGGGCGCTCTCTGACAAATAAATAAATAAAATCTTTAAAAGAAAAAAAAAGCATAAGGAAAGTAGTATGTAATTTGTATTTATAGAAAATACTTAAATATCTTCATTTTGGTGGTTCATCAATTTATTAGCCATGAAAGGTGCCACATGTCTTTGTCAGGCCCTGCTTACCCTGGAGGGTGGAAGCACCAGAAGGAAAGTCCACCTGGAAATAGGAAATAAAAAATTGCATGTTTTAGAGCAAGAGTACGTATGACGGCCTACATAGCATGCATCTGAATATTTAGGAGTTATGAAGCAACCTAACACATTGTTGAATTAAACATGTCTTATCCTCCTTATCCTTCTTCTTCTTATAAATCTTCACAACAACAAAATTAAAAATATATGTGCCTTTTCCCCATGGTTGCAGCTGGGGGTTTGTGGCTAGCATTGGCTGGCTCAGCCAGTACAGTTGGTGGCACCAGGAGCCAGGGGAACTTGTCTAACACCCTTAACCAACATAATCTTGTTCCAGTGGTAAAAGTTAAAAATCACCAGAAATGGGACTAGTCAAGTTTGTATGCCTCCTGATATGATGCACTGAGAAGAACACAGAAGTATTTCCTACTTCTGTAGGAAATCTATGTAATTTAATCTAATTACATAATTTAACTACTCTGATACAGGATGAACTACAAACAAACTCAAATTGAGGGACATTCTACAAAGTAATTGTTTTCTATTCCTCAAAAATTACAAAATTATGATGGATAAGGGAGGGTCCCTCGCTCGTTCTGTCAGTAGAGCATGTGACTCTTGATCTTGGGGTCATGAGTCTGAGCCCCATGTTGGGTGTAGAGATTACTTAAAAATAAAATCTTTAAAAACCAAAAACAACAACAAAAGAACTATTCCAGATTGAAAGAGACCAAAGTGACGTGACAGCTAAATAAATGTGTAATCCTGGATTACATCCTGGCAGGAAACAAAAAAGATAAAAAGGAAGATTAATTTATTTTGTACAAAGGACATTCTCAGAATAATCAATGAAATTTGAATAAAATCTGTGGATTAGGGCACCTGGGTGTCTTTAAGTGTCTGCCTTAGGCTCAGGTAATGATCCCAGGGTCTTGGGATTGAGTCCCATGTTGGGGCCCCTGCTCTGCGGGGAGTCTGCTTCTCCCTCTGCCCCTCCCCCTGCTCAAGCCCTCACCTTCTTTCTCTCAAATAAATAAATAAAATCTTTTTTAAAAAAAGAATTAGATGGGGGCTCCTGGGTGGCTCAGTCATTTAAGTGTCTGCGTTTGGCTCAGGTTGTGATGTCGGTGTCCTGGGATCAAGCCCTGCATCAGCCTCCCTGCTTAACAGGGAGTCTGCTTCTCCCTCTCCCTCTGCTCCTCCCCTGCTCACGCTCCCTCGCTCTCTCTCTCGCTCTAATAAATACATTAAATCTTAAAAAAAAAAGAATTAGATGTGTTTGAGTTTTGAATACCCATATTATTAAAAGCAAGCAGTACTATGTTTATATAATTAGATAGCACAAATTCAAAATTCATTTTTCTCCAAAGACTCTGATTTGCTTTTTATTTGAGCACCTTCTGTTCTTTTACTTTACTCTTCTACAGCATCTCATGTCTTATCTAAATCAAATCTAACTGTTTTAACATAACGAATACCTCTGGAACCAGGAACTGGAACATAAAGGTAAACAAGAAAATGGAGTTTGGGCTCTAACAAAATGAAACTTTGTTATACCAGAATTTGAGGGGTTCGCATTATCACAAAGAAAGAATTTGACAAGTTAATTTATTTTCTTCCTCTTTCCTAAAATATTTTCCATTACTCAAATCCTCCTGTACTGCAAAGCAGTGTCTATTTCAAATGTCAACAGCAACACAAACCCAAAACCTTCATGACGTTCAGATACAATTGCCTTTTGTTTCAAGGACACCGCACAAGAAAAGTGGAGTAGCGTTTCCCTGGGGCCTGGAAAGTGTTGATTACCAAGGCAGATGCTTAGGGTTTCTGGTCAAAGGTGAATGTCAAGTCCTACGTGACAGAGGCAGACATAGCCATGCATTCTTTCATAAATTTACTTTTCCGTAAAATAAATTTACTTCTCTATGTGTTTTGTGATGAACAGGGTATTATAAAGTGCAGGGCTCAGGTAGGGGCCCCTCTTGCTGGGTCAAAGGGAGGAACTTCAGGAAACTTCATGCCCACCAAAGATCATAGGATCTGAAATGTCTTAGCCCCTCCTATTGTACTGTTCTACTGGAATCATCTCAATGACTCAGACTTGACTGGGGGACTAGTGAGTGGGGATAAGGGAGGGGGCTACAGGGTTTGTATATAATATAAATAGCAAACATCTATTGAGAACTTACTGTGCACCAGAGTCTATGCTGAGCATTTCTTACATTATCTCATTTCATCTCAAAACTACTCTAGTAGATAGTATTATTACCCTCATTTTACAAATGAAGCAGTGGTTGCCACAGCCAATCACAGTGGAACATGGGTGGCTCTCATTAGTGTAATTTTCAGATCTGAGCCTGCCTCAAACTGTGCTACAAGAAGGGCTCTCGATATTCACAAGCCTGTATATTTGACTTTGAAATGTATTGCATGATGTCTGTTTGTTTGACAAAGACGTAAACACTCTTTGGCTCAGACTAACTACAATGAATTTTGTTTAGAAATAAAGGTGAAACTGCAGCTTGTAAACTGCTTATCGTCTTCTGAACCTGAAGCATTACAAAATTCCAGAAAATGAAGACTTACAAAACTCTGATCAGTATGAACTAGGAGATGTATCTTGTTCACCAGATGAAGCCCGTAGTATTAGAATTAAGAGGGAAGCCCTTGAAGCCTAAAGAAGGCAGTCTCAGGAGAAATCTGGGAAGGCCAGTACCGCTTTATCAGATGGTTAGCTAATATATGAAAGTCGAAATATTTAAATGATGCAGTAATATTTATTTTTTAATTTTTTGGAATGATTCAGTAATATTTAGAAGGTTTCCTGAAGACTAGGTTTATTACAAGTCATTAGGAAAAAGTTAGAAATGTCTAGGAGTTGCTAAACTTCAGAAATGCTGCTTGAAGGGCAGTTACCTTTTATCCTGCTTGCCTAAAAAAATCTCTTATTGCCACGAGATTGAGGGGGGTATGAAATAAGGGGGAAGAAGCAGCTGGCTAGCAGTGTTTTAGGTGGTAAGATACCTACCTGCGAATTAAAAGTATGTGTCTACATCATTCCTGGAATCATCAAAAGTGATAGTCTTATTTTACCTATTCTTCAAGGCTAACAATATATAACTAATGACTAACTTCATACATCCTTTTGAGATTCCCCTTGTTAAATGACACCAATAATATATGTGTCCCTCTTCAGTTACTTTGGGCATATATGGAGGACCCAATGAAAGCTGACCAAGTACTTTGGGAGAAACACCATAACTTATTGTGGCTGATTCGCCCCATAGCACATGACAGTAAAGCCAATTTCCAGATTCTTCCTGTCTCCCAGGTGAACTTCTTTAAGAAAAGATTGCAAACAAAAAAGGTGTAATTATATCTGTTACAGACAACTTCAAAGTGATGGTCATAATGCTCTGAGTCATTCCTGCATTTCTGTGTATGGTCAGCATATTGGAAAGTCTGTGCTTAAAGGCACAGTGTCTTGAAGGGCACTTTGTACTGACATCATAGCCATTAAATGAGTGTTGGAATACACAGAACTACTCTCTCTTTCCTCCTCTAATGGAGGAAACAGAACAAGTACCTAAGATGCATTTGCTATAGAGCAAAGAACACCACAAACCTTAGAGTCATATATTGTTATTTTAAACCAGAGAGAGATAGAGCATGCACAAGTAGGGGGAATGGCAGAGGCAGAAGGAGAAGCAGTCTCCCTGCTGAGCAAGGAGCCCAATGCAGGACTCAATCCCAGGACCTTAGGATCACGAAGGCAGCCGCTTAACCAACTGAGCCACCCAGGCGTCCCACCTTAGAGTCATACTTGATGCCACTCTTTTAATCAAGTTCCACATCCACAAAGTACATGCCTGCACTTTATATATATACACAAAATATACAACTACTTCTCATGTCCTGGTCCAAACTACCATTATCTATTACCTGGATCATTGCATTAACCTCTTAATAAGTCTCTCTGCTTCCAATTTTGTACTCCTACAACCTATTCTCCACACTGATTTTTTAAAAATATAAGTCAGAATATGTCACCAACATACTCTCAACATCACTCATCATCAGGGAAATGCAAATTGAAGCTACAATGAGATATCACTTCACACCTGTCAGAATAGCTAACATCAAAAACACAAGAAACAACAGGTGTTGGTGAGGATGTGGAGAAAAAGGAATTCTCATGCACTCTTGGTGGGGATGAAAATTGGGGCAGCCACTGTGGAAAACAGTATGGAGGTTCTTCAAAAAATTAGAAATAGAACTACTCTATGATCCAGGAATTACATTACTGTATATTTACCCCCAAAACGCAAAAACATTTATACATGCACCCTTATGTTTATTGCAACATTGCTTACAATAGTCAAGTTATGGGACCAGCCCAAATACCCATCGATAGATGAATTAATAAAGATGTGGCATATGTATATATATGATGGAATATCATTTAGCCATATAAAAGAGTGAAATCTTGCCATTTGCAATGACATGGGTGGATCTAGAGAGTATAATGCTAAGTGAAATAAATCTGTCAGAGAAAACAAATACCGTATGATCTCACTCATGTGGAATTTAAGAAACAAAACAAATGAATAAAGGTAAAAACAGAGAAAGAGAAACAAACCAAGAAACAGATTCTTATCTATAGAGAACAAACTGATGGTTACCAGAGAGGAGATGGATCGGAGGATGGGAAAAATAGGAGATGTGGCTTAAAGGGTACACTTACCATGATAAGAAAGAAAGAAAGAAAGAAAGAAAGAAAGAAAGAAAGAAAGAAAGAAAGAGAGAGAGAGAAAGAAAGAAAGAAAGAAAGAGAAAGAGAGAAAAGAATATGTCACTTTTGTCCTCAAACCCTTCCAATGGCCAAAGTCCTCACCACAGCCTATGAAGTCCTATATGCTCTGCCCTCCCACCCCATGTTTCTCTGATTCTTCTCTACTCTTGCCATTCCTTTCTTACTCTACTCCAACTTACTGGCCCCTAAGCCACTCCTATCTCAGAGCCCTTGCACGAACTATTCCCTCTGCCTTGACTGCACAGCCCCTAGCTATTCATTTGGTGTGTCGCCTTACTTCTTTCTACTCTCTATTCAATTGTCTTATTTTTTTTCATAAAGGTGTTTCCTAACCATCCCATGTAAATTAGAACACTCCATTGCTCTTTATTTCCCATTTCCTACTTTTTCTCCATAGCATTTATTACCACCTAGCAATTATAAATGTTTGTTTATAGTCTGTCTGCCCTTCGTCCTACTACACAAGGGGGGAAAAGAGACATAATCTGTTGCAATCACTCCTGTATTCTCAGCATGAGGAACAGAGCTTGTCATGAAATAAATTGAGTAAATGAAATGAGTATGATATTATGTTAGGCACACCATAATCTCTGACCATTTATTCTAATCATTCCATTTATCAATTGGTATGTAATAATCTACCTCAAAACATAGAGGCTTAAAATAATAGTACTCATTTGTTTTGCTCATGAATCTGCAATTTGGGCAGAACTCGGTTTGGAAGGCTTATTTTGGCTCCATTTGGCCATAGCTAAAGCAGCTCAGCTGAGGCTGGAAGGATCCATAGTCAGGATGGCTCGTGCACATGGCTGGTAAGTTGGAGCTCAGTGTTGGCTAGCAGCTTGTTCCTCTCCATGTGGGCTCTCTGTGATTTCTTGGGCTACTTCACGGAATGACGGCTAAGTTCTAAGACGGAGTGTTCCAAGAGAAAGGTAGAAGTACCCGGCGTAGTGTGATTTCTATAGTACTCCACTAGTCAAGGCAGTCACAAAGCCCTGCCCAAGAGGAAAAGGGACATGGATTGCACCTCCTAATGGGGGAGTGGCATGGATCTAGAAGCACATGCAGAATGGTCAATGCTGTCGTAGCCATCTTTTAAAAATATAATCTGCTATGCTAATTAAGCCAGTCTTTGAGAAATTGTAAAATAATTATAACAACAAAAACATTGGTGTGTATGGAACCGCCCTGTATAATAGCTGCACTTTTCTTGGGCTCATGTTAAAAAGGTATGCTTAGTTATGCTAAAAAAAAAATTCAATCTCTCTCCGGACTTTACCTCTGGTGGTGCCTCCTGCGGCTCTTCTCCAGCTTCCATAAACACCTCTTCAAATGGACTTCAACTAGAATTGAATTCCTGCTCTTTTTCTCCTCCATTATTAATTATATTAAATAAAAATTAAAATACCAATAAAAAAGGCATAAATGTATTATGACCACACATCTTAAATGTTCTAATTCTTAACTGACTCCTTTTTCAAATCCTCCCCGTTCTGTGCAGCTGAATAGACATGGCTTAAAATCGTGGCCTCTGGAAACACTACCGGAACAACCTTTGTGAACTACTTGTTTCCCGTCTTTGTCAATTTTTCTGCTGGCTTGTTAGTGCCTTCGCCTGTTGATTTGTAAGTGTTCTTTATGTAATAAGAACATTATTTCTTTCCCCCTGGGTTGTTTTTCACCTTTCAATTTTATGTGAAGTATTTGTTGACATATATAAGTTTACAGCTGGTTATGGTTGTTTGGTGTTGTTTGCAGTGCCTCTGTGCACCAGAAGGAGGAGTGTAATCAGAAAGCTGCCAGACCAGAAAACTATTTCGAGAAGCAAAAGGCAAATAGGGAAGTGAACAAATTTCCCTGAAGAAGAGGACAGCTACTGGCTACTGCCCCGAGAACTGCGAGATGGAGGAGGAGGACATAGATGAACGTCTGGGAGAAGCTTGTCAAGATTCCTTTATTTCCAATAACAGAAGGACAGGAGCAGGTCAGTGGGTGTGTGCGTGTTTGTGTGGGTGTGTGTTTCAGGGGATGGGGTGAATGCCTCAGGAAGAGAAGGTGGTTCATGATAGAGTCAGTAGGTGTCAGTAAATGACTTCACAGCTCAAAGTGCTGTTTCCTTAAACCAGGAAGTAAGAACAAGACTTTGTGAACATTATACAGGTCATATTTGTGTACATTTGTGAGTCTGGCCCTAAAATATGAGACAATCTCTCTATGTGCTACAGCTGTCCTTTGTGTTTCAATCCTCTATAACACGTGGACGGACACACTCCTTTTAGCATGGAATTGATTGTATTTCCTGCCCCTACTGTCTCCTAATTTTTGTCCCTCTCTTTAATGCATTAACACCTGCTGCCAGTCTTTGTTTGATGCAAAGACCAGCTCAGGGTGGTACGCCTTTTCAAGAATATCTGAGACTCAGTAGTTGTGAATTGTATATTTTGAGGATCTTAAGGGACTGAATCAATTTTGAGATGGCTTCAAGTTTGAAACCAGCAAACCCAAAACACTCTAGACCATTTTGGGCCCCAGAGCCAGAAAGCATCAAAGAGGGAGAATGAGGTTTAGTATGCACAAAATCTTCATTAGCACCACGGTAACTGACATAATTAGTATTTTCGCAATTCCTCTAAAGTGCCATGTAAATGCAGCTTCCAGATCTTTTCCCTCACCCTACGTTCCCCACCCAGAAAGATGTCTGTCCCATGCCCCTGCTATGTAGAAATCTTAATTCCATTGCTAGTTCATTATCTGCAGTGACCCACAACATTGGGCTTCCTGTCTTGGCTTGATGGTTACAGTCTTATCTTTAGTTTTTGAGTAGATGCAATTGAGAGCCTTTGAACTTTGCCCAACTTTAAGTCTCACACAACCAGTGTAGTTTCAGTGCTTGCACTGGAATAACAGGTTCTGATCAGCATTAGTATGGGCACAAGTAGGTATAGTTTTAACTTCTCTACTAAACTGGAATGTTTGCCTTTATTTTACTGTGTGTACTTTCTTTGGTTGTTTAATTATGATAGTGATCATTAAAACATTAAATCATAGATAAAGTAAAGGCCCAGGTAATAAATTTCTAAAATGGCTCTTTACTTTAAACCCAACCAATTTAGAATAACTTTCTGTCCACCAAGAGTGTAAAAGTAACATGACTTCTTAGATGACAGACTTTTAAAATTTTGTTGTTACCGTTACATGACACATTTGTTAAAGAATCATAAAATAAATTATTTTCTTCATAACAAAGTAAGGTTTTTTTCTATGAGAGACTACATACTTCTTTTTTTCTCTCTCAGTCCGCTAGAATTCCTCTCAGGGAGAGCTCAGTATTTACTGGAGGGAATACTTGGTAAAGATGCTGGTGAGGGATGAGACCTTAAAGACATGTTCAAGCAGCAAGCTTGTTAAATTGCTATGCAGAAAACCAGGTGAAGAATTTGCTTTTCTTCTGAGAGGGAGTAGGGTGGATAAGAGAAAGGTGGAGGGAGAGAGTGGAGAGTGAAGCCATTGCCATGGCTTTCTTAGGTTGACCCCTCTACATGGCTCCACATACCTTCAGTGAAGTCTACCAAAATTCACAAGAAGTTGTTGGAAGTGAAATTCTTGTGACAACTCATGAAGAGCCGAGTTCTGGGAAGGTATTAATGAAAGAGGGACAAAAACATCAAGCCCCAAAATATAAGCCAAAGACACAGATGACCATGAAATCATAAGCCACTGGGAATTAATAGAAATCCTGATTATGACATTGGATTTTATAGATCTCAGAAATGGAGGGATTGAGCTCTGTAAAGGTCAAGGGAGTTCCCCAGTTGAATCTGAAATAATGCTCAAAGATAATTATTTTGGGAAGGTAGAGCACTGCCTGACCAAGTCTTCAAGCCTGACAGTTCAGGTTAAAAGGAAGGGTAACTACTGCTTAACTTTATAATTTGGAAATATAAAACCCATATAATAAGAATTGGCTTTTTTGGGGGGCGCCTGGGTGGCACAGCTGTTCAGCGTCTGCCTTCGGCTCAGGGCGTGATCCCAGCGTTGTGGGATCGAGCACCACATCAGGCTCCTCCGCTAGGAGCCTGCTTCTTCCTCTCCCACTCCCCCTGCTTTTGTTCCCTCTCTCACTGGCTGTCTCTATCTCTGTCAAGTAAATAAATAAAATCTTAAAAAAAAAAAAAGAATTGGCTTTTTTTGTTGTTGTTGTATTACCTTAAAGAATCTACTGGTTCTGTAAAACTCTCTTTCCCATCCCCCAAATTTTTCAAAGATATATCTTGTTTTAAAGTAGGTAACCAGGAATACCTGGCTGACTCAGTCAATACAGAGTGTGACTCTTGATCTTGGGGTTGTGAGTTTGAGCCAATATTGGGTGTAGAGATTACTTGAAGAAAATAAAATCTAAAAATAAATAAATAAATAAACCTAACCAAAGAGTTAAAGGATCTGTACTCAGAAAACTATAGAAAACTCACGAAAGAAATTGAGGAAGACACAAAGAAATGGAAAAACGTTCCATGCTCATGGATTGGAAGAACAAATATTATTAAAATGTCTATGCTACTTAGAGCAATCTACACATTCAATGCAATCCCTATCAAAATACCATCAACTTTTTTCACAGAACTGGAACAAACAATCCTAAAATTTGTATGGAACCAGAGAAGACCCTGATTAGCCGGAGGAGTGTTGAAAAAGAAAACCAAAGTTGGTGACATCACAGTGCCAGACTTCAAGCTCTATTACAAAGCTGTAATCATCAAGACAGTATGGTACTGGCACAAAAACAGACACATAGATCAATGGAACAGAATAGAGAAACCAGAAATAGACCCTCAACTCTATGGTCAACTAATCTTCAACAAAGCAGGAAAGAATACCCAATGGAAAAAAGATAGTCTCTTCAACAAATGGTGTTGGGAAAACTGGACAGCCACATACAGAAGAATGAAACTGGACCACTTTCTTACACTGTACACAAAAATAAATTCAAAATGGATGAAAGACTTACATGTGAGACAGGAATCCATCAAAATCCTAGAAGAAAACACAGGCAGCAACCTCTTTGACCTTGACTGTAGCAACATTTTACTAGGCACATCTCTGGAGGCAAGGAAAACAAAAGCAAAAATGAACTACTGGGATTTCATCAAGATAAAAAGCTTTTGCACAGCAAAGGAAATAGTCAACAAAAGTAAAAGGCAACCCACGGAATGGGAGAACATATTTGCAAATGTCTTATCAGATAAAGGGCCAGTATCCAAAATCTGTAAGGAATTTCTCAAACTCAACACCCAAAAAACAAATAATCCAGTAAAGATATGGGCAGAAGACATGAACAGACATTTCTCCAAAGAAGACAAACAAATGGCCAACAGACACATGAAAAAATGCTCAACATCACTTGGCATCAGGGGAATTGAAACCAAAACCACTATGAGGTACCACCTCACACCGGTCAGAATGGCTAAAATTAACAACTTGAAACAACAGATGTTGGTGGGGATGCAGAGAAAGGGGAACCCTCTTACACTGTTGGTGGGAATGCAAACTGGTGCAGCCAGTCTGGAAAACAGTATGGAGGGTCCTCAAAAAATTAAAAATAGAGCTACCCTAGGACCCAGCAATTGCACTACTAGGTATTTATCCAGAGGTACAAACAGTGATTCGAAGGGGCTCCTGCACCCCAATGTTTATAGCAGCAATGTCCACAATAGCCAAACTGTGGAAAGAGCCCAGGTGTCCATTAACAGACAAATGGATAAAGAAAAAGTGATATATATATATATATATATAAATAAAATGTATATTATATTATATATATAAAAGTGATATATATAATGGAATATTACTCAGCCATCAAAAAGAATGAAATCCTGCCATTTGCAACAACATGGATGGAACTGGAGATTATTATGCTAAGTGAAATAGGTCAGAGAAAGACAAATACCTTATGATTTCACTCATATGTGTAATTTAAGAAACAAAACAGATGAACATAGGGGAAGGGAAGGAAAAATAATATAAGATGAAAATAGAGAGGGAGGCAGGACACCTGGGTGGCTCATTTGGTTAAGCGTCTGCATTCAGCTCAGGTCATGATCCCAGGGTCCTGGGCTCGAGTCCTGCATCAGGCTCCCTGCTCAACGAGGAGCCTGCTTCTCCCTCTGCCTGCCACTCCCGCTGCTTGTGCTCTCTCTCTTTGTCAAATAATAAATAAAATCTTAAAAAAAAAATTAAAGAAAGCAAAAACTGAGGCTTCTTAGAGAAGAAATTCTGCCTCACATAAACGGCTTAAAATTCTGCTTGAGTTTGTCATCTGCCAGCCTGCCCTACAAATTTTGGACTCAAGACTGCAACATCAACCCTCCTGCCTGAATTTCCAGCCTGCCAGTCTGCCCTAAAGATTTCAGACAAGCCAATCCCCAAAATCACATAAGCCAACTTCTTAAAATAAAGGAAGTGTGTGTGTGGTTGTGTGTGTGTGTGTGTGTGTGTGTGTAGTATAGTTTGGCCATAGATCAACACAAGAGTTTTAGAAAATCCACTGAGACAGTGGAAGAAGGAGAGAGGGCAAGAGTAATTCTAAGAAAAATAGGATCCTCTATACAGCGTACGGGACCCAACTGAAATTTCCACAGGAAGTGGGAGTCCCTCAACTACTGCGTAACCCAAAGTGTCCACACAAAGCTGGGCCTGGTCCCTCTGGAGAACTTTCAAACTTTCACTTCACTATTTCTGAGGATCCTTTCCCACTGTGAGTTTCTTGCTCTGCCACACCCCTTCCACTGTGGCCCGCTGGGATTCACTGGGAGGAGTTATCAGACTTGCCTGTTTTCATGGCTCAGGGACTTTACAGTTAGACTGAAGACTGAATGAAGCTGTTCAAGAATCAGGCGCCTCGATGGCTCAGTTGGTTAAGTGCCTTAAGTGTAGATTCTTGATCTCAAGTCTCAATTTCAAGATTGTGAGTTCAAACCCTGCATTAGACTCCATGCTGGGTATGGAGCCTACTTAAGAAAAACAAACAAACAAAAGAATCACTGCTGGTCGTCTGGCCCTCCCAGACTCCTATTCCTCGATGGCTCTGGGCACAAAGTAAATGGCAACAAAATGCATGGGAACAAAATTCTCCTCCAAAGCCTAAGGATTCCAAGGAAGGACTCTTTCCTGGTTTATGTCATGTGCTAGCTGTCATGTTTCCAAAATGAATATAGATACAACACAGTGATCAGGATCAGAGTTGGAATTTTCTGTTTTAGGGTCCCAAAGGCTGCCCAGCTGTTAAGTAAAACTCAGATAAACTACTTGCTGCACCTGGGCAATGAAGCAATTATTTGAGATTTTGTTCAGACACTACTCATATTAATGATTCAGGTTTTAAAAATTCAACCAGTCAAATGACTTATAAACCACTTGTTTCACACATTGCTGAAGATTACTTAAAAATCAAGACATTACTGTGCTTTGAAGACCATTTGAACGAACGGAAACCTAAGAGGCATACAACCAGCGTGCATTGTCTTGATGAGAAATATTTTTTTGTGTGTTATAAATATTAAGTGTGTAGGTGATTAAATGTGGCCAATTTTATCTCACTTAAGTTTCTTGTACCATGGGTCACATTCTAACCTTCCAACAGCATTTTCTCCCTCTATCTGTTCTACCATTAAGTTTTACATTTCTGAAATTCCAGTTTTATCAGATCATGATTAATAATGAGCTTCCTCTGAGGTGCCTGGCTGGCTCAGTCAGAATAGCATGCAACTGTTGATCTCAGGGTTGTGAGTTCGAAACCCACATTGGGTATAGAGATTATTAAAAAAAAATTACTAAACTTAAAAATAATGAGCTTCTCACAACTAATGAATCATCGAGTCTTACATCAGAAACCGGGATGTACTGTATGGTGACTAACATAATATAATAAAAAATCATTAAAAAAATAAAAAAATAAAAAAATAAATAAATAATGAAAAAAGAATAAAGATAAATATTTATTTTAAATTAAAAAAAAAATAATGAGCTTCTTCTGATCTAAATACAAGTACATAGGGGCACTTTGATGATGCAGTTGGCTAAGCATCCAACTCTTGTTTTCAGCTCAGGTCCTGATCTCAGGGTCGAGAGATCGAGGAGCACATGGGGCTCCCTGCTCAGCACGCAGTCTGCTTAAGTTTCTCTCTCCCTCTGCGCCCCCCCCCGCTCTCTCACTCACTCTCTAAAATAAATAAATAAATCTTTTAAAAAATTCAAGTACATAATCAGTAGTATCTGTTTATATTTTCTAATTAATTCTCAATGAAACGTTCTTCCCATGTAGAAATTGTTTCCAAAAATGGAGCAAGGAGATCATCATAATGCCAGTGGGTAGGAGTTAAGGGAGCCACTTTATACCATTTACACAGAGTTTTAAATAGGATCACTTACTGATGGGAGTGGGGGGCATGGAGATCAAGCAGGTGTTATGCAGCTACTCTGCTCAAGGTCTGGAGCTTAATCCACAGATTTTATAGAGGAAGTGATGTGCAGAGGTCATTGTGGTGAGGGTTTAACATTTAACAGGCTCCGCGCACCATCTGAGAGCCAGAGGGGAAGAAAGGGAAAAGACTACATTATCTCTACTAGTTATCTAAGCAACTTTACGGAAGATCAGAACAAGCCTTCCTTCATTCCAATCAGGGCATACATCCACCTGCAAGGGGCCTGGAACACGTAGCCCGGAGGGAGATCATTGCATGGACATGAACAAGATGGAGGGCCAAAGATGGAGTAGCATTGTCAGCCCTCCTAGGCTAGAAATCTGTTTCATTTTATTTTCCATGAAAGAAATAATTTGAGGAAGAATGCAGCTGTAAAATTGTTGAAAATTATTGTTCATTTGACCAAAATCTGAGTTTTGATCTCATTTATGTCACTGCCTACTCTATATCTACATCCAGGTGATTCAGTGGGCTTGGGGTAAAGCACATAACGGCGCCAAATGCCCACATTTTGTATTCACGACTGTGAACTTCAAGTAGGTCATTAATGATGTCTGGCAATCATACTGTATTTCTCTAGTGAATTCATTTTTTCACTCTCCGACAACTCTTTCATACCTTTTCTTGGCTCCTTAATCTGCCAGTACTTTTTCCACCCTCACTCTCAGACGATGACATTTCTTCTTATTTCACCAGGAAATAAGCACAACCAGAAAAGAATATCCACAAATTCCCATGAGCCACCCATCTACATGCCTTCTATCTTGTAACAGGGGGTGACTTGTCCGTGATTCCATTTGAAGCTAACTCTTCCACTCTGGTACGAGGCTCCGTCCCTTCTCACTTATGCCATGATGTCGCTCCAGGAATTCTCCCTCAGTTTGCCCTCTCCGAGAAATCTTTCCCATCAGCCTTCAAACATGATGGTATTTGTTTTGCTTTAATAACAAACAAAAACCACAACTACTCCTCCATTTTTCACCTTTCCTTTATAGCAAAACCCTTCCAAAGATTTTCTGTTTCTCTGATTCTACTTTCTTTCTTCTTTTTTCTTGGACCCACTTCAGTCAGGGTTTTTGCCTACACTGTTCCTGGAAATAGCTTATGATCACCAATGAGTTCTATGTTGCTAAATCCTATGGTCATTTCTCTTGACCCATCAATAGCGATTGACTCAGTATTTTTGAAAGACTTTTTTTCTCTTGGCTTCCCAGACTCTGTGCTCTCCTGGTTTCCCTTCCGATTCACTGGGTGCTCTTTCTCAGTCTCTCTCATTAGTTCCTCTTCTGCCCAAACTTTAATTTTCCTCTAGCAAAGAGTCAGTCTTTGATCTTCTCTTTTTCATCTATACTCACTCCCTTAGTTCAATGTCATGGCTTTAAAAGTATCTGATCTTATTTTTAAAAATAAACAAAGAAACGGTAAGTATTCATACACTCAGAAATGAGACAGAAAGGAAATAGGCCAAAAAATCAATGGTGAATATCATTTGGTCATGAGATTATAAGTGATTTCAATCTCTGCTTTTCTGTAACCACATTTTACACAATTAATGTGTAATGTTTCTGTAATCGGTTAAAAAAAAAGATTCATGTCTGGAGGAATGCCTACTTACCCAATAAACTCTATTATTATTATGTAATTGTATTTTTAAATTATTATTATTATTAATTAAAGATTTTATTTTTAAGTAATCTCTGTAGACATGTGGGGCTCAAAGTCACAACCCCAAGATCATGCTCTACAGACTGAGCCAGCCAGGTGCCCCCCTGCCCAATAAACAGTCTTCTCCCACCCAAAGCATCAGAACATTTTGAAAATAATGAAGAGGCATGCAGATTTGAAGCAATCCCTTGGAGGTGGGAGAGAAGAAGCCTTGGACAACAAAAATTATGCCAACTGACTTGCATTGACCGGGAGGGAACCTAATTATATATCCTAGGTCCTCAGCGACTGAGAGGGACATTCTCCTGGGGAAGGACAATGGGAAGGTCCAAAGGCTCAAGGATCCCCTCCTATCAAGGATCTTAGGCTCTGGATTTTCTTTGAAGTAGAATGAAAATTCACTGAATACTTTAGTTCCCTAAAATTGGAATTTCAATAGTATTACTTCTTGTTTACAAAATCAGAGTTCTTCTTTAAAAATTTTTTATTACTTAATATTTGCTAAAAAAGAAAAAAAAGGGGCGCCTGGGTGGCACAGCGGTTAAGCGTCTGCCTTCGGCTCAGGGCGTGATCCCGGCGTTATGGGATCGAGCCCCACATCAGGCTCTTCCGCTATGAGCCTGCTTCTTCCTCTCCCACTCCCCCTGCTTGTGTTCCCTCTCTCGCTGGCTGTCTCTATCTCTGTCAAATAAATAAATAAATCTTTAAAAAAAAAAAAAAAAGAACATGTGTATGTAATGAAATTCAATGATTAAAACAGACAGACTTGAACCTGGAAATTCAATTGGTTACTAAACATTACCAATACCTTTGCACATATTTGCACCACTCCTTCCCTGTCCTATTCATCTGCCTCTCTCCCCAGAGAAAAAGAACACTAGCCTAAATTTATCATTTTCATATCTATTTTAATAGTTTTTTTTTGGTATGTATTTTTTCTTAAACAAAGTATTATTTAGTTCTTATGGAACTTCCTAAAAACAACATCATGCCTTATCATGCTTCTGCATGTTACAGTTGCTTCTGTAACTCAATATTATGTTTCTAAGGTTCATCCACGTTGTTGGATGGTGCTGTAATTTTCATTGTTATATAATACCCTATTGTGTTAATATACCATATACATTCTCCTATCAGTGGATATTTAGTTTGTTTTCAGTTTTTTCTATTACTAACAATACTACTGTGAACTTCCTCAAGCCTGTCTCCCAATACACATGTGTACAAGTTTTTCTAGGTCAGTAGCTTTTGTGGTTTTTTTCACTGCAACCCAAGTAATGAGTATATTTTACTCAGTAAGTCAGTATACCTGTATGGCACAGATGGCTAGCTGTTCCTATGCTAGAAGTCACTGAGAAGTTTATCTTCAAATACTGAGATCTCTGGGGATTAAAATTGATTTCTCTTTTTATCTTTAAGATAGAAAGATAAATAAAATTTTTGTTGTTGACTTCTAATTTAACAGCATTTTCTTCAGAGAAAATATCCCATGTAATACCAATTGTTTGAAATTTGTTGAGACACACTTTACTGGCTGAAAAGCGGTCAGGTTTTAGAAATGTTCCATGCCAATTTTTATAAATGGTTCATGTGTGCTTGAGATGAATGAGTATTCTCAAATTATTGGATATAGGTTTCTATCTTTATGTAATAAATTAAAGTTCTTAATTACTTTATTTAAATAGATATATATATATTTAAAGATTTATTTATTTAAGAGAGAGAAAGTGTGTGCACAGGGCAGGGTGAGGAGCAGAGGGGAAAGAGAAGGAGAGAATCTCTAGCAGACTCCCCCCTGAGCATGGAGCACATTGTGGGGCTCGATCCATGGATCCTGAAATCATGACCTGAGCCGAAATCAAGAGCCACGCACCCAAATGACTGAGCCACCCATGTGCCCCTGTTTAAATATATTTTTAAGACTTTATTTATTTATTTGAGAGAGAGAGAGAGAGCAGTGGGAGGGGCAGAGGGAGAGGGAGAGAGAGAATCTCTAGCAGCCTCCATGCTGAGCACGGAGCCTGATGTGGGGTTTGATCTCACAACGCTGAGATCGTGACCTGAGCTGAAACCAAGTGTTGGATGCTTAACTGAGCCACCGAGGCACGCGTAAATATATCTTTACAAATATTTATAGGTGAAATAAATTTGCTTTAAAATAAAATTTTATTGAGGTAATTGGATATGCAATCATAAGAAGTAATGCAGAGAAATCCCTTCTATGTTTTGCCCAGTTTCTCGCAATAATAACATTTTGCAATACTACAGTATATCACAACCAGTTTACTAACATTGATAATTTGCCTTTTTTCTATCACTTTACTTCAAACCTTTCCATGTTCTTATGTTTGTGAATAGTTTATCTCAGATTTTATTTCTATTTTTTAATCCAATCTATAACAGTCTAGTTCAACCCATTTACATTTACTAAATTAGTAACATTTCTACTTGTTTCCAATTTCTATTTTTTCCTTTTTCATATGCTATTTTTCTTGTCGCCTTTCGTTTTTTACATTATGGTTTTAAAAAATCGTTGTTAACTTGTATATTATCATATTCCATTTTCTTCCCTCTACTAGCTTGGAAATAGCATAGTCTATTTCTGTTCTTTCAGTGATCACCCTTAAGGCATTCTTAACAGCATCCAAAGTTAATATCTTCCCTTCAAAACAATATAACGGACTTTGAACCCTTTAACTCTGGCCATCCCAACCTAAATGCTATTATTCCAGTTTTTTAGTTTTATCATTTTCTTAATCCTCCAAATTAGCATTAAACTGCTGTCTCTTTAGATCTAACTACATGTTTACCCATATCTTTGCTTATTAATTCCTCTCCCACCGCCCAGCAAAGGATTATTTTCTTCTCTCTTCTCCTGTTCCTGAGCTGAGACCAGCAACATTAGCGTTACCTGGGCAATTATGAGAAATGCAAACTCTTGGGCTCCCTGCTTAGATTTACTCAATCTACACTATCTGCATTTTATGAAAATCCCTGGGTGATTTGTATACACATTAAAGTTTGAGAAGCAGTGCCCCAAAGTATTCCCTTTAGAAATTCATGGAATTCTTGTTCACTACAATCTGCCTCAAATATCACTTACTTTGTGAAAACTTCTTTGACCACCCTGGTATTAGTCAGGACTCTTGATTGCATATGACAGAAACCCAGCTCCAACTAGCTCCCACCACTCTCCCTGCTCCTCCCTCAGTCTTCCCTGTCACAGTAAATGGCAACTCTAATCTTTCAGTTGACAAGCCCCCTAATCTCAGAGTCATCTTTGATTTCTCTCTCTTTATCCCATAGCCAATCTGAAGGGGAATTATGTTGGCTGAAAATATATCCACATTTGCTCACTTCTCACCCTCTTGCATTTCCCACTCCAGTCCACACAGTCATCATATCTCAATAGCTTCTGACTGGTCACCCCATTTCTGCCTTTCCCTAGAGTCAGTTCACTGCATGGGAGCCAGACAATGCTTTTAAACAGAAAACATGAGTCAGATCATGTCACTCTACTTATTTGTCCCATTTAGAGTAAAACATGACAAGTAAAGCCCCCCTATGTTGTCTGGTTCTGCTTTCTCCCTGATTTCGTATCCTAGAATTTTCTCTCTTGCTTGTGCCATTCTAACCACACCACTAGCCTCCTTGCTGTTCCTTGGATACACCAGGCACATTCCTGCCTCGAAGCTTTTGTACTTGCTTTTCTCTCTGCCTGGAATGTTCTTTGCCAGATGGCTTGCTCTCTCAACACCTTCTTTGTAACGTATTCCCTGACTATCCTCATTAAAGCATAACCCTTCTCCACATTCCCTTTCCCCTTTCCTGTTTCAGTTTTCTCCATACGCTTATATCATCTCATATACATTTTTTGTTGTTATTATTATTTCAACCAAGTCAAATCAAGATTCTTTCTCCTCATTCCCCATTCTTCCTTCCAAGATGATCTAAATTCCTAAGAAGCCTTTTCTTTTTTCATTGTAGGAAAATATGCAAAAAGTGAAGTTGACCATTTTAGCCATTTTTCGGTATGTATTTCAGTGGCATTAAGTACCTTCACAATATGGTATAATGATCATGATTATCTAATTCCAAAACCCTTTCCTCACCCCCACCAGAAATTTTGTGTCCATTTAGCAGTAACTCCTTATTTACCACCTTCCCTGGGCTCTAGTAACCCCAATTCTACCTTCCATCTCTATGAATATGACTATTCTAGACACCTCACACAAGTGGAATCATGCAAGGTTGTTCTTTTATGCCTGGCTTACTTCACTTAGCATAGCATTTTCAAGGTTCATCTGTGCTCTGGCATGTATCAAAACTTCATTCCCTTTTATGGCTGAGTAACATTCAGTTGTATGGATATACAATATTTGGTTTGGCCTCTTGGTTATTTTACCTTTTGCCTATTATAAAAAGTCCTGCTGTGAACATTGGTGTATCTGTTTGAGTTCCTGAGTTGAATTCCTTTAAGTGTCTTAGAGTAGAATTGCTGGGTCATATGGTAATTTAAGGTATAACTTTTTGAGGAAGTGCCAACTGTTTCACACAGTGGCTGCATCAGTGTTTACATTCCTTCAGCAATGCACAAGGGTTCCAGTTTTTTCCCCATCCTTGCCAACATTTGTGATTTTTTGCTTTTTTCATAATGGCAATCATAGTGGGTATAAAGTGATATTTCATTATGGTTTTGATTTGCCCGTTCCTAATGACTGATAATACTGTGCATCCTTTCACGTACTTTGTATACCTTCCTTAGAGAATATCTATTTAAGTCCTTTGCCCATTTTTTAATTGGCTTTTTTGTTGTTGTTGATTTGTAGCAGTCCTTTTTATAATCTAGGTATTACTCCTTTACCAGAAATATGATTTGAAAATATTTTTCCTATTCCATGTGTTGTTTTTTTAACTCTTTGGATAGTGTCTTTTGATGTACAAACATTTAAAATTTTGATTAAGTCCAATTTATATATATTTTCTTTTGTTGTTTATGTTTTTGGTGTCATATTTAAAAATCATTGCCAAATTCAATGTTATAAAGATTTTCCCCTATTTTTTTAGTAAGAGTTTTATAGTGTTAGCTCCTGAGTTTAAGTCTTTAACTTATTTTGAATTAATTATTCAATGTGGCATGAGGCGAGGATTCAACTTTATTTTTTTGCATGTGGATATTCAGTTTTCCTACTATATTTTTTTACTTATAGTACATATCTGTTTATTGTCTGTTTATTTCCACTATAATTTAAGCTCCATCAGGCAGGGATTATGTCTGTTTTTGTCACTGATAGGTTAACTATCTATTGCTATTCTATTTATTGCTATTTGTGGCAAAAAAAAAAAATCACCTCAAAATTTAGAGCCATAAAACAACAATAAACATTTATTATTATTTTTTAAGATTTTATTTGTAAGTAATCTCTACACCCAATGTGGGACCTGAACTCACAACCCTGAGATCAAGAGTCTCACATTCCACCAACTGAGCCAGCCAGGTGCCCCTCTCTTACAGTTTCTATGAGTCAGCAGCAATTTGGGAACAGCTTTTTGACTGGTCCTGGCTTGGGGTTTTACATGAGATTCAGACAGATGTTGTTTGAAGAAGTTCCCTGGGGGGCTGAACGATCTGCTTCCACAGTGGCTCATTGAGGGGCTGTCAGGTTTGTCCTGGGTGCTGATGGGATTTTTTTCTTCATAGAGTTCCACACATATGGTGGCTGGTCTCCCCCAAAGCTTTCAGTCTAAGAGAACAAGGCAAAAACTCCAGTGTCCTGATGACCTAGCCTCAGAGGTTGTACTCCTTCTCTTTTGCCGTATTTTATTGGTTACACAGACCAGCCCTTGTTCAGTGTGGGAGGATCTGTACAAGCACATGAAGAACAGGCAGCAAAGATCACTGGGCCAAAGGAGAGGATGGCTATCACATGTATCTAGAACAGTGCCTGTTAAAATAACCAGCTCTGATAAGTATTATATATTATATATGAGGCTCAGGAAAAGCGGGATTGACTGGAATTTGGGATTCTAATATCTTCAGGATGCTCTCCATCTCATTTTTGCTTCTCTGAGTATGGCCAGCATCTCTGGGTTTGTACCTTTAGAGCTTCATAATGAGAAGGCAAAGGGCCTTTACCTGTTCAGGTCTGGTTTGAAAAATCCCAGGGCACAACTCTCTCAGGCCTACCCCCTCACCCCAGTCAGTGTGGTCATGGAGTAACATGATTGGTTTAGCTTGTGTCAGGCACCTACACCTGTTAATAGAAGATGGAAGGGGGTGTGAGCAGATAAAAATAGTACGACTCCTTCAGCCGGGTTAGGTACTTCCCTTTTTGTATGTTTCCACAATAACATACCTCCATATGATAGAATATATTTGTATTGTCCATTTATTTGTTCATATGTTTGTTTTCTACATCAGACTATATGTTCTTACACTAGAGCCTGAACATCGGTACTACATTTTTGTAACTCCAGACAACATGGGCTTTGTAGTGAAGAGAGACTTATGCTTGCATTTTTGCTTTTTCCTTCTACTCTTATTGTGACTTTGGACCAGCCTTAGTTTCCTCATCTTGTGAATGGGCCTAATGATGGCTGCCTCACGTGGAAGCTCATAATGTTATTGCTGACATGTTGTAGGAAGTGAGAGTGTTAGTTATAGTTCTTCTTAGGAAAGTGCATGACACAATTGTATATACTTAATATGTTTGTGAGTGAACGAATGAATGAATGAATGAACAAATGAAACATTCTTAGTGACTTGCTTGGGGTTCACTTGTAAATGAGGACCATAATAGGGTAATGGTGAAGATTAAGTGAGATTAATGAAAAGTGCTTCTATAGCCCAACTTATGGTAAGACTTCTAAAAAATAAGCTAAGACTTCTAAAAAATAAGCTATCATTATTAGAGAGCAATCTTTTAAAATTAACATATTATATTGGATCACTTTCAAGAGAATGGGAGAATAATGGAGAATAAAATTTCTCTATTTAGATATCTCTCACAGAGCATATCACTTGCTTCTATATTTTACAATAAGGTCTCAGTAGCCCTGAGTAATACAAATGCAATATCCATTAATAGAACACAGTAGCCTGCAGTATTCCAAGAGCTAAAGAGTTAAAAAAAAAAACCCAAAAGGTAAATCATACCAGATTAATAACTTTGTCTAGTGTCAAATTCTAAGAGCTGAAACCACCTAATATTTAGAAGCTTCTAGCCCATGCCTCAGAATCAGCACCCCAAAGACAACAGTTCATAGATAGTTGTCATTCTGAGACAAGTCAAGTCATTTAAGGAGGGAAGGAGAAAGGAAGGAAAGAAGGAAAGAAAGGAAGGAAGGAAGGAAGGAGGCAAGGGAAGGAGAAAGGAAGGAAATGTGGAAGAAAAACAAAATCAATTCGTTTCTCAAAAGACCAAAAAGCACTGGTTACTGCATTTCTAGTCCTCCACATTCCCAGCTTCCCCTAAAGGTCCTACCTAACAAATATATAAGGTGGAACTGAAAGGGTGTTAAATGGGTGGATCCCAGTGGCAATGTCATTGTAAACACTCCCTATGAGTCAGCTATAAATTCAATTCAAATCCCCAGTCTCCCTGTCTTCTCTGCTTATCATGGTTACCACCAAAATGACTGCTGCCTTTAGAAACGCTAATGGTAAACAATTAAATGTCTACAATGTTTGATT
Source organism: Ursus maritimus (assembly GCF_017311325.1). Classification (NCBI taxonomy): domain Eukaryota; kingdom Metazoa; phylum Chordata; class Mammalia; order Carnivora; family Ursidae; genus Ursus; species Ursus maritimus. The sequence continues at coordinate 27,686,474 of NW_024423564.1, forward strand.
TTATTTCAAAACTTATAAAAATGTAAGCACTGCAACAGGAAATATTTTGTTACTGAGTTAGGGTTTATATACTTTGCTTAGTCTTCGAAACACAGGAACGGCTTGTTAACATTTCTTCAGTTTTATTTTAAGAATGTTATTGTATTATGGCCATTTGAGGGATTAACAAGAATTAATGAAGCATTAGGTTTAATTTCACACCTGTAAGAAAGGTATTTTAGTAACTGACTTTTTGTAATTCAATACTGCTTCTTTACCTTGCTGTGGTTGGCTACTGGTTATCTTTTCTGAATGTACATTCTCAGAGGAGATCTGATGAGTCCATAATGGTTTCACATTTCTCATGTGGAGAGAAAGAACAGCTGAGAAAAATGACTGGGTTACCATAGTTTTCATTCACAAATTCCATTTGGTGGCAATGTTGAAGGTTGTGTGGACTTTCAGTGATGACTTCAGCAGTGGTTGCTTCCCTGTTGTTTAGGAGTGCAGTTCGTAATAACAGCTAAATTAGGTTTATTGTAAAGCAATACCTTCCTAATGTAGTTTCCTCATCCTTTTTTTGTGGAGGTGAGGGCAGAGTGTTAATTAACGTTAGCTAAAGTTTGTACTTTACTGTTAGACCATTTTCACACGAAATAACACATCTTAGAGTACATCGGTCTTTGGCAACTCTTATTCTTATTTGCCAGATGAAGAAACTGAAGCCTACAGAAGTTAAAGGCCAATTAGCAGGTGGTAGAGTCAGGATTTTTCTAATTCAGAGTCTTTTAAAAAATCTTTAATCTTTTTATTTTTGCACCTTGGTGCTTTGTGGCTTTGGATAGTAGCAATTACCATAGCTACCATTTGTTGAATGCTTATGTGCCTTGCATGTATTATTTCATTTAATTGTCACTTCAGTGCTTACGTACGTATGATTACTATTATTTCCAGTTTATAGATGAGAAGATTGGATCTCAAAGAGGTTAAAGCACATTTTTGGCAAGCACACTGAAATTTTAGGTCAAATCTAGTCGCTTGCATGAATGTAGAGCTTACTAGTTATCAGATAATTGGATAGTTTAAGTGGAATTACTATTTTAGCTGTACCAAATTTTACCTTGCTTTAAAGCAGTTATCTCAGAAAGTCAAGAAAGGAACAGATTGGGTGGGATGGAAATTGGCACTCTATTGACGTCCCATTTTGGTGGCTCAGTTTTAAAATTGTTGTTGGATTGATAGTGCGAATGTCTAATATCACATATAAAAATGATGTCCAAACTCTCAAGCCAGGGAGCTATTTCTTTACCACGACTGTGGCAGATCTAGTCTCTACCTGTGCACAAAGAGCCAGGAGATGGCAATAGAATTGTGTGCCTCTTAACAATGTTCTTTTCTAAGACAATGTGTCTTGCAAACAATGGAATGTGGTAGAGGCGAGGTTAAAGCCATTTTTATAACCTCAATACGTTAAGAGGCCAAAATTTCAGTGTTTCAATGAATTTGGATTCATGTGGAAAGCAATGAGCCAAGTGAAATAGGCTTTCCCTATTTCATCATGAGCCTTCATTTTTCCAAAGCAAAATGTTTGGAACTTTAGCTGGGAGTCTCAATGGAGTGTTGTTTCTCCTTTTTCTAGAACAGCGCTGCCAGGAGAAATTTCTGAGAGATGGAAATGTTCTATATCTGTGCTGTCCAAGATAGTAGCCCGTAGCCACACATGGCTATTACTGAGTACTTGAAATGTGTGAGCACAAATGGGAAACTGAAATTTTAATTTAAGTTTAGATGTAAACAATCACATGTGGCTAGTGGCTGCTGTATTGGACAGCGCAATCCTAGAATGTAACTGAGATGCCCTTGTTCTCTAAGGGAGCCCCAAATGCCAGTTGCTCAGGGTGGGGGTGGGATGTTGTTCCCAAATGGGTTTGCCTCCACTGGTGAGTTCCTCTTCCATATACTGGGTAGATTTTGCCTCTCAGGAGTATGCCTCCTTTGCTTTTCCTTTCGGTGAGCAATGACTCACATGGCTGACTTATAAAACACCTTTGGCAGTTGAGAGCATGGTGTTCTGAGATTTAACCCTTGCCAGGTTTAGAGAGAGTAGAGCTCAGGCCCTTTCCTGTACAGTTGACACAAATCAATGCCAAGGGCGTACAGCATTAGAACATAGAAAACTTTTGAATTGCTAACTGAATTTCCCTCAAATTTAACTGTCTCCAAGGAGGGTGCCACTGCCCACTGCACCCATGCTTCCTCTATTTCGAAGTTCCAGAGTGTGAACAGCAGAGAGGTGGAGAGCTGGAGCAGAGGTGGTGTTGGTGTGGAATTCACACAGTAGAATTTCGCTTACGCAAGTGCTCAAGCACTTGTAAGAGATCAGAATTAGCTATTTCTCTGGTTGGATTGAGCTATTTCAGTGAAAATTTAAAGTGTAAGCTCTTTCATCAAATAAATTGAGTGAGTGAAGGAAAGAGGTAAACCAGGGAGATGGCTAGAGGGTCAGAGCTAATGGTATAAGCTTATCTCCTCCGGCCATTTAAGATAAAATATCTCAGGCATTTAACACAGCAGTGATTATTTAGATTTTTTGGAATATGTGTGTGTACATTATATATATATGATATATATATTTATATATGAAGTAGATACCTTGTACACTTATATATACATATAAGTATACACATCATATACATATAGTGCCAATTAAAAAATATAATTTGTACCAATAAAATCAACACCAAACTTGTTCTTTATCATTCATTCGAAATACATTGAACAGCTACTATGCAAAGTACTGGGGCTACTAAGAAGCCTAAGACAGAATATGATTTCAATCATTGCAAAACTCTTGATCTAGTGGACAATATACATAAACCATTTTCTGGCATTAGACTGACTGGGTTCAAAGTGCTGCCTCACCATTTTCCAGTTGTATAAATAGGAGAAAGTTACTTGGTATTTACTAAGTCTCAGTTTTCTCATATGGAAGGCATTCTAATAATACCTGCTTCATGAACATACTACGAAGATTAAAAAAATAATGTATATACAGTCCTTGCCAATACTCATACATGAAGAGTACTCAACCATGTGTTAGCTTATTTTTTAAATAGTAAGTTTCATTTATTTTTATAAATAAAGGTAAAATTCACATTAATTGAAATGTTAACTGTCCATTTTTTGACAAAATGAACACACCTCTGTAACTCGCATCCCTATCAAGATTTTTTTTTTAAAAGATTTTATTTATTAATTTGACACAGAGAGACAGCCAGCGAGAGAGGGAACACAAGCAGGGGGAGTGGGAGAGGAAGAAGCAGGCTCCCAGCGGAGGAGCCCGAAGTGGGGCTCGATCCCAGAACGCTGGGATCACGCCCTGAGCTGAAGGCAGATGCTTAATGACTGCGCCACCCAGGCGCCCCACATCCCTATCAAGATTTAAACAATTTTTATCACCCAGAAATTTCTCTCTTGTACCTTTCAAGTAAATTCCTTGCCAGAGGCAACCAGTTATGTTTGTTTGTTTGTTTTTTCACTACAGATTGAGTTTTGCCTTTTCTGGAACTTTGAATAAATAAAATCATACAGTAAGCACTCTATTGTGTCATTTATTTATTTTTTAATAGGTAATATGTTCACATGGTTGGAAATTGAAAAGGTACAAAAGGGCAGTCAAAAGTGTTTCACACGCACCCAGTTTTCCTCTCCTGAAGCAACCAATGTTATTAGTTCCATGTGGGCCTGTCCCGTAGCATTAGGGGTTTATACCAGGAGCTTTGAGAACTCCGTTTTAAAGGTTACCCAAAGAATATTGTGACAGCCCAGCTAAAACAACATAAAATCAGTTTTAAAAATAACCGGAGTTCTTTTTAGATTCTGATTCCAAATGTCAAATTGTGACATTTTACCTTTCTATGACTTAGGTAATCTTTAAGCCACATCTAGTTCAAGTTCTAACATTTTATGATTTTCATTCATCTATTAAACAAATATGTATTGAACAAATATGGAAATACAACCATGATCCAAAGAAAACCAAGCTCCTGGACTTATGGATGTAATAGTCCAGTGCAGCGGGAGGGGGGGAGAATAAAAATTCAACAAAATAATCATACAATTACAGTTTCAGCACTGTAGGAAGGGACCAACGTGAGGAGGTCCGAAGGTGCTTCTCAGAGGTAGAGACAAGAGCCAAATGAAGTCAGAAGGATGAAGGTTGAAAAAGCTTTCTAGGCACTGAGCGAAGCATATGCACAAGCTCTGTGGAGGGAGGAAGATTTGAGGGCCTGGAAAGGCCAATGTGGCTGGAACAGAGACAGCAGGATGGAAGAGACAGCAGTGGTCTGAGCAGTGAGAAGAGATGAAGAGATGGGCAAGGTACCTGACTATGCAGGGCTTGGTTAGTTAAGGGGTTTTGTCTAAGAGAATGGTAAGCTATTAAAGTGGTTTACCTGGGAAGTGACAGGGTCACATAGCCTTCTGTGTGGAGAAGAGATGGGAGAGGAGCTAGGGCGCAGGTGGGTAAGACATTTAGAAGAGTAGGTTCCTTCACCCTCACCCAGGAAGCTTGGACTAGGGTGGTGATGGAGGAGACATAAAAGAACAGATTCAAGGAAAATTTCAGAGGTAAAATCAACAAGATTTGCTGATACAGTATAGGAGGGAAAGGTAGATTTTCAAGATGTCTCAACTTTCTTATACAAAATGGATTGTTTCAATAAAATTGTTGATTGAAATTAAATAATGGCATGACCTAAAAGTCATGAAAAATTCTGCCTCATAAAATTTCAAGGTTTCAGAGTTTTTAGTTGGGTGGACAGCATGTCTCTACTTCCTATATTTTAGTATTTCCTAAGCCTGTTTTTAAAAAATGGAGACTTTTCCTTTTTCTGAAATGCTTACTACAGTGGAATCCCTTCCGGAGATTGTAAATGTATATCAGAAAATAACCAGGGGCTATCTAATTTCTAGGCAAACAATTCTGGAGTTTTTTTGTGCTGGTAATTACTGTCATTTTGTAACTTATAAATGTATAATGAAAGTAATTTATATTGCCTTTATTATTTTTCTTGCCCGTTTTTCTTGGAGTTGGACCGGAAATAGTAGATAGTTTCTGTCCCGAACTAAGTACTTCTAAGAATTTCTTCCTTGGTATTGGATGGTTGCCCGGCTGGACTTCATATATCTGTGCCCATGCTCTGCCCCCTGCCGGACTCTGCATAAAGCCAGTGCGTCGAGACGACTGAAGGTAGAGGGATTTGCAGTCACAAGCGCTATTCGCACATTGATTATTGTTTTTGAGAGTGACCTAGGTCACCTCTCGGGGAGCTCGGAAGGCCTTTCGGAAGCCTGCGTGTCTGCGTCTCGTGCCTGAGGCCTGGGAGGAGCGTGGGCAATGCGGTAGTGCGAGGCCCGCAGCTGCAAGCTGGGGGTCTTCTCGGGCCCCCGAGGGGGTGTGTCCTGAGCAGCCCTTACATGCAAGGGGCGGTCCAAGAGACTGGGGAAGTCTGCAATTTGTAAGGCCGAGGGCTGGCGCTTTGAAAGAGAGGCGGAGGAGGGAGCGGGATTTCCCCGCCCCCGTTCCCCACGGCCCAATCCCTTCGGCTTCTCCTTTTCTCGACCGGCCGCCCGGCCCCTAACCTGCTCGAACCCATTATGCGGTAGAGGCGGCCGGTCTCTTTAAGGCCCTGCCGCGCCTGCGCCTTGGGCTTTCCTGACGCGGCCGGCCGGACCCTGGAGGAGCCAGCGGGCGGGCTGGGTAGGGGTCGGGTAGTAGTTAAAGCAGCGGCGGCGCCGGGAGGGGTGGGTGAGGGTCGGTGGCAGCTCTGAACTCTCGAGTGAACGCAGCGCTCCAGAGAGGGAGGGGAAGGCGGCCCGCGGAGCCGGAGCGGGGCCGAGGCGCTGAGACGCGGCGGCGAGGCTGCCGGCTGGATGGGAAGTTAATGTTTACGGCGGAGTCCACCCAACGTTTCCAAGGTGAGGGGCGCCGCGCCAGGCCGGGCGGGCCGGGAGGCCGGACGGGCCGCGAGCCCGGGTTCTGCGGGGCGCAACACGGGGCCGAGGCGCGGCGAGTGGGGGCCGCCACCAAACTTGCGGCACGAGCGGGGCGGGCGTGCCCGGCCCCGCCGGGGCCTAAGTTCCCTGAGGCCGCGGCGGCCCGGGACCCTCCTCCCGGGAGCACTGAGGAGGAAACTCGCTCTTATGTCTTCCAGTGGAGTCCCAGGGAGGTGGAGGGACCGGGCAGCTTCGGGGGCGCTTCTTCACAAATCCTGTGGGGGATACTGACCTTTCACCCCCGCCCTCGAGGCCAGAAGTCCGTTCTCCTTGGGTGTCCTGATGGAGTGAGACCGTCCGCTCCCTTTACTTGTAAAGTTGGTTGTCTTCATTTGGCCTCCGGGATTCTGCGCAAGGCAGAATCTCCAGGCCGGTGATGGGCTAGCCAGGTGTGCTAGGTGACTCCCAAGGATGCACTTGGAGAGCGTTTGTAACCATCACGGAATCACCTTATGACTAGCGGGGCAAGCCTCAAATTAACCGCAGAATTTCCGGTAGATTGGATTGTGGTGTTGGTGTTTGCTTTAGAATTGCCGTGATTTCTTTGTGTCTGTCTGTTTTTTGGGCGTCTTAGATCAAGTCAGTTGTCATCTTTTCATTGAAGAGTTAACCAAAACTTTTGTAATAGTTCCTTTGCTTTTCTCCTATCCATTGCTGTTAGAGGTGACTTTGAAAAAGCATTTTCTTGCAAAGATATCTTTTGGTTTACAGTGTAGAATAATAAACTCCTTTCTTAGCTGAAAGAAATCCAGTGCTTCTTGAAGTTCAAGAAAAACTATCTGTTGGTGGTTTTATCTTTGTTCTGGACTGATACGTGTTAGTAGCTTTTTTTGTTTGTTTTGTTTTTAACTTTATTAGTAAACTTTCTTGAGTTTACTTGACGCTGCTTTTCTATTCTAAAATGCTAGCCTTAAGGTCTCTGAGAACTTTGTGTCAAGGAAACAGAAAACTTATTGAAGTATAATATAAGAAAAAGTGCACAATCCTGAGTGCAGGTAAAGAATTTTTACTAAGTATACCATCACAGATCAAGAAACAATGTTTCTAGGTTGGGATTTATACCTAGGAGTGGAATTGTTGGTTTGTGAGATATGTGAATGATAAAACTTTAGTATTAGATACTGTTGAGCATTTTCCCAAAGTGGTTGTGCTAATTAGCAGGGAATGATAATTCAATTACCCCACATTCTTGCTGATGCTTGTCAGTTGGAAACATTTTTGCTCTCCTGGTAGAGATGCAGTAATATATTAGTGTGGTTTTATTTTGCGTTTTCCTGATGGTTGTGGTTTTATGTTTTATTGGCCATTTATATGTCTTCTTTTGTGAGATGTCTTATTTTTTTATTTATAATTTTTTAAGATATGAGTCTTTCTGGGAGGTACACACACACACACACACACACACACCCCTAACTATAAACTATACATAATTTATCTTATTCCACCCTGTCTTTTCACTCTTTTAATGGTGGGTTGTTTGTGTTTGTTTTTGTTTTGATGGATGGACATTGTTAATTTTAATGAAATATATTTACTCTTTTTCTTTATGAGTACTACTTTCTGTGCCCTATTTAAGAAATTTTGCCCAGCCTAAGAATATGAAGATGTTTTCCTATGTTACCTTACAGAAGTTTTATTTTGTTTTACTTTTCACATTAAAGGTGTACAATTTACAGTAAATTTCGGATGGATCGTAAGGGGTCAAGATTTACTTTTAACCAGGTGGATATCTTTTTCACCCAGCATCATTTTTTTTGAAAATACCATACTTGTCCCTCTGCACTGTGTGGCACTTTCATAAATCAGGTGACTGTTTAAGTGTGGATCTGTTTCTGGGTACTTTATTCTATTTTATTGGTCTTTTTGTTATCCTTGCACCAGTATCATTGTATTAATTAATGTAACTGTATAATAAGCCTTGATATGTGATAGTATAAGGCCTCCAACTTTGTTTTTTTAACACTGGGCAGTTCTTGGCTCTTAGCATTTCCATATACATTTCAGTTGTCGATTTCAACAAATTTTGGAAATTGGAATTGAATCTCTATATATATCAATTTGGAGAGTATGTTAACACTGAGTTTTCCAGTTTATGAGCGTGGCATATACCTGTATTTATTTAGGTCTTTTAAAATTTCAGTAATGTTTTGTAGTTTTCTGGACATCGTTTATTTATTCTTAGGTATTTGAAATTTTTTTATGTTATTGTAAATGATTAAGTACAGTCAATCTAAGTCTTTAATCTTCATTCAGGACCTAATCCAAATTCTACCTTGTATGTTCTAGTTTTCCAAGTTGGTTCATTCGTTCTCTTCCTTTTCTCTTTCGTTCGTTCGTTCGTTGTCTAGGACCAATTAAAGAGTTATAGAGTGTTGAGTATATTGACAATCACTGTGTTAGGCCTTTGAGGATACAAAGATGATTAAGATGCTGCTCCTGCCCTTAAGGGGTTTAGAGTCTAGGAGAGGTAAGTAGAAATTCAAGAAGAGACCTTTGTCCTCCACTGTAAGTGCTATTATGAAAATTGGTTTGGCAGCATGCAAAAAGGACATTTAAATCAAACTGGGCAGGGTTGGGAGTGGGGGAGGTAATACGACTGGCTCGCACTGTTCTGAGAGCTTGAGCAAAGGATGTGGGCTGTGGGTAGGTAGGGGCTGCTATTCACTATACATGTTTCTGCTTAATCCCTTGGCTTTCAGCCTTAGCCTCATTCCACTCTTTGGAGTCTGGAGTCTCTCCAAGTCACTGTTTCTAGAGAATAAATTTATGAGATGATATAAATGAAGGGAAACTAGAGGATCTATACATTACAGACTTGATGCAGACTTTAAATTACTAACCTGCTCTTTGGCCCCATACCTCTCCCCCACTGACCACATACTGTCTGGAGACTCCCAAGTCTTGAGCCTTCCTGGGGTTCTGTGAGTGAGGCAATACCAGCTACTTGACCATATTCCCTTATGCAGGCCTGTAGATTTGGCTTCCTCTCCTCTACTCAATTACGAATTCCTCTCTTTCTTGTTTCATGGATGCCATATCATCTTTTATCTGTCTGAGAATGTTAAAGATAGTTTACTTAAGCTTTCTTTTCCCTGCATAGTTTGTTTCTTCCAAGTTACTTTTTGTCTGTTTGGTGTAGCCTCAGCAGTAGAGGCCCTCCTCAGAGTCTTGATAATCTTTGGTTTGGGCAACTAAAAGCTGATGGGAAGCCCTGAATTTGTAGGTGGGACTTATTGACTTCCAGTTTTACTCTATAATCTGCATAGAACAGTTGTTCTCAAGTTTGGTTGCACATTAGAAACACATGGGGAGCTTTAAATACACACACACACACACACACACACACACACGCTGCTAAACCAAATAGAACAGAATCTCTGAGGGTAGGGCCCAGGTAGCAATATTTTTTAAACATTTAGGTATGATTGCATACGGTAAGATACACACATTTTAAGTGTATAGTTTGATTTTGTCATGTATACACTCCTGTGTCACCACCAAAGGATACAGACTATTGTGAAAACCTTAGAAAATTCCTTTATATCCCTTTGTTCTGTCTTCCCCCCTCCCTGCCCAGAGGCAACCACTATTCTGATTTCTATCCCCATAGATTAACATCAGTATTTTCTAAAGTTGTCCAGGTGATTCCCCTGTGTGGCCAAGATTGAAGCCATTGGTTCAGGTGGACTGTTTGAAGTTATTCCAGTGTCTCTGTCTTTCCTTTTGGTCTGGTCGGATTTCTCAGAGAGTCTCGTCCAGTTTTGTGCTTGGAGGATAGAGGTTTGGTTGCCAGTGATCTGGGAACTCAAGAAAGAGGGCTGAATAATGAGCTGTACAACATTTAGTATATAAGGTCACATAATTTGCCTCTTTTTGTTGGGATACCTGTGTCTTCTACCATGTATGGTTTATCGTCTTGAGAGAATACATCTCCAGTCAGCTGCTGCATTGAGGATGGGCCACTTGGTAGCTTGGAGGAGGAATGGGGTCTAGGTTTCTAGCTGTTCACAACTATCACCTGCTCCTTTCTTTCTTTAGTCTTCCCTACCCCCTCTTTGTTCTGGCAATCCCTGAGCCTTTTGAGGATTGTATGGTATATATTAGGCTTGTTCTAAGTTGCCAGCACTGCTGGCTTGTGATTTGGCTGTCTTTGACAAAGTCAGTTACCACTCCTTCATCTTATTATCAGCTTCCAAAATTTTATTGTCATCTCTTCCTCCATTCTCCTGTCCTTGCGGTTTATGAGCTAAAAACAGAACACAACAACATTTTCTTTAACCTTGCTTTAGTAGAGTTTTGGGGAGGGAGGAAAATTAGTTGTGTGTTCAATCTGCCAGCTTAACCTGAAAGTCCGCGTTGTCTGCTTTCCTTTATACAGAAATGTGTTGCCATCTGCTGTTCACTTGTCTCCTTGGAGGGTTATATCTTTTAAATCTCTTTGTTTTCTCTTAGGCTAAATTTATACACTTTAAAGTATTTACCTTTAAATTATGTCCATCCTTTTCTGTGCTAAAATGTCCTTTTTCATACGAAATTTGTGGTGTTTTTTTGTTTGTTGTTTTCTTTTTTTTTTTTTTAAAGATTTTATTTATTTATTTGACAGAGATAGAGACAGCCAGTGAGAGAGGGAACACAAGCAGGGGGAGTGGGAGAGGAAGAAGCAGGCTCATAGAGGAGGAGCCTGATGTGGGGCTCGATCCCATAACGCCGGGATGACGCCCTGAGCCGAAGGCAGACGCCTAACGACTGCGCCACCCAGGCGCCCCTGTTTGTTGTTTTCTGTTATGTCCTTATTTGACAACATAAAAAGCTGCCAACCCCATTTTGCCCTTCAAATTAATTTTTGACAAGTTTCGTGAAATATAAAAGTCTGCTTAACACTGCCCACAATTCTCAGTGGTCTTTGCTCCTCCACCAATTATTTTCCTTTTGTTTGCATATAAAATTAAAATATAACATTGGCAGTTATTACTATCTTGCTGGTTTGCTAGTCCTTCTCTTGGAAACATGGAGGTTAATTAATGCTTTGTAGATGGAACCTGTTGACTGTGGCCTCATATGTGTTTGCTCAGAAAGAATCATCCCATTTCTCATTATTTCAGATTGCCTGGTGTTTATTTGTTGCCATTTCCAGCCCTTGTTTTAATTGTATTGTACTTGAGGAGAGCTTTCCCCTGCCTGTGCTGTTTGCAGTTTATCCTTTAAGTGGCCAAAGATAATGTGGGTTTAGTGCTTGTTAATTGTTCTTTGTACTAATCCAATCCTGACAGTTGTACTCTGAAAAGTGTTCCCTAAAGCTGGTCAAAGTGGCTATTATCTGGTCTTCATCATTGGTTTTGTTATTCATTGTCTTGTGGGTTCATGATTAGGGCTCTCTCCTTGAGGAACTGATGGTTCCTATGTTCTTGGAAGGGACCTTGATGAGAGATAGGAACAGAACTGGCTTTGTTATCAATCATCGCTCTTTTTTGTTTTTCGTAGTAAAGTGCAAGCACTGATGTAAAAGTGAAGATGGGGATTTTGACTAACTTTAAGTTGGTTTTTAAATGATTACTAGCTGTCTTTTTTGGCCTGGTACAGATCTTTTATTATGTCGGAAATGAATCCAGCATTCTCATAAGTTGTGGTAGTAAGTTTTTTAGATTAATGTTAATAGATACTGGATAGAAGTAAAGCTTTAATGAACAGTTGTATAATATGATGTTTAAATGAGATACATGAGAGAAAGAAGAAAAATTTATTTTCCTCAGGTGTACCACAAATCAGGATAGTTTAGAAGACATGGTGGTGAGAAGATAGAGCTTTAAGAAAATTGAAAATGAATTTTAGGGAATAAGCCCATGAGAAGTCTAATGCCTTTGAATATTTATCCGAAATACATGTAAGAGATGAGCACAAAGTTTAGACTCTACTGCCTTTTTGAAAATGTGGAGAAGCTTCTTTTCTAGTGTCATGAGCAAGGTTTATAAAAGTTGTCATGCTAGTCCATTTACATGTAACATACAAGATTGGAAAAAGGAATCAGTAAGTGATCTAGAATTTTAAAGAAGTTATAAAATTATCAATAAGTCATTAAGAACCTCTAAAGATAACACATATTTAGCATCTCCTGTGTGTCAAACATAATGATAGGTATTGGGAAGATAATGGTGATCTATTCTACGTAGATAAAATCCTTGCTCTCACAAAATTTACAAACTAGGGGAAGGCACAGTTGATATATTGTTTCTGAGTGAGGTGATAATTTTGCTAAAAAAAAAAAAAGGAGGGTAATTAAGTGATTAATTTGTTTTAAATCTTGAGGCTTTTTATAATTCGTAAGGGAAAATGCTGAGTGAAGTAGGTTTTAAATCTTAATATTTGCTTTAAAAGTTTTTGGGATAAATTTATATATAGTGAAATGCATAGAACTTAACTATACAGTGCGGTGAGTTTTGATAAATGTATATGCTTTTGTGAATCTCTCTCCCCCACCCCCAATAATCCCTCAGGGTTTTTTTAGTCAGTTCCTGTTGTTCTGTTATTTTTTTTACCACAGATTAGTTTTCCTTGTTCTTGAACTTCGCATAAAAATAGAATAAATTAGTGTGTATTCTTTTTTTGTCTGGCTTCTTTTGTTCAACACAATGTTTCTGGCATTCAAATGTTTTAACGGTTTGATTTAACTGATTTAACAGTTTTTGCACATACCAGTAGTTTGTTCTTTTTAGTTGGTGTGTAATCCATTGTATAACTATAACACAGTTTATCCATTCTCCCATTTGACTATTATGAATAAAGCTGTCATGAATGCTTGATTACTGGTGTCTTTATAGACATACATTTTCACTTCTCTTGGATAAATAACTAGGGGTGAAATTACTGGGTCATGGGGCACATATATGTTTAACTTTAGAATACATTGCCATACAATTTCCCCAAGTGCTTATACCATTCTATAGTCCAATAAGCGGTCTGTGAAAGGTCTAGTTAAGTGACAAAACAGAATTGAGTTTCAGAAAGATTATTCTGGTACAGTGGGGCACAGGACTTGAAATAGGGAAAACACACAGTAAAGTAATGTAGTTGAAAATTGATGTATTCCTGTTTCAAGAAATTGATAGGGAGGGAGAGAATCTTAGGGATTCTAGAGCTATGGTATGTGTGGTGAGGATAAGGGAGGAGTCAGATGACCCCTTGGTATCTGTCGTAGCCTGCTAGATATTGGCGTAGCAGTCATTAATAGAGGGGACACAGTTGAAGATTAGATTTTGGAGGGAAAAGAGGGTAATAAAAATTCTGTTTTGTTTGTGAGTAGTAATTGGGGGTAAAAGGAAGTAGATGAGATAGTTCTGGAAGTGCGTGTCGTGAGGAGAGAGCCAGATTGGAATGGGCATTTTGGGAGCCACTGATACTAGAGAAATGAGCTGATGAAGAGGAGTCTACAAATGAACAGAAGGAGTAACCACTACAGAAGGAAATATAAATCAGGAGACTGATTTAACAGAAACTATAAATCAGGAGACTGATTTAACAGAAACTATAAATCAGGAAACTGATTTAACAGAAGTTGAGAACTTTGAAAAAGGAGAGAAGGACTTGAATATTGTTACTGTGAGTAAAAATTAAGTACTGCCTTTTTGGAGGTTAATTATATTACACACACGCACGTGCACACACACACACATATATATATATATCTGTTAAAATATCACTTTTTTTTTGAGAGAGAGAGCACATGTGTGGGCATGCACAGTGGGGGAGGGGGTGCAGAGTGGGTGGTGAGGGGGAGAGGGAGAGAGGGAATCCCAAGCAGGCTCCACGCCCAGTGCAGAGCCTGATACAGGGCTTGATCTCACGATCCTGAGAGTATGGCCTGAGCCAAAATCAAGAGTCAGATGCTCAACCCACCGAGCCACCCAGGCACCCCACATTTCTTTTGTTTTTTTCTTTTTCAAGTAACCTTTACACCCAATGTGGGGCTTGAACTCACAACCCCGAGATCAAGAACTGCACATTCTACCAAATGAGCCAGCCAGGCATGCTAAAATTTCACATTTCTTGATCTAGTAGGTGTATTTTATAGAATAACTCCTGGAGAAACTGAAATGTGGAAAGATGTGTTTAGAGGTATTCATGGCACCTAGTATATAATAATAAAAAGTTGAAAACAACCCAAGTAGCCATCAGTAAAGGATTGCTAAATTAAATATGGCACATTCTTAGGATAGAATGTTATACAGCTAGTGTAATGCGGTGTATTTGCTATATTTCCTATTGCTGCTGTAATAAATTAACAGACTTAGCAGCTTAAAACAAAAATTTAGTCTCTTACAGTTATGGAAGCCAGAAGTCTGAAATGTTTCCCTGGGCTAAAGTCAAGGTATTGGCAAGGCTGCTTTTAAGGGTAGAATCTGTCTTCTTGCTTTTTCCAGCTGTTAGAATTGCATTCCTTGTATTCCCTGCATTGCATTCTGTGGCCGCTTCCTCCATCTTCTGAGCCAACAGTTAAGCATCTTTAGATAGGCCCAACCCAGATAATCCAGATAACCTCCTCATCACAAAATCCTTGACTTAATCTGCCAAGCCTCTTTTGCCATTTAAGGTAACATTCATAGGTTCTGGGTATTATGATGAAGAGCTCTCTAGGAGGCCATTAATCAAGCTACTAAATAATACTAACAAGGACAGAAGATCAAGGTGCATTAAAAAAATTCTCAAAGAAAAATATGTGTTAGTATGATCTAATTTTTGTTAAGTTAAAAAATACATATATTCTTTTTTGTTAGTACATGTATAGATTTTGTTTTTTTTTTAGAAAACTTGATGGAGATAGACTATATTGCTAACAGGCAGTCTTCGAGAGTAGGACTACAGAGTATTTAAACTTTTAATTTTTTTCTGTGATATTTCAATTCTTAATTAACATGTATTTTCTAATCAGAAAAACCACAATAAATAAAAGGATAGAGTATTATACTGGGTCACCTGTTGCAGAGAGATAAAGAGGCTCTTGGTGAGCAAACTTGGTAAGTGTGGTTTCAGTAAAATGGTGGGGTAGAAGACGGATTGCAGTGAAAAAGTGGAAGGTGAGAAAGGGAAGAATGAAAAGCTAAACATCTTTCCAGTTGCCTAGTTATGAGGGATGGCAGGATGCTGTAAGACCAGGGATAAATAAGATCCAGTGAGATTTTTAAATATGGCAGAGCAGCATGTTTGAAAATTGAGAGCCCAAACTGGGAGGAAGAGAGAGATTGCCTGAATTTTGGGTTAATTGAAAGAGCCTGAGGCCTGAGGTCTTCTGACTTGATTAAGCAGCAGACCCACTTGCTTATGTCAGGTGAGACCTAGAGAGGTGTGGCTATGCATAGTAGTTAAGTTTATAATATTTTAGTTTTATTCTGTATTATCAGATTTTTAAAAAAATCTTTTTTATTCAATATTATCAGATTTTAAAAAAATCCTACATGCTTTTTTGGCTTCTTCTGAAAGTCTAAGGTTATTGTGTAACTATGTAAATTTAGGCTTGCCAATATACCTTTATTGTTTTGGTTTGTACCCAAAACTTCTGTTTCTGTAGCCTAGCATATGAGTATCAGGGAGTAAGACCTTAGTTTTCTAGGTGCAACATTTTGGGATTCTTTTCTGTTGTTGAAACTATTGCGTTAAAAAATCTGCTTATATAAGCTTGTATCAGTTTTCTCTTGACTCTAGAACGTTACAACAGGAAAGCATTGGGGATAACCTTCAGTTCAACCTTTTTTCAAGTTCCTGACAAGGAAAAAGAGCTTAAATAACTTTTGAGGAGCTTAAGTAACTTGCGGAGGCCACATGTATCTTGTAGATAGAATCTGGTACTTTTACCTTGCTGAGATGCTGAGGACCTTTTTAAAAATTATTTCATTGATACTTACTATAAATGTGCCAGGATTTCCTGATTTTTCATATGTATTCTTCTATCCAGTTTTGATTAACATATATTTCCCCCTCTAATTTGATGACTCTTCCTTTATTACTATCAGTGTAATTAAATTAATTAACATTACTAGCATTAAAGTAGAATTTTTAGGACTTTGCTGTGATCTGTATACTATTTAACCCATTTGCAGAATTATGTTGAGGATTCTTATTGCCATTTTAGGATTTTTCAGAATAGTGGTAATTCATTTTTATTTCACATTGGGTATGGAGTGACAGGGCTTAATGTACTTTTTTTTTTTTTTAAGAGAGAGGGCAAGAGAACACATTAGCAGGTGGGGGGAGTTGGGGGGGGGAGAGAATCTTAAGCAAGTTCCATGCCCATTGTGGAGCCCACACAGGGCTCAACCTCACAACTCTGAGACCATGATCTGAGCTGAAATCAAGAGTCGGACACTTAACTGACTGAGCAACTGACTGAGCCATCCCTTAACATATTTCTTGACACAATGCTTGATATGTTGTGTGTACTAAATAAAAAATTCATGTAATATATAATATATTTTAGGAGGTACTTGTTCTGAATTTGTACTTTTTTCAGACTAGATTGAAACATAGGGAAACTGGTATTTTAGTACATACTCTTGCTGCTGCCAGGAAAGAACTGTGTATGCGGATATATCCTTTTTTTTTTTTTTAATAGTTTTTTGTTTGTAACAATGGAAGGTTGAGGTCAGGGAACAGACTGAGTTCCTTACCCATGAACTTCAGCACCTCAGCTATAGCAATTTTAGGTGCAGCTCAAAGGATCAAATTTTAGTTAGCTAGTACACTTAGTGTACTTTAGACAGCATTCTCTCCTCCGAGTCTTTTTTTTTTTTTAAGATTTTATTTATTTATTCGACAGAGATAGAGACAGCCAGCGAGAGAGGGAACACAAGCAGGGGGAGTGGGAGAGGAAGAAGCAGGCTCATAGCGGAGGAGCCTGATGTGGGGCTCGATCCCACAACGCCGGGATGACGCCCTGAGCCGAAGGCAGACGCCCAACCGCTGTGCCACCCAGGCGCCCCTCCTCCGAGTCTTAATACAAAAGTATTTTTGGGGAAATTACATCAGTAATATGGTAATATAAAAAAAGATTTTACAGAATAATAATTTCCCCTTCTGGGAAGGAAAACAACCTTAATTTTTGTTATTATCTAGTAAAATTCTATATTATAAATAATTTCATTATAAGAATTGATGGCCAGAAAAAAAAATGTGGCATGATGTAGTAGAACAAGCATTTTGCTTTGTCATTTTGATTGTTACTTAACCTCTCTGGGTCTGTTTCTTTTCCAGAAAATGTGTTTTCATATTTACCGTGCATGGTCATGAGGAATGCAAATAATAGATGTAAAGAACTTGGAGCAGTAGGGGCACGTGGGTGGCTCAGTCAGTTAAGCGTCTGCCTTCAGCTCAGGTCATGATCCCAGGGTCCGGGATTGAGTCCCCCATGAGCAAGGAGCCTGCTTTCCCTCTGCCTGCTCTGCCTGTAGCTGTCCCTGCTTGTGCTCTCTTTTTCTGACAAATAAATAAATAAAATCTTTAAAAATAATAATAAAATAGAGAAAAATGGTAAATTAAAAAAAAAAACTTGGAGTAGTAACTGGCACAGGTTTTATGTTCAATATAAATAGTAGCTGTTATTTTGTGATTATGATGTTATTAAAGGAAGACTAAAAAAATGCCCAAAGGACAAATGGAATTTATATGGGAGGTAATGTATAAGGAAGATCTGTCTGATAGCAAGATTAATTTGTTTTGTATTCAGTTTTGAATTACCAAAGTAGCTAAGCGGATTAATAAAACTACCTACAAGATCATTTTCTCATGTTAGTGTGATAAATGATAATATCTACATAATGATTGTTGTTTGATGTATTGTGTGTGCTTAAAAATATTATCTTATTCTTTTTATGGTTTAGGTTGGCATAGTAGCAGGAGAGTTCTAGGTTTGTGTAATATCTTTTATGGATTCTTCGCTGAAGTGTATAGCATTAAATAAGACTTCATTTTTTTTAGCATGAACAAAACTTAATTCAGATCCATAGCTCATGGTAATTTTTGTTATTTGATCAAGATGGTTTAAAGGGACACTATTTCTTAAGAAATAAGTGTAACCTAGTAATTAATATATGAATTTATAAACATGAAAAGTATTTTAATACTGGATAGTAGTTGAAATGGCCAGTTAAAATATTTAATTAAATTTTTGAATATAATTGAACTTCTATAGCTCTTAGATTCTTACGCTAAATGAATGCTAATTCCTCAGGGTAATTGCATGCTATATCTAGTACAATTTCGGATACTTTAAACATTTAAAATGCTAAAACTGAGTAGTACTTCTTTCACTTGAAATGTTCCAATCATATAACCTATATCAGCAATACTCAGATGTTTTGAATGGGTTGGAAGAGAGAGAGAGAGAGAGAGAGAGAGAGAGAGAGAGTGTGTGTGTGTGTGTGTGTGTGTGTGTGTGTGTGGTAACTTTGTATGTAGCTTAAGGTATTTCTGACCTGTCTCAGTCCCATAGAATTAAGGGAATTTAGTTAACTAGAGAGGAGTGCATGTGGTACCCTTTAGTAAAGCCCTTTAACAGTGACTATAAATACAGATTTGCAACTATTAAACCATAAACTCATATTATTGGAACATTAAATATAAAACATTAGCAACAAACTGACATTTTATATTTAGAAGATTTTTTTGAAAAAAACTTAAGTCTGGTAAACAGGTTAGTTGGAGTTGGTAGCCTTGGTAAAATTCCATTTTCCTCCAGTATAGGCATGGAGTTGTGATGTGGTGGTCATTGGTTTCTATTCTCTGTTCATTTTTTCTTTTTTCTTTAGAAACTATTGCTATAGTTTACAAAGGGGGAAGGTTTCCTTTTGTGCATAATGTTAAAGTCAGGAAAATGTCAAATGTTTCTCCAGATCTGTCTTACAGATCTGTCCAGTTAATATAAAAATTATAAAAGAGGTTTTTACTGATATTTTTGAGACTTTTTATACTAGTATTACATGGATTAAAGAAAGATTACATACAGTCTGTAATAGGCTATTTACAAAGGAGGTAGGAATTTTCATGTGATATGTTGACAATTTCATTTTCAAATATAATTTCCATCTCAGTATTTTAATTAACTTCTTAAATTGGTAATCAGATTGGTTTTGGGCAGGCCCTGTTCTGTCAAAATCGTCAGGCTCATGACGTGTTCGGATGTACTATTTTCTTTTACTTATATGTTCTACATTTAGTTTTAGCTCACCTTCCTATCAGTGATTTACACTTAACAAGATGATTTTGTTTTGAGGCCAAATGGTTAGTATCCTAGATCCATCATTTTTTAGCTAATGGATCTTGGACAAATTGTTTAACCTCCACAAACATCAGTAAAACCTATATTAGGGTTATTGTGAGGATTGAATAAGGTAATGGATGTAAATCTTGTCACAGTGCTTGGTACATAGTAAAGTATATAGTAGATGATGGTGGTGGCAGCAGTAGTAAATAGTATATCATTGTATACAAATTTTGCTTTTTCGAAATTTAGCTCTAGAGGTAGGAGGGATTAGAGAGAGATGGAAATGCGCTGTATGCCTACAGAAAATAAATTAACTTGGAAATTTGTCATGTAGACATTTAAAGGAAGGAGACTTGTCAGCGATGTTGCTCTTATTTCCTGTTTTTTTCCCTTTCACTGTAGTATCTGTTCTATTTTTTGATTCCTGTTGAAGCCAGTCAGTGCTCTATATCTTCCCTTCTTCCATCTCTCTTTGACAGCTGCTAACTTACATAAATGAAGGACATAGTTTGATATTCTTTGTGGATATTTACAGGCTGTTTTTAAAAATCCATGCTCTATATTTATTGATAATACCCAAAACACGCAAGACATTGCTATTTAAAATATTTATTCCCATGTTTAAAGAATTGGAACAATACTTTTTTAATGACATGATCTGATTTTTATTTTTTTTGAAGATTTTATTTTAGGGATGCCTGGGTAGCTCAGTTGGTTAAGCATCTGCTTTCAGCTCAGGTCACGATCCTAGGGTCATGGGATTAAGTCCCCCATTGGGCTCCTTGCTCAGTGGGGAGCCTGCTTCTCCCTCTGCCTGCTGCTCCCTATGCTTGTGCTCTCTTTCTCTGACAAATAAATAAAATCTTCAAAAAATAGAGATTTTATTTTATTAATTTTAGAGAAAGAGAACGCAAACGGGGAGAGGGGCAGAGGGAAGGGGAGAGAGAATCCCAAGCAAACTCTGCACTGAGCATGGAGCCCGACAAAGGGTTTGATCTGAGGACCCTAGATCATGACCTGAGCCAAAATCACAAGTTGGGCACTTAACTGACTGAGCCACCCAGGCACCCCTGGAACAATACTTTCTTACAAACTGCTTAAAAGATTGAAGATGTATATTACATTTTTACCAGCCTTAAATCCTACTGGAACAAGGTTGAGTATAAGTAATTTTTTTTTCTTTTCACACATTTATTCAGTTGAATATAAAGTTTTTCATGGGCTCAGAATTTCCAGAACTTTGAAGAATGAAGAGAAGTAACAATGTGTACAGGTAAAAGTTAATGATTTTTTATGTTTACATTGACATAGACTATTTTGATATTTGAACAAACATTTTAGAATGTACTTCTAAGTTGGATACATTGCTGTTTATTGTGGAAGCAAATTAAGAAAAGACCTCCCTGGGTCCATTTGGCATTATAAACACTTATTACACAAAAACCTACTAAAAAAGCATGGTGCTAGAAGTTGATGAGCTCTGGGAATTATAATCCTGTATAAGCAGAGTTGTAGTTTAAGTAATGATCCCAGAAATACAATATCCTGTCATTCACCTACCTGCCAGTTTCCCTGTGAATTTATGGGATCCTGTGAAACTTATGGTGAAACTTGAGATGCTTGAAATAATCAATTTCAGGCTAGCAGTATAAAAAATAAGATGTGGGTGGAAGAGCTTGGATATCTATAGAATTGTCCTTTTCTTTGGTCAGAACAGATTTTAATTTTGATGTATTTTCTCTTCCCCCCACATCTTACCACCACATTAATGAAAGCCAATTTACAACAGTTCTTTTTACCTAGTATATCATATCCAATGATCAAGAAATATTACAAGACATGCTAAAAGACAAAAAGCACAGTTTGAAGAGCTAGAGCAAGCATCAGATTGAGACTTAGGTATGGTAGGGATATTGGAATTTCAGACCAAGAAATAATTTAAAATAACTATGATAATCCTAAGGGCTCTAAATGGATAAAGTGGACAGCATATAAGAAGAGATGGGCAATGTTAGAAGAGAGAAATTCTAAGAAAGAACCAAAAAGAAATGCTAGAGATCAAAGACATTATAGTATTGTGACAGAAAAACATTGTAACCATTTGGTGGACTTAATAGTAGACTGGACTACAAATGGCTGAGAAAAGAATCTCTGAGCGTGAGGATTTCAATAGAAATTGCTAAAACTGTAAAGGAAAGAAAAAAGATGGAAAAAACAGAGCAGAATAGTTAGTAACTGTGGGACAACTACGAAAGGTTTAACATATGCATAATGACACAAAATCTATTTTGTAATAAAGTGTCGAATATTTCATGTAATTTTTTGAATACTGCAGTGAAGGTGAAAAACTAAATAGTTGTATGGGTATTGAATGGTTTTAAGTTTATTAGTTGTTGTTACTTACTGTCATGACTGTGCATATGACGGGCAGCTGTGGCTCACTGCCACTGCCCAGCTTCACAAGAGCATTTGTACCACGTGTTGGTAGCCTGGGAAAAGATCAAATTTTAAAAATAAGAATACAGTTTCTACTTCACTTTCACACCATCAGAAAGTTGAAAAATTTGTAAGTCAAGCCATTGTAAGTCAGGGACTGTTTGTATAGTAGAGTTACAGGAAAAAAATGTTAACACACAAAGTCAACTGATTTTCTATGTAAATAGGAACGAACAAGTGGGATTTGAAATTAAAAACACAATACCTCTTACAGTAACATCTCAAAAAACGAAATGCTTATATATAAATCTAATGGAATCTATTCGAGGTCTGACATAAATCTAATGAAATAGGTACAAGGCCTGTGTGAGGAGAACTGTGAAACTCTGGTGAATGAAATCAAAGAACTACCACATAAATGGAGAGATATTCCATGTTTATAGATAGGAATACTCAGTTTATAAAAAAGTCAGTTCTTTCCAACTATATAGATTCAATACAGTCCTAGTCAAAATCCCAGCAAATTATTTTGTGGCTATTAACAAACTGATTCTAAAATTTATATGGAGGGGCAGAAGACCCAGAATAGTCAACACAGTTTTGAAGGAAAAGAAGAAAGGTGGAAGACTGATAATACTTGACTTCAAGATATATTCTTAAGCTACAGTAATCAAGACAATAGGATATTGGTGAAAGAATAGACAAATGGATCAATGGAACAGAGTAGAAAGCCCAGAAATAGACCCATATAAATATAGTCAACTGATTTTCAACAAAGGAGCAAAGGCATTACAATGGATAAAAGACTGTCTTTTCAACAAATGGTGCTGGAGCAATTAGGCTTCCACATGCACAAAAATGAATCTAGGCATAGACTTTACGTACTTCACAAAAATTAATTCAAAATGGATCCAACACAAAAATTTAAAATGCATAACTGTAAAACTCCTAGGAGGTAACAGTAGAAAGTCTAGGTGACCTTAGGTTGGTGATGACTTATTAGATGCAACATCAAAGACATGATCCATAAAAGAATTGATACCTGGACTTCATTAAAATTAGAAATTTCCCTCAAGCTACAGACTGGAAGAAAATATTTTCAGAAGACATATCTGATAACATACTGTTATCCAAAATATTCGGAGAACTTTTAAAACTCAGCATTGAGAACACAACATGATTTAAAAATAGACCAAAGATCTTAACAGATACCTCACCAAAGAAGATCTACAGATGGCAAATAAGCACATGAAAAGATGCTCCACATAATGTGTCATAAGGGAAATTCTGATTAGAACAATGATGAAATACTACTACACTCCTAGTGGAATGAATGGCCAAAACACCAAATGCTGGTAAGGATGTAGAGCCACAGGAATTCTCATTCATTATTGGTGGAAATGCAAAATGCTACAGCCAGTTTGGAATACAGCTTGGCAATTTCTTATAAAACTAAATTCAGAACTCATGCTTCTTGGTATTTACCTAAAGGATTTGAAAAACTATGTCCACACAAAAACCTGCTTTATTCCTAATTGCTAAAACTTGAACTCAACCAAGATATCTTTCAATAGTTGAATGGATAAATAAACTGATACATCAAGACAATGGAATACTATTCATTGCTAAGACAGAATGAGCCATTAAGCCGTGAAAAGACATGGAGGATACTTAAATTCCCCATTCCTTCCTTCCTTCATGGTTTTGTGGGGTTTTTTTGTTTTTGTTTTTGTTTTGTTTTGTTTTGTTTTGTTTTTTAGTAGGCTGTCCACCCAGCGTGGAGCCCAGTGTAGGGCTTGAACTCACAACCCTGAGATCAGGAGTCAGATGCTTAACTGAGCCACCCAGGCTCCCCTTAGATGCTTATTTCTGAGTGAAAGAAGCCAGTCTGAAAGGGTTACACACAAGGTGATTCCAATTATATGACATTCTGAAAAAGGCGAAACTATGAAGACGGTGAAAAGATCAGTGGTTGCCAGGAGTTGAGGGGAGGGGAGGCAGAGCACAGAAGGATTTTTAGGGCACTACAGCTACTCTGTGTGGTACTATGACGATGAATACTTGTCATTACACATTTGTCCAAAACTATCAGATGTACAACACCAAGAGTGTACCCAAATGTAAATGATGGACTTTTGGTGATAATGGTGTGTCATTAGTTTCATCAGTGGTAGCAAATATTCTATCTGGTGGTGTCTGTTGGTATTGGAGGCTATGTATGTGTGAGGACAAGGGGTTTTTGGGAATTTTCCGTACCTTCTCAGTTTTGCTGTGAACCTAAAACTATTCTAAAAAATAGTCTATTTAACACAAACCCAAAACAACCACAGAAGTTACGGAAGGATAGGCATACCTCATTTTATTGTGCTTTGCTTCATTGTGCTTGCAGTACTGTTTTTAACAAATTGAAGGCTTGTGGTAACCCTGGCTAAGCAAGTCTGTTGGCACCATTTTTCCAGCAGCATTTGCTTATTACTTCATGTATCTGTCACATTTTGGTGATTGTCATAATATTTCAAACCTTTTCACTATTATATTTGTCATGGTGATCTGTGATCGGTGATTACAACTCGCTGAAAGTTCAGATGATGGTGAGCATTTTTTAGCAATAAAATATTTTTTAATTAGGTTTGTGCATTGTTTTTTCAGACATGCTTTTATACACTTAATAGACTACAGTTACAGTGTAAACAACTTTTATATGCACTGGGAAATCAAAAATTTCATTTGACTCTCTTTATTGCAGCATTCACTTTATTGCAGTGGTCTGGAACTGAACCCACAGTATCTCTGAGGTATGCCTATAGAGGATAGTAAAAATTTTTGAGAATGGAGGTCTTTAAAGTACAAAAGGAAAGTTTTCTCTCTCTGCTTTTATTTCCCTTGCTAAATTTTCACTCCCTTGAGATAGTTGTAAATAGCTTGATATATAGCCTATCAAAAAATGGAATTATACTGCATATCCTTTTCTTCACCAAAAACTGATTGGTTCCATCATATTGGGAATTTCATTTTTTTTATGGCTGCATTCTTTTTTTTTTTTTTTTTGAAAGGTTTTATTTATTTGACAGAGAGAGAGAGACAGCCAGTGAGAGAGGGAACACAGGCAGGGGTAGCAGGAGAGGAAGAAGCAGGCTCCTAGCGGAGGAGCCTGATGTGGGGCTCGATCCCAGGACTCTGGGATCATGCCCTGAGCCGAAGGCAGACGCTTAACGACTGAGCCACCCAGGCGCCCCTAATGGCTGCATTCTGTTGTATGGTGGTGTCATAACTTATTTGCTCATTCTTTGATGGGCATTGGGATTATCACCAGTTGTTTGCTGTTAGAAATAGTTCTGTGATTAATTTTAGTACATACATCCTTATTTACTTGGGCAAGTAATTCTTTCAGACAGATTCCCGAGTCAATTTATGTACATGTAAATTTTGTTATATATATTTCCAAATAGTCCTTCAAAACAGGTCTACTAATGTATGTGCTCACAGTAGTGTGTTTAAAAATACTTATTTACTTTATGCAGAGCGTTGATTTTTTTTATCATGAAATATTTCAAACTTAGAAGGTATAAAGAAGTGTAATAAATGCCTCTATTCCTATCACCCACCTTAACAAATAAAACATTACAAATGCTCTTGTAACCATAGTGCCCCCTCTCCCTCCAAACATAACATTTTTATGCTCGTGAATATGTATGTATTTATAAACAATATAACATATAGCCATAATGTTACATGAGGTAGTTAGCGTGGTTCCTGATAACCCTACCTCCTGATGTACATTCTATGTGGTTTCCTTCCACACTAAATAGAAATGACTTGTGGAATAATTAGGTTAGTGCAGAAATGAAAGAGTGTGACTTAAGATGCAAGGTCATAAAGTTATTATATCTTCTGTTTTGCTCATTTGTTCTGGGGAAAGCTGGCTGCCACATTGTGAGGATATTCACCAGCTTTCTAGAAAGGTTCTCATGTGAGGAACTGAAGCTTTCTGCCAATAATCATGTGCAAGAGACATCTTGAAGCAGATCTTCCAGCCCCAATCAAACCTTCAAAGATGATAGCACTGGCCAAGATCTTGTCTGCAACTTTATGATAGGTCCTGAGTAGGATCACTCAGTTAAACTATAGCTTAATTCCTGACATGCCGAAACTCTGAGATAATAAATATTTGGTGTATTAAGCTACTAGATTTGAGGGTAACAGATGAAAGAAAGAGAGAAATAAATAGGTAGATATGGAACCTTGGTCCCATCCTTGTGAATTGTTTTCAAGGGAGACCAGGGGAATGGGTATATGGTACTTTTTAGACTTAGGTGGGAAATCCCGGAACACTAATGGGGATTCAGATGTTGGGTGGCCAGAAAGAATGACAGTACAGTTGACCCTTGAACAACATGGGGGCTAGGGAGTGCTGAACCCCTGCACTGTTGAAATTCATGTATTACTTTTGACTCCCCAAAAACTTTACTGTTAAGTAGTTGTTAAGTAAGCAGTTGGCCCACTGTTGACTGGAAGCCTTACCAATAGCATAAACAGTTGATTAACATATTTTGTATGTTATATATATTATATGCTACATAAAGTAAGCTGCAGAAAAGATGTTATTAAGAAAGTCATAAGAGATTGGGGCGCCTGGGTGGCACAGCGGTTAAGCGTCTGCCTTTGGCTCAGGGCGTGATCCTGGCCTTCTGGGATCGAGCCCCACATCAGGCTCCTCCGCTATGAGCCTGCTTCTTCCTCTCCCACTCCCCCTGCTTGTGTTCCCTCTCTCACTGGCTGTCTCTATCTCTGTTGAATAAATAAATAAAATCTTTAAAAAAAAAAAATAAAAAAAAATAAAAAAAAAGAAAGTCATAAGAGAAAATACATTTATAGTACTGTATTGTAAAAAGTCTATATAAAGTGCACCCACACAGTTCAAACCTGAGTCATTCAAGGGTCAACTATAAATAGATTTTTTTTTGAAGATTTTATTTATTTATGTGACAGAGAGACAACCAGCGAGAGAGGGAACACAGCAGGGGGAGTGGGAGAGGAAGAAGCAGGCTCCCAGTCGAGGAGCCCGATGTGGGACTCGATCCCGGAACACCGGGATCACGCCCTGAGCCGAAGGCAGACGTTTAACGACTGTGCTACCCAGGTGCCCCTATAAATGGATTTTTGACCGCACAGGCAGTGGGAGAGTTAGCACCCCTTACCCCTGTGTTGCTCAAGGGTCAACTGTATATACTTTTGTGGCGTTTGTCATATTGTATTGCAATTGTTTCCATGTTTGTCTCCTCACATTCCATTAGTGGTGAGCTACTTGAGGATAGGACGAGATAGGAACTGTGTCTTACTCATCATCCCACTCAATGCCTGGCCCTGTCCTTACCCTTACTAAGTATTTGTTGAGTGAAATTGATAGAGTTGTATTGGATGTAAAGAACTTAGAGGCAATATTAAATCCCTGAAGCTGAGGTAGCCAGATTTTGAGTCATTGTCAGATAGCATGTAAAGACCACCTTGTTTCTTCTGAAGAGTAGCCATGGTCAACTTCTGAACTACTACTGTTACTTTGGTTATAGGAGTTTGGCACTGATTTTGATATTTGGCTGCTTTTTTTTTTTTTTTTTAAGAGAGGGGGAGAGAGGGTGAGGGAGGGACAGAGGGAGAAGGAGAGAGAATCTTAAGCATGCTCCATGCAGAGCCCCATATACAGCTCGTTATCACAATCCTGAGATCACGATCTGAGTCAAAATCAAGAGTCTGTCCCTTAGCCAGCTGAGGCACCAAGGCGCTCTGATATTTGACTTCTACTTTACTATTGTTCTTTGGACCTTGGGTTAGGGAATGTTATCTGTAGATTTTAATTTTAGACTCTTAGGCATATTAATTGAAGATAAATGTTTTCTTTTCATTTTTCAAAATACGAAAGAATTATAAAAGACCTATAGCCCTTTTAATTGAGGACTTTGCTGGTGTATGTACAGGAGGCATTACTTACCCACATCCTAATGGATTATTTTTATTTTTGAATTATGGAAAGATAATATATTACCAGCAAAAGGTCATTATATCTAATTTTAGAATATCTGGTTTGAGTCTTACTTTTAGTATTTATTAGTAAGTGTGAGCCTCTCCGAACTTGTTTTCTATTTGGAAAAATTCTCGATTCCGTTCCATCAACTCAAGCACCCCCTGCCAAATGACAGAATGTGACTTTCTTCAGTCACAGAAATGGCACCACTGGTTGCTCAAGTCAGAGTAAATTACACTCATGATTTTTCTTTCTCTCTCATTCTCTACATTCACTTAATCAAAAAGTTAATTTGTTTCAACTTCCATAATATCTTGCATGCATCTATTTTCTTTGTCTCTCCTGCCTAAACTTTAATTATTTCTCACCTAGCTTTCTATAACAGTCTTCTGCCTAGTCTCTCTACTTCTGCTCTCATTTTCTGTGATTTGTTGTTTAAAAAGAGAGTACTCTTTAGAGAGAGAGCACACATAGGCAGGGGAAGCCGCAGGTAGAGGGAGAAGCAAGCTCCCTGCTCAGCAGGGAGCCTGATGCAGGACTCAATCCCAGAACCCTGACCTGAGCTGAAGGCAGATGCTTAACCAACTGAGCTACCCAGGTGTTGCAGAGCACTCTTTATAAAACAGAGAAGATCAAATTTTTCTTTGCATGTTTAAAACCCTCATGACTTCCAGTTGTACTCCAAGTAGATTCCAAATTCCTTTCTTGTAAGACCCTTAGTGATTGGGCACCCATTGATTTTTCATCTTTCTACACTTCCCTTTAAATTACTATGTGTTAGCCATAATGGTCTCCTCTTAGTTCTTCTCACCTGTGTTGTTCAATATGGAGGCCACTAGCCACATGTAACTATTGAACACTTGAACTGTAGCTAGTCTGAATTGAGATGTGCTATAAGTATAAAATATACACTGAATTTCAGACTTAGTATTAAAGAATATAAAATATTTCATTAGATATTATCTGTTGAAATGTTCTGGATATATTTGGGTTAAATAAAGATATAACTTCACTTTCTTTTTACTTTCTAAAGTATAGCTTCTAGAAAATTTAAAATAACTAATGTGGTTTGCATTTGTGGTTCACCTCGGATTTGTATTGGACAGCCTTCTCTAACCCACCAAGCTTTAAAATTCCTCATGGCCTTTGTACATGTCATCCCCCACCCCCTTTCTTAAATTAATTAATTAATTAATTAATCAATTTTTATTTATTTTCTATATCATAAGAATTCTATACTGTCTTATTATTTTAAGATTTTATTTATTTATTTGACAGAGAGAGAGAGACAGCCAGTGAGAGAGGGAACACAAACAGGGGAGTGGGAGAGGAAGAAGCAGGCTTCCCAGTGGAGCAGGGAGCCCAATGCGGGGCTCGATCCCAGGACTCTGGGATCACGCCCTGAGCCGAAGGCAGACGCTTAACAACTGAGCCACCCAGGCGCCCCTCTATACTGTATTCTTACAATAAAGCAAGCTACAGAAAAGAAAAAAAAATTTAAGATTTCATTTATTGATTTGACAGAGAGACAGCGAGAGAGGGAACACAAGCAGGGGCAATGGGAGAGGGAAAATCAGGCTTCCCGCTGAGCAGGGAGACCAATGCGGGTCTCAGTCCCAGGACCCTGGGCTCGTGACCTGAGCGGAAGGCAGACGCTTAAAGACTGAGCCACCCAGGTGCCCCATCCACCCCCCCTCTTTTTTTTTTTGCCTAGCTCTTTGCACAGCTGGCTGCTTCTTGCTCATCTTCTAGATCTTAAGTTGAATATTTCCTCTTGAGAAAGACAATCCTTAACCACTCTATTAAATTATTGTTTGTTGCCCTTATATCATATATCTTTCTCTGCATTTGTTTGTTCAGTCTTTTACTTTTTAACTAGCTCCATGAGGAGAAAGAACATGTCTATTTTATGATAAATGTTCATATGTATTCAGCACCCAGTAAAGTACTCTTTTGGTGTAGGTTCTGAATAAATATACTTGTCAAATGAGTAACACGGGACTGTCTTCTTCTCAGATCTGTTTTAAGGATAAACTATGTGAAACTATTTTATAAACTATAAAGGACTGTACCCATTTTATTTATATGCAGAAAAGCTGAAGAAGTTGGTTGTATATACCTGGAAATTAAGATTCAATTGGATGAAGCAAAAATCTGTGAATTTAGCCTGCATTTCAGGGTGTTCTTCAAACTTTGCATCTAATAGTTTGACACACTACTCATGTATTATATCACCTAGATTTTTGAGAGTTGTCATGTTTTGTAAATAATCTTTAAAAAACATTACCTCTATTCCTTTCCTTCAGGAGTTTTTTTTTTATACTATACCTTTTTTCTTTGTAGGGATAGGTATTTTAAATAGTGTCAGACCTCAGAAATAACAGGTGCTAAAATACTTGTAAATGAACCACTGTTCCCTTCAGTTTGGGCAGTATATTTTTCTTGGCAATTCCTTAATGTGCCAAGGTTATCAGAATATGGCTCATTATGCTGGTCAGTATTCATGTATCTCTCTCGCTTAAGTTATGAGTGAAATTCGTTAAGAAATTACCTCTGTAGGAAGAATGCTTGTCACAAAGAGCAGTTTTGATAAATTTTTTTTTCCCTTCCGTAGTTACACAGCTGTGCATTTGTATATAAGAAAACAAAGGGTGAAGGCAACCCTCTTGGGTCCCCTACCTCTTCAGGAGCTTTGTACTATCACTTTACTGTCACTCAATAAACTTTGCTTTGCTGTCTCCCCCCTCCCCCCCCAAAAAAGAAAACAAAGGGTGACTAACATACTTGGTAACATACTGATTACGAGACCATCAGTAACAGCAGAGGTCTGGAGGAGGAGTAGGAGATAATTCTTTGTAAACTGTTAGAAATGGGGACAAGAAACAAGCAAGATTCCAAATATAATTTTGAAATGTATAGTTAATTTACATCTCTGACGAAGCTTAGGAGATTTGTTGGGAGCATGTGGATGGGCCTTTTTAGTAGTAGTCATAGTGGTAGTAGTAATAGTAGTAGTAACAGAGGCAGTAGAAGTAGTAGTAATGTAATAATGGCAAACATTTGAGTACTATGCCAGGTAGTGTTCTAAGTATCATAAAATGTTTAATTTTCTGAAAAGCATGGGGATTGATATGCCTTTTTTTTTTTTTTTTAAGATTTTATTCATTTGAGAGAGAGAGTGAGTGAGAGCACACACAGGCAGGGTGCAGGGAGCAGAGGGCGAGGGAGAAGCACATTCCTCAGGCAGGGGCTCTATCCCAGGACCCTGGGATCTTGATCTGAGCCAAGGCAGACACTTAACCCATTGAGCCACCCAGGCACCCCAATTGATATGCTTATTAATCCACTTTTTTCAGATGAGGGATTGAGGTTAAGTAAATTGCCTAACATAACACAGCTAGTAAGTGGTAGAGATGACTAGAACCTGAATACAGAGTTCATATTGATCCAGCCTAGAATAAAAAAAAATGGCCAAAGACATATTTGTGGAGGACAACATCTGATAAAGCATAGAAAGGACCCAACAAAGAAGATTCCTGAGAAGTAGAAGGAAAACCCTAAGAACATGTTGTTATATAAGCCAGAGGAAAAGAAAAGAAAAAAGAAAAAAATGATTGTAGGAAAATAGCTGCATTTATTGAGTGCTAGGTATATGCCATGTACTTTGGGTACATTTTACTATTATTATCTCTATTTTACAAATAAGAAGCTAAGGCTTAATATCAGCAGTAAGTAGAGATGCGAGAGTTGAACCAGGTCTGTAATGTCAAACCCCGGTGCTCAGCCACTGAGGGGTCCTGCTTTGTAACAATATCAAGTGAGGCTGTGTGAGATGAGCACTTGTGGAAAGTAGTGATTAAATTGGGAGGAAACGTAAAATCAGAAATCCAACCCTAGAAATATAATAGTTGAATAATAATTTAAGAAAGAGAGGAGATCTAGGGAGTTTATCATCAAAGAAATAAATTAGGAAAACTTCCCAGAACTGAAGGATATGAGTTTCTAAGTTAAAGGAGCCCATCAAAGTGCTAAATAAAATAAAATTAAAAAAATATTTGCATTAAGGCATTTCATTGCAAACTTTAACAATTAAGGGACCAAAGAGAAGAGGGAGAAGTTCCCAGAGGTGAAGGGAAATAGAATAATTAATATAATTAGAGTGGTTTCAGACTCTTCAATGAAAATAATGAAAGGTAAAAGGCAACTGAAGGCAATGTCTTCAAAAATCTGAGGGAAAATTATTTCTAATTTGGTTTATAATGCAGCCAAATTTTCAAGTGTTACAGTAGAATAAAGATATTTTCACATAGGCATTGTCTTAAATTTACCTTTCAGGAAGCTATGAGAGGAGGTATCCCACCAAAATGAGAGAATATATCAAAAAAAAAGGAAGAAAGACAAGGTGTTTAGGAAATATTATCCAACCCAAAGAAAGGTGAAGGAAATACCTGGATCACAGTGAAGGGAGATCCCCAGGTGACAGTTGAGCACCAGGGGTAGACAGCAACCAGTCCAGAGTGGAGCAGGTCAGAGGGTTTTAAAGTGGGCATGTTCAAAAATATAAACTTGGTTAGAGATGAAGAGAGTTGTCAAGGATTCCGTGCATCATAATCTGCTCTGTTATTTTATGGAAAATTTGTCCATACCTAAACTTTTAAAAGCAGCTTCCTAGATATATAATTCACATACTATACAATTTTCCATTTAAAGTGTACAAGTCAGTGGCTTTTCATTAGCCCAGAAAGTAACCTTGAACCCTTTAGCTATAGCTCCCTGTCTCTCCACTCTCTGCAGTTCTAAGCAATCACTAATCAACTTTCTGTCTATAGGTAATGCCTATTCTGGACATTGCTTATAAATGGAATCATATGTGGTTTTTTGTGACTGGCTTCTTTGACTTAGCATAATGTTTTCAAGATTATCCATGTTAAAGAATGTGTCAGTACTTCATTCCTTTTTATAGCTGTGACCCAAGTTTTTAAAATGTAAATTTAATTACAAACCGCTTAAGCTCTTTTGTATATCTTTACTGAAATGTTTCTACTTTATTTTAGTCTGTTAGTGAAAATATAAATATTTATAATAAAGTCTTCAAATTATATCCTGTATCACTCAGAAAACAAGATTTTTTAAAAAAATTTATTTGTCATAGAGAGAGCACAAGTAGGCA
Organism: Ursus maritimus; assembly: GCF_017311325.1. Lineage (NCBI taxonomy): Eukaryota > Metazoa > Chordata > Mammalia > Carnivora > Ursidae > Ursus > Ursus maritimus. Next base: position 27,719,381 of record NW_024423564.1, read on the forward strand.
AAGCAGCAGGCAGAGGGAGAGGGAGAAAGCAGACTCCCCGCTGAGCAGAGAGCCCCATGTGGGGCTCTATCCCAGGACCCTGGGATTATGACCTGAGCCAAAGGCAGATGCTTAACCGACTGAGCCACCCACATGCCCCAAAAAAACAAGATTCTTTAAGAAAATAGCCTACTTGTTAAAAGGCTTCCTTGAAATTCTTATTTCTTGGCATTGCTTTAGCATGCTAATCAAAATGCCGTTTTAATAGCAGTGGAAAAGTAATGATGTGGTTTAAATGCATTTGACTCTGAGCCACAAATCAATGATAAATTTTCCTAACTGAATTAAATGCTGTACCCTCAGGCCTCTGAAGCATTAATCTAATTCTCTGGTACTAATGTCTACTTTTTTTTCTTCATGTACTGTCCTTGTATCTACTTATATCACACTACAGGTATGTAAAAAGATGTTATTTCTCAACTATGTGAGCCCTCGATCCCTTCAAAAACAAGTTCAGAATGATGTCTTTACTAATAATTTATACTTTAATTTCATGGTTTCATTTCAAGTATTGTTAAATATTTTAATTTTGTGAGATAATATGATACTGTTCCAGGTACTATAGCTGTATAACAAACCACCATAAAACTAAATGGCTTAAAATAATTGCTTTAGTACATCCATGGATTCTGTGGGTCAGGAATTTGGACAGAGCATTGGGAGAAGGGCTTGTCTCTGCTTCAAAATGCCTGTGAAGCAGAGAAGCTGGGAAGACTCAGAGGCTGGGGTTGATTCTTCATCTAGGGTCTAGAATCATTTGATAGTGTATTCACATTCTTGTCTAGTGATTGATGCTGGGGCCCCAGCTGGGCTATTAGCCAGAATGCCTGTACTTGACTTCTCTGTGTGGTCCCTGTGTGGGCTAGTTTAGGTTTCTCAACAGCTTGGTGGCTGGGTTCTAAAAGTCAGTCTCAGTAATCATTTTTGTTATACGTTATTGGTTGAGGCAGTCAAAAATCAACCCAAGGAGGTCCAGACCAAGACACATTATACTTAAAATTGCAAAAATAGTGATAGAGAGTTTTAAAATTTGCAGAAGATAACAGTTACATGCAAGGGAAACCCCATAATACTATCAGCAGATTTTTTCAGGAAAAACTTTGCAGGCCAGATGGAAGTGGCATGATATATTCAAAGTCCTGAAAGGAGAAAATCTGCAGCCAAGAATACTCTATCCAGCAAGGCTATCATTCAGAATAGGAGAGATCAGGAGTTTCCCAGACAAACAAGGGAGTTCCTGACCACTAAACCAGCTCTACAAGAAATGTTAAATGGTACTCTTTGAGTGGAAAGAAAAGGTCATAAGTAAGAGTAAGAAAAGTAGGAAGCACGAAAGCAGTAAAAATAAGTATATCTGAAAAATCAGTCAAGGGATTCACAAAATAAAAGGATATACTGTATGACACCATATAACTAAAACATGGTGGGGGTTGGGAGGGAGAAGAGTAAAGAATGGGTTCAAACTTAAGTGATCATCAACTTAATATAGACTGCTATATGTAGAAGATGTTACATACAAACTGAGTGGTAACCACAAGTTAAAAACCAGTAATAAGTATGAAAAAAAAGAAGAGAAAGGAACCCAAGTATATCACTGAAGGAAGCCAACTAATCATGAGAGAAGAGAGCAAGGGAAGAGAGGAACAGAGAACTACAAAAAACAACCATAAAGCAAGTAACAAAGTGGCAGTAAATACATAGCTATCAATAATTACTCTGGACTTAATGCTACAGTCAAAAGATACAAGGTGATGGAATGGATTAAAAAAAAAAAAAAAGACCAGTAGAACAGATCAGTGAAGCCAGGAGCTGGTTCTTTGAAAAGATCAACAAAATTGATAAGCCTTTAGCTAGAGTCATTAAAAAAAAAAGAGAGAGAGAGAGATCAGAAATGAAGAGGAGAAATAACAGATACCACAGAAATAGGATTATAAGAGGATATCATGAAACATTATATGCCAACATATTGGACAACCTAAGAGAAATGGATAAATTTCTGGAAACCTATGACCTCCCAAAACTGAATCAAGAAGAAATAGAAGGTTTGAACAGACCCAGCTTGGGGCTTGAACTCACAACCCTGAGATAAAGAGTTGCATGCTTTACCGACTGCCAGGCACCCCCACTCTCATCACTTTTATTCAGCATAGTACTAGAAGTCATAGCTGTAGCATCAGACATGAAAAAAGGAATAAAAGGCATTCAAATTGGTAAGGAAGAAGTAAAACTGTTACTATTTGCAGATGACATGATATTATATATAGAAAACCTAAAGACTCCACCAAAAAAGTACTAGAACTGATAAATGAGTTCAGTAAGGTTGCAGGATACAAGATCAATATTCAGAAATCCTTTGCATTCCTATACACAAATAATGAAGCAGCAGAGAAATTAGGAAAATAATCCCATTTATAATTGTCCTAATAATAGTAAAATACTTAGGAATAAATTTAACGGAGGAGGTGAATGACCTGTACTCTGAGAACTATAAAACATCAATGAAAGAAATTAAAGATGAGATAAACAAATGGAAAGAAATTCCATACTCATAAATTCGAAGATACTGATAAATGTCCATATTACCCAAAGCAATCTACAGATACAGTGCAATCTCTGTCAAGATACCAACAGCATTTTTCACAGAACTAGAATAAACAGTCTTAAAATTTGGAACTACAAAAGACCCCAAATAGCCACAACAGTCTTGAAAAAGAAAAAGCTAGACATGGCACAATCCCAGATTTCAAGATATACTACAAAGTTATAGTAATCAAAATAGTATAGTATTGGCACAAAATACAGACACATAGAACAATGGAACAGAATAGAAAACCCTGAAATAAACCCATGATTTGTGGTCAATTAGTTCTTGACAAAGGAGGCAAGAATATGTAATAAGGAAAATTCTCTTCAGCAAATAATGTTGGGAAAATTGGACAGCTAGATGGAAAAGAATGAAACTCGACCACTTTCTAACACCATACACAAAAAATAGAATTAAACATCTAAATGTGAGACCTAAAACCATAAAAATCCTAAACGAGAGCATAGGCAGTAATTTCTCTGACATTGGCAATAGCAGTATTTTTTCTAGATATGTCTCCTGAGGCAAGGGAAACAAAAGCAAAAATAAACTATTGGGACTGTATCAAAATAAAAACTTCTGCACTGCAAAGGAACCAATCAACAAAATTAAAAGACAACTGACAGAATGGGAAAAGATATTTGCAAATGACATATCCGATAAAGGGTTAGTATCCAAAATACATAAAGAACTTACACAACTTAGCACCCAGATAACATGTAATACAATTAAAAATGAACAGAAGACATGAACAGACATTTCTCCAAGGAAGACATACAGATGGCCAACAGACAAATTGAAAGGTGCTCAGCATCACCTGTCATCAGGGAAATGAACATCAAAACCACAATGAAATTTCACCTCATACATATCAGAGTGGCTAACATCAAAAACACAAGAAACAAGTGTTAGCAAGGATGTAGAGAAAAAGGAACCCTCTTGCATTGTGGATGGGAATGCAAACTGGCATAGCCACTATGGAAAACAGTATGGAGGTTCCTCAAAAAATTAAAATTAGAATTCCCATATGATCCAATAATCGCACTAATGGGTATTTACTCAGAGAATACGAAAACACTAACTGAAAAGGATATATGGACCCTTATGTTGATTGCAGCATTATTTACAATAGCCAAATTATGGAAGCAGCCCTAGTGTCCATTGATAGATAGGGGTGTGTGTGTGTGTGTGTGTGTGTGTGTGTGTGTGTGTGTGTATAATGTAATATTATTCAGCCATAAAAAGAAAACTTGCCATTTGCAACAACATGGATGGAGCTGAGTATAATGCTAAGTGAAATAAGTCAGAGAAAGACAAATACAGTATGATTTCACTCATGTGGAATTTAAGAAACAAACAGGAAAAAGGAGACAAAACAAAAAAACAGACTTTTTTTTTTAAAGTAGGGCCCTATGCCCAACATGGGGCTTGAACTCATGACCCTGAGATGGAGTGTTACATGCTCTGCTGAGTGAACCAGCCAGGTTCCCTCCTCCAGACTCTTAACTGTAGAGAACAAACTGATAGTTACCAGAGGGGAGGTGGTTGAGGGGTGGGTGAAATAGGTAAAGGGGATTAAGAGTACACTTGTCTTGATAAACACTAATATACAAAATTGTTAAATCACTATATAGTAATCTGAAACTAATATAACACTGTGTGGTAACTACAGTGGAATTAAAATAAAATAAAAATTATGGGGCGCCTGGGTGGCACAGTGGTTAAGCGTCTGCCTTCAGCTCAGGGCGTGATCCCGGCGTTATGGGATCGAGCCCCACATCAGGCTCCTCCGCTAGGAGCCTGCTTCTTCCTCTCCCACTCCCCCTGCTTGTGTTCCCTCTCTCGCTGGCTGTCTCTGTCTCTTTTGAATAAATAAATAAAATCTTAAAAAATAAAATAAAATAAAATAAAAATTAAAAAATAAAAATAGTCATTTTGGGGAGTTAAGAGCATCTTTATAACTTAATAAAATACAGAGCAGTAGAGAAACCATGATTGTTTTCATGGGAGATCCTATTCAAATATTGTAGTAATAACTAAGATTCCTATTGAACTTTATTTTATTAAGGTTTTACTTTTTTAGAACAGTTTTAGATTCATAGCAAGATTGAGTGGAAAGTACAGAGATTTCCCATATACTCCCTGCTCCCGAACACGCATTCCCCACCAGAGTGATGTACCTACATTGACACATAATCACCCCAAATCTGTAGTTTACATTAGGGTTCACTCTTAGTGTTTGTTGTGCATTGTATGGATTTGCTCAAATGTGTAATGACACATATCCAAATGATGGTATTACACAGAGTATTTTTACTATCCTAAAAATCCTCTGTGCTCTGCCTGTTGATCTCTCCCCTATTCCCAACCCCTTAAACTACTGATCTTTTTACTGTCTCCATTGTTTTGCCTTTTTTTGTATGGTTGGAATCATATATTATGTAGTTTCCTGAGATTGACTAAGCCCTTTTACAATTGAGATAATGCACATACCATAAATCCATCCACTCATTTAAAGTGTGCAGTTCAGTGGCATTTAGTATACTCACAAAATGGTGTAACCATCACCACAATCCAATCCCAGAACATTTTTGTCACTCAAAAAAGAAATCCCATGTACATTAGCAGTCATTCCCGTAGGCCCTTGAAGTCACTGATCTACTTTCTGTCTCTGGATTTGCCTATTCTGAACATTTTATATAAGTGGAGTCTACAATATGTGGTCATTTGTGCCTGATTACTAAGCATTTTTAATGATGGTTTTAACCTTTTTAGAGTATGTTCATGTATAAAAATAAATGCATAACCCCTCTATGAGGTAGACAGGAACTTTGTGATGTAATGGCATTGTCAGATTTACTATGTCTTCATGACCTCAGTTTACCATAGGATGAGGGAAGGAGATTTAGAGGTGACAGGGTGGAGATTTGGAAAAGTACTGTAGAGTTAAAAGAAAAATAGAACATGATGATATATGAAAAATGAATCAGTCCTATGGGATTTCTAGAACCATGAGTATGAAACTTTATTAAAGTGCAACTCCAATTAAATACTCCGGTTATATTTCAGTATTTAACATATGAAGATGAGTTATTGAGCCTTCAGTAGTTCTAAATTGAATCTCATATCAGCTGAATTTCAGCAAAGTTGAAAGGATGTCAGGATTGTGCTCTTGGTTATTCCAAACTCTTTAAATGGAAGCCTGTTGCTACGGTGTGCAGAAGGGGTATGATAAATTTATTTGTTTTGATAAATGAAAGCAAATAGTAGGAATCTTTTGCCTTTCCTACAGTTAACTCTGGTAGAGAACTTTTATGTAATGGAAATGTGAAGTATTAATTTTTGAAAGTTGTAAGCATATTTGAAATTAATGGTTGGTATTAATAAGAGGTAACATTTTTCTGTAAATTTTGTGTGTTAGGTTTTCTGTTTACTGTGATTTGGGGATGCCAATTAGTGCCATCTTGATAATTGAATTTGTGGTTGTAATTAGGTAGAAAGATCAATAGGATAACAAATCACAATAGGCTATCTTGTGGTCTACCATAGCTCCTATTCTTTGGTTCCTGTCTGGCTTTTTGCCCTGAGGAGCTGTGCTGCTTGTCTATACATTGGTGAGGACTTCTTTTGCCTGGAAGCCTAAATGATCTGCCCCTTGCTTCTTTTCCTTGGGTCCCATACTGTATCCTGCTTGTCTTTCTTAGGGTTTCTTCCCTCAACATTAAGAGTCCCCTAATCCCTTCTATAATGCTGTTTCCAAGAGAAGTAAATTCTAAAACGAGTTCCTGAAAATGAGAGGTATTCTAAGGTTAATAAAACTTTTGGCCTTTTCAGCACTTGTAATCAAATTTTTGTCCTAGAAGTTCCAGCCTCATATTGAATTGTATAACTCTGACCTTAGAATCCCTTTTCCATTTTATCCTTTCCTTGCATCAAAGTATCCTGCTGGGGAAAGAGAGAGAATCATCAATGTATTGAGGTGAGAAAAAAAGCCTTGGGCAACCCATGAAGAGAATAGTGTTTGCTAAAATAGTCTTGGTGGGATTGTATGCCTCGGTATTTTAATTTCTGTGTGTATGAATTGCTATGTATAACTAAGATTAGCCGAGACTGTGCTGAATCCAAAAATAATTTGCAATGCTTTAGCCATTTACCTGTGACATAAAATTTAAGATCTTCTCGAAGCACATGAAAGCACGTCATAGTTTTTAGCTTTTATATATCTAAGTACTTCACGGTCAAGAAGTTCTTTTCATGATAGTTTTTAGAAAATACAGTCCCTTAAAAAGCCTATTAACACCTTATTTTGTAAACTCGTATAATTAAGAATGTTTAGTTTTATATAGGTATTCAAATATGGCTATTACATTTTTCATTAGTGAAGTGATAATGCCATGTTTGAATATTATTTATGTATATTCTATTTTTTCAGCTGAATTTGTATACATACCTGCTTAGGCGATGGACATAATTTATGATGACTTTATGGACATATGTGTAATTCACTTAATCTTAAGGATAGGAGGGATCTTAAGGGTTTTTAAAATTCTGGTTGCCCATTTAAAACAGAAAGTTATCTTCAACTCTGACATTTGGCTCTTACAATAGCTGCTTTGTTATAACCATTGGTGGGGATGTCTACTCTTTCTAGGCATCCCATTCTATTTCTGATTAGTTACAACTATGTGAGAATTGTGCCTTGCATCTCTTCTACTCTACTAACTCAACCATTTATCATAATTTTGTTCCTCTAGAAGAAGTCCCTCTTGTATAAAAATATTCTTTAGCTGTTTGGAGACAGGTATCATGGGTCTCCATACATCTTATTTAGGCTAAGCAACCCCAGTTTTTGTTGAATTATTAGTCATGTTACAGCATTTCTCTATCCTCATCACTCAATGGACATGTTTTAATTCCTTCACTTTCAGATGTTTTTGACTACAGAATACATTTTATATCCTAACTAAATATACCCATAAATATATTATAGGTAGTACATAGTTTTAATACGTACATGTAACTGAAACAACGATTTCATAAGACAGTATTTATTTACACTGATACTTTCTGTTCTTTTTCATTTTTAAAAATGCTGGCGTTACCTATCATACTGATTTTATTACTCCCTGATGGATTTTAGCCTGTAGTTTGGAAAAAGCTGTTCTAGTTTGTTCATATTGCAGAACTGAAATATTTTCCAAAAGTCGGGTGTTAGGATGATCGTTGCTAAAGTAAGTTTTACCTTTATCACCTCAAAGCAAATATTGTGATGGTGGTTATTAAGTAAAACTTAGCAGGGTTATCATGTTCTTGGTGATGAATGCAATAAAACTAAAATATATTCAACTTTCATTTTTATCCATAGGTGGCGACAGACAAGGTTGCAGAAAAGCTGAGTTCTACTCTCTCATGGGTGAAGAACACAGTATCACATACAGTCAGTCAGATGGCCAGTCAGGTGGCAAGTCCATCTGCCTCATTACACACTACATCCTCATCTACCACACTATCCACGCCAGCCCTTTCACCATCTTCCCCTTCACAGTTGAGTCCAGACGACTTAGAACTCCTGGCTAAATTGGAGGAGCAAAATAGGTGAGTGAGGTTGCTTGGCTTTTCTTTCTCTGCAGTTATATGAGCTCAACCATTCATTTATATATATATGCCATAATCAAAATTTACTCATATTAAGAATGTTTATTTTCTAGTCTTTGGCTCCTTGTTTATCAAAATTACTTAACAAAAGTATTCAAGTTTTTTTTTGGAGGAGTTGATCTTAAAACTAAAGTTGTACTAAAGTTTTCTTCTGGCTCAGATAGCTTTAGAGATTTGTTTTCTTAATACAGCAAATTCCCTAAATTGTTCCTGAATTTTAGAATTTTTTTTAAGGCAAATAAAACTACCATTTTTTTTCCTTTTTCCTTTTTTTTTTTTTTTTTTTTTTTTTTTTTAGATTTTATTTGAGAGAGAGCACAAGTCGGGGTGGGCGGGTAGGGGAGGTGGAAGGACAGAGGCAGAGGGAGAAGCAGGCCACATGCTAAGCAGGGAGCTTGACAAGACATGGGGCTTGATCTTAGGACCCTGGGATCATGACTTGAGCTGAAGGCAGATGCTTAACTCACTGAGCCACCCAGGTGCCCCTAAAGCTACCATTTCTGATTTAAATTCTCAAACTAGCCCCCTTTAGTTAATCTGTAAAGTAATTTAATTTAGGGTAGATACCTGATTTATGGTTTAGAGTGGGAAATCTCTTCATTCAATTTATTAATGGGAGCCAAAGTATCCTTCTCTCTTAATGGAATGAAATAGAATAGTAGTTTGTTGAAAATGTATACTATGGACCCTGTGTGTCCTTCACTATATTATCAGAAGCTCTTTTGGCCATCAGCTACAAAAGAATTACTGGAAGAGACCCCCTTTTGTGTTCAGTCAAGATGTATACTACCACTGGCTTTAAGGGTAGTAACAGAGACAACTTCTTTTTTTTTTTTTTTTCTTCAAGATATTTATTTATTTATTTGACAGAGAGTGAGCACAAGCAGGGGGAGCAGTGGTAGAGGGAAAGGGAGAAGCGGATTCCCCACTGAGCAGGGACCCTGATGCGGGACTTTATCCCAGGACCCTGGGATCATGATCTGAGCTAAAGGTAGATGCTTAACTGACTGAGCCACCCAGGCGCCCCACAGAGACAACTTCTAAGAGCTTTTTTCACGTATAATTGACATAATAAAGTACATGTACTTAAGGTGTGCAGTTTGATAGATTTTGACATATGTATATATCTGTGAAATAATCACCAAAGTCAAGAAAATGAACATATCCATTATCCCGTTTCCATCCCTAGGCAGCCATTGATCTGCTTTCAGTTACTATAGATTAATTTGCATTTTCTAGAATTTTATAGAAATGGAATAATACAGTATGTACTTTTTTTGAATGGAGTATTTTACTCAGAATAATTATTTTGAGATTCATCCATGTTGTAATGTGTATGAATAGTTCATTTTTAATTGATTAGTAGTATTCTTTTGTGTGGATATGTCATAGTTTATTTGCTTTTTGTTATGAAATGCTGTGAACATTATTTATTTATACAAACCTTTGTATACATAGATATATGCTTCATTTCTCCTGGGCAGATACCTAGGATTGGAATGGCTGGTTTATATGATAGGTGCACATTGAACTGTCAAACTGTTTCCAAAGGGCCTATACTTTCTCACATTCCCACCATCAGTGTATGAAATTTTTAGTTCATCTACATCCTTGCTGATACTTGGTATGGTTAGTCTTTAATCTTAGCCATTCCAACAGGTATTTGTATCTTGTATTTTTAATTTGCATTTCCTAATGGCGTTGAGCATCTTTTCATGTCCTTATTTGCCATTGATGTATCTTCTCTGTTTGAAATTTTTGCCCATTAAATATTAGGTGGTTTGCTTTCGTATCTTTGTATTTTAAGAGTTCTTTGTATATTTGGGATATGAGTTCTTTATCAGATATATGCTTTTATTAGATACATGCTTTTAAAATATTTTTTTCCCAGTCTGTAGCTTATTCTCTTAATAGTATCTTTTGAAGAACGTAAGTTTTAAATTTTGATGAAGTCCAGTTTGAAATTGTTCTTTTATGGGTTGTGCTTTTGATGATTCAAGGTCACACAACTTGAATCATATTTTCTTACATAAGTTTTATAGTTTTAAGTTCTATTTTTAGGTCTGATCCATTGTGACTTACTTTTGTATATGGAGCAAAGTACAGATCAAAATTCATTTTTTGAATATGCATATTTAATTGTTCCTGTACCATTTGTTGAAAAGGCTATCCTTTCTTCACTTAAGTACTTTTGAGCTTTGGTCAAAAATTAGTTATTGTATATATAGGCCTATTTCTAGACTTACTCTACCGTTTTCTGTCTTAATGCCAATGTGGTACTGTCTTGATTACTGTGACTTTATGTCTTGAAATCAGGTAGTGTTAATCCTCCAACTTAGTTCTCTCATTTTGACTACTTTTGGAACTTAGCATTCCCATGTGTATTTTACATCAAGTTGTTAATTTCCACAAAAATACTTGCTGAGATTTTGATTGGAACTATATTGCCTTATGTATCCCACTGCCTTGCTAAACTTGTTCTGGTAGGTTATGTTGTTGTTGTTTTTAGATTCCATGAGATTTTGTATGTTTTATTTCTTCCTTTCCAATCTGGGTACCTTTATTTCTTTGTCTTGCCTTACTGCAACTGGCCAGCATCTCGAATACAAATTTGAATATAAGTAGTGAACATACATTCTTGTTTTCTTGATCTTAGGGATAAAGCATTAACTATGTTTACTGTAGGTTTTTGTAGATGGCTTTTATCAGATTGAGGAAGTTCCTTTTTCTTCCTTGTTTGCTTAGAGTTTAAAAGAAATAGGTGTTGGATTTTGTCAAATGCTTTTCCTGAAACGATCATGTGGTGTTCCTCTTATAGTTTAATATGGTGAATTACATTGATTTTTGAATGTTAAACCAACTTTGCATTCCTGGGATAAACCCACTTGGTCGTAATATATTGTCTTTATAAAATATTGTTGGATTTGATCTACTAAAATTATATTTAGAATTTTTGCATCTGTGTTCATAGTGGATATTGGTCTGTAGTTGTCTTGGGATTTTTGACAGTTTTATGTAATATCTCTGTCCTTGTATTGTCCTTCCTAATATAAATGTTTGGTGCTGTACATTTCTTTTCAAGCCCTGCTTTAGCAATAGCTGTTTAAATTTATTGAGACTTGTTTTATGGTCCTGAATATGGTCTTACTTTGGTAAACATTTTATGTGAATTTGAGAAGAAGGTATATTCAGCTCTCGTTTGGTGGAGTATTCTGTTAACACTGATCAATTAAATTTGATTGATAATGTTAAGTCTACTATATCTTTGCTGGTTTCCTGTTTCCTTGTGATATCAGATATTGACAGAGGAGTACTGAAACCTCCAACTATAACTGTGGATTTGTCTGTTTCTCTTTAAATTCTTTTAGTCTTTGTTTCGTGTAATTTGAGGTTGTATTTTTAAGCATATAAACGTTTGGGTTTGTTATGCTGTCTTTTGAGATGCCTTCTTTTTTTTTTTTATTTAAAGATTTTATTTATTTATTTGACAGAGATAGAGACAGCCAGCGAGAGAGGGAACACAAGCAGGGGGAGTGGGAGAGGAAGAAGCAGGCTCATAGCAGAGGAGCCTGATGTGGGGCTCGATCCTACAACGCTGGGATCACGCCCTGAGCTGAAGGCAGACGCTTCACCGCTGTGCCACCCAGGCGCCCCTGAAATGCCTTCTTTATCCCTTGTAATATTGTTTGCTTAGAAATAGACTTTATATCTTCTTCCATTCTGTGGGCTGCCTCTTAGTTTTTTTGACTGTTTCCTTGGCTATTTAGAAGCTTTTTATATTGATGAAGTCCCACAAGTTCATTTTTTCTTTTGTTTCTCTTGCCTTTGGAGATGTGTCATGAAAAAAGTTGCTATGGCCAATGTCAAAGAGGTTGCAGTCTATGTTCTCCTCTAGGATTTTGATGGATTCCTGTCTCACATTGAGGTCTTTCATCCATTTGGAGTTTATCTTTGTGTATGGTGTGAGAGAGTGGTCAAGTTTCATTCTTTTGCTTGTAGCTGTCCAATTTTCCCAGCACTATTGAAGAGACTGTCTTTTTTCCACTGGATGCTTTTTCCTGCTTTGTCAAAGATTAGTTGCCCAAAGAGCCAAGGGTCCATTTCTGGGTTCTCTGTTCTGTTCCATTGGTCTATGTGTCTGTTTTTTTGCCAGTACCATGCTGTCTTTGTGTTCACAGCTTCGTAGTATAGCTTGAAATCCGGCATTGTGATGCCCCCAGCTTTGTTTTTTCTTTTCAACAACTCCTTGGCGATTCAGGGCCTTTTCTGGTTCCAAACAAATTTAAGGGCTGTTTGTTCCAGTTCTTTGAAAAGTGTCATTGGTATTTTGATCGGGATGGCATTGAAAGTGTAGATTGCTCTGGGTAGCATAGACATTTTAACTATGTTTATTCTTCTGATCCATGAGTATGGAATATTTTTCCATCTTTTTGTGTCTTCCTCAATGTCTTTCAAGAGTGATTTGTAGTTCCTAGAACTTTACATCTCTGGTTAACTTAATTCCGAGATAACGTATGATTTTTGCAAATGACACTACAGATGAAGATTAGTATCCAAGATCTACAAAGACTTCTCAAACTCAATACACGGGAAACAAATAATCAAATCAAAAAATGGGCAGAAGATATGAACAGACACTTTTCCAATGAAGACATACAAATGGCTAACAGACACATGAAAAAATGTTCAAAATCATTAGCCATCAGGGAAATTCAGATCAAAACCACATTGAGATACCACCTTGTGCCAGTTAGAATGGCAAAAATTGATAAGGCAGGAAACAACAAATGTTGGAGAGGATGTGGAGAAAGGGGATCCCTTTTACACTGTTGGTGGGAATGCAAGTTGGTACAGCCACTTTGGAAAGCAGTGTGGAGGTCCCTTAAAAAGTTAAAAATTGAGCTACCCTATGACCCAGCCATTGCACTACTGGGTATTTACCCCAAAGATACAGACGTAGTGAAGAGAAGGGCCATATGCACCCCAATGTTCATAGCAGCATTGTCCACAATAGCTAAATTGTGGAAGGAGCCAAGATGCCCTTCAACAGATGACTGGATTAAGAAGCTGTGGTCCATATATACAATGGAATATTACTCAGCCATCAAAAAGAACGATTTCACAACATTTGCAGCAACATGGATGGGACTGGAGGAGATAATGCTAAGCGAAATAAGTCAAGCAGAGAAAGACAATTATCATATGGTTTCACTCATTTATGGAACATAAGAAGTAGGAAGATTGGTAGGAGAAGAAAGGGAAGAAGAAAGGGGGGATAAACAGAAGGGGGAATGAACCATGAGAGACTGTGGACTCTGGGAAACAAACTGAGGGCTTTAGAGGGGAGGGGATTGGGATAGGCCGGTGATGGGTATTAAGGAGGGCACATATTGCATGGTGCACTGGGTGTTATACGCAAGTAATGAATCATGGAACTTTACATCAAAAACTTGGGATGTACTGTATGGTGACTAACATAATAAAAAATTATAAAAAAAAAAGAAATAGACTTTATAGAATTAATACCTGTTCTTTTGAAGCTGTTTCAAAAAATAGAAATGGAAGGAAAACTTCCAAACTCTTTCTATGAGGCCAGTATTACCTTGATCCCAAAACCAGACAAGGACCCCACCAAAAAGAAGAATTACAGACCAATATCACTGATGAACATGGATGCAAAAATTCTCACCAAGATAGTAGCCAATAGGATACTACAGTACGTTAAAAGGATTATTTGCCATAAGCAAGTGGGATTTATTCCTGGGCTGCAGGGGTGGTTCAACATCTGCAAATCAATCAGTGTGATACACTACATTAATAAAAGAAAGGACAAAAGGACAAGAACCATGTGATCCTCTCAATAGATGCAGAAAAAGCATATGAGAAAGTACAGCAAGCTTTCTTGATTAAAACTCTTAACAGTGTAGGGATAGAGGGAACATATCTAATATCACAAAAGCCATGTACAAAAAGCCCACAGCGAATATCATTCTCAATGGGGAAAAACTGAGAGCTTTTTCTCCAAGGTCAGGAACACCACAGGGATATCCGCTGTCATCATTGTTGTTCAGCATAGTACCAAAAGTTCTAGCCTCAGCAATCAGACAATAACAAAAAGAAATAAAAGGCATCCAGATTGGCAAGGAAGAAGTCAAACTCTCATTCTTCACAGATGACATGATACACTATGTGGAAAACCCAAAAGACTCCATCCCAAAATCGTTAGAACTCACACAGGAATTCAGCAACGTGGCAGGATGTAAAATCAATGCACAGAAATCAGTTGCATTTCTATGCAGTAACAATGAGACAGAAGAAAGAGAAATTAAGGCGTTGATCCCATTTGCAATTGCACCAAAAACCATAAGATACCTAGGAATAAACCTAACCATAGAGGCAAAGGATCTGTACTCAGGAAGCAATAGAAGATTCATGAAAGAAATTGAGGAAGTCACAAAGAAATGGAAAAACATTCCATGCTCATGGGTTGGAAGAACAAATATTGTTAAAATGTCTTTGCTACCCAGAGCAATCTATTCATTCAATGCAATCCCTATCAAAATACCATAAATTTTTTTCCACAGCCTGGAACAAATAATCCTAAAATTTATATGGAACCAGAAAAGACCTCTGATAGTCAAAGGAATAGTAAAAACCCAATACTGGTGGCATCACAATCCCGGACTTCAAGATCTATTACAAAGCTGTAATCATTAAGATAGTATGGTACTGGCACAAAAATAGACACATAGATCAATGGAACGGAATAGAGAACCCAGAAATGAACACTCAACTCTATGGTCAGCTAATCTTTGACAAAGCAGGAAAGACTATCCAGTGGAAAAAAAAGATAGTCTCTTCAACAAATGGTGTTGGGAAAATTGGACAGCCACATGCAGAAGAATGAAACTGGATCATTTCCTTATACCATACACAAAACTAGACTAAAAATGGATGAAAGACCTAAATATGAGACAGGAATCCATCAAAATCCTAGAGGAGAACACAGGCAGCAGCCTCTTTGACCTTGGCCACAGCAACTTTTTTGCTAGATTGGACGTCTCCAAAGACAAGGGAAACAAAGGCAAAAATTGGGACTACTAGGACTTCATCAAGAAAAAAGCTTTTGCACAACAAAGGAAACAATCAACAAAACCAAAAGACAACCAACAGAATGGGAAAAGATATTTGCAAACATCTAATCGGGTAAAGGACTAGTATCCAAAATCTATAAGGAACTTCTCAAACTCAACACCCAAAAAGCAAATAACCCAGTCAAGAAATAGGCAGAAGACATGAACAGACATTTCTCCAAAGAAGACATACAAATGGCCAACAAACATCACTCAGCATCAGGGAAATCGAAACCAAAACCACAATGAGATACCACCTCACATCGGTTGGAATGGCTAAAATGAACAAGTCAGGAAATAATAGATGTTGGCGAGGATGTGGAGAAAGGGGGACCCTCTCACACTTTTGGTGGGAATGCAAGCTGGTGCAGCCATTCTGGAAAGCAGTATGGAGGTTCCTCAAAAGTTGAAAATAGAGCTACCCTATGACCTAGCAATTGCACTACTAGAGATTTACCCCAAAGATACAAATGTAGAGATCCGAAGGGGCTCCTGCACCCCAATGTTGATAGCAGCAATATCCACAATAGCCAAACTATGGAAAGAGCCCAGATGTCCATCGACAGATGAATGGATAAAGAAGATGTAGTATATATACAATGGAATATTACTCGGCCATCAGAGAAAATGAAATCTTGCCTTTTGCAACAACGTGGATGGAACTAGAGGGTATTATGTTAAGCGAAATAAGTCAATCAGAGAAAGACAATTATCATATGATCTTACTGATATGTGGAATTTAAGAAACAAAACAGGATCATAGGGGAGGAGAGGAAAAATAAAACAAGGTGAAATCAAAGAGGTAGACAAACCATAAGAAAGTCGTGTTTTTTTGGGGGGGGTTAATTTAAATTCAATTAATTAAGTATATTATTAGTTTCAGAGGTAAGGTTCAGTGATGTCAGTCTTATATAATACCCAGTGCTCATTCCATCCAGTGCCCTCCTTAATGTCTATCACCCAGTTACCCATCCTCCTACCTCCCTCCCCTCCAGCAACTGTCAGTTTGTTTCCTATGATTAAGAGTCTCTTATGGGGTGTCTCCCTCTCTGATTTCATCTTGTTTTATTTTCCCCATGTTTGTTTCTTTTACTAACCAGAATCATGCTGTATGTATTGTTCTTTGATGTGCTTGCTAGAGACGTTCTCAGCCTAGCACATTTCTTTTACCCGTTATATATTCCACAGAATTAGTGTCACTACTTGGGTTGCTTCATTCTGCTGTTATAATTATGTATATCATATGTATATGTATATATCACTTTTGTGCACAAACTTGAACACAGGGGCTGGAATTTGAGGGGAAGAGTGTCAGTTTGAGTCCTTGTCAATCCGAGGTGAATGTGTGTTAACTTGGCATTGAGCAGCTGGCAGGGCATACATGCTGACTCAGGCAGGGGGGCATCTGGACTGTGAATTTGGGACCCACAGGCTGATGGCATCATGTGTGACAGGGACGTGGCTGGTTTTGCTTTTAACTTTTATTTTTCTGGGACACTATCTCTCCTTCTATTCTGAATGAAAGCCTTGCTGGATAGAGTATTCTTGGCTGTAGATTTTTTACTTTTAGCACTTTGAATATATCATGCCGCTCTCGTCTGGCCTGCAAAGTTTCTGCTGAAAAACTCACTGATAGCCTTATAGGGTTTCCCTTGTATGTAACTGGTTTCTTGTCTCTTGCTGCTTTTAAAATTCTCTCTTTATCACTACTTTTGGCCATCTTATTTACTTTGTGTCTTGGTGCAGACCTCTTTGGGTTGGTTTTGTTGGGGGCTCTCTGTGCCTCCTGGATCTGGATATTTCTTTCCTTCCCCAGATCAGAAAGTTTTCAGCTATTATTTCTTCAAATAAATCTTCTGCCCCTTTTCTTGCTCTTCTCCTTCTGGGATCCCTGTCATGTGACTGTTGTGCTTGACAGTGTTGCTGAATTCCTTGGGTCTGTTCTCATTTTGAGTATTTTCCCCCCTCTCATCTGCTCAGCGTGATTACTTTCCATTATTCTGTCCTCCAGGTTGCTGATCCATTCTTCTACTTCCTCTTGTTTGCTGTTTATTCCAGGTGGTCTTTTTTAATTTTCATTTAGTGAGTTCAGTACCTCTAACTGGTTCTTTTTTGGTTTCCTAGCTCTTGGTGGAGGTCTCATGGAAGTCCTGCACTCCTTTCTCAGTTCTAGCGAGTATCTTTATGAGCATACCTTTAAATTCGCTATCAGACAGATTACTTATCTCCATTTTTTGTAGGTCTTTTGCAATGATTTTGTTCTGCTCTTTCATTTGGAACATATTCCTCTGTCTCCTCATTTTGTCTATTGCTGTGTCTGTTTCTATGTGTTAGGAAAGTCAGCTACATCTCCCACACTTGAAAGTAGTGGCTTTATGAAGAAGAGGTCCTGTAGTGCCCTGCAGTACAATGTCTCCTTTTCACCAGAAAATGGTACTTTAGGGGTATCTCCTATGTGCATTGCTACAGGGGTCTCCTCCCATTGTGGTGGACCTGTGTTTGCCTTCAGTCCAGTCTGCAATGGCTCTCTGCCTGTTGTAGGCAGAGTTTGGTGCCTGTGTTGTTAGTGGGCTGGCCTGGGACTTCCTTGGGCTTGAGTTGAGTAAGACCAGGTGTTTGCCAGAGATGAAGTAGCACCAAACTGCGGGGCACTTTCCATGTGTTGCCCCTTGAGAAGCTTTTGTTGGTGGGTGGGGCCTGCAGTCAGACCAGCTACCTGTCCCCAGTCCACTGCTGTGGTCACAGTCAGACTGTGTGTGGTTATCTTCCCCTCTCTCTGGAGCAGGACTCACTTTGGAGTGGTGTTGACCCTTCTTTGGGCTGCTTGCACACTGCCAGGCTTGTGGCACTGCTTTGATGGGATCTTGCCAAGAGTAGTCAGAGGGGGTGGATCTGCATTGCTGTGGCCTCTTGTCTACATCTGGCTATGGAGAGTCTGTTCTGCCAGTCTTCGGGTTGCTTTCTGGGTTATTTATGCCAATGTGGGTGTTCTCTAGATGGCCATGTGACAAGAGGTAAGCCAGGGTTCCTTTACTCTGCCATCTTCCCAGCAGCCTGTGCTCAACCATAAGGGACTCTTAATAATAGGAAACAAATTGAGGGTTGCTGGAGGGGAGAGAGGTGGGGGGATGGGGTAACTGGATGTTGGACTTCAAGGAGGGCATGTGATGTAATGAGCACTGGGTATTATATAGGACTAATGAATCACTGACCTCTACCTCTGAAACTAGTAATACATTATATGTTAAGTAATTTGAATTTAAATTAAAAAAAATTCCTTACAGGAAATCCTAAAAAAAGAAAAGAAAAGAAAAGAAATTGTCTTTATCTCCGTGCACCTGAGTGGCTCAGTCATTTGGGGGTCCAACTCTTGGTTTTGGCTCAGGTCATGATCTTGGGATAGTGAGATTGAGCCCCATGTTGGTCTCAGCAGGGAGTCTGCTTGAGCCTGTCTCTCTTTCTCCCCCCATCCCCCATGTTCTCATTTGTGCAAGCTCTCTCTCTCTCTAAAAGGTAAATCAATCAATCTTAAAAAGAGAAATCGACTTTATCTCATATAGTCATAGTAGCTTTCTCTTGAATAGTGGTAAAATTTTATATATTTTTTCCATCCTTCCTTCTCTTTTTTCTTTATCCTTAAAGTTTGTCTGGTAGGCAGGATATAGTTGGGTGTTGCTTTTTAAAATACAAACCAATGATCTTTCCCTTTTAATTGGAATATTTGGACCATTTACTTTTTAAAAAATTACACTAACAAAGCTTTATTTCTTCCTCACATTTCATGTTCATCTCAAACTGCAGGTTGAGTACATCTTTGTTCCACACTTCTTCATTCCAGGACCAATGTCCTGTCCCTAACCAGGAACAACCAGACTTGCAGCAAATGGAAAAGAGATAGAGTGGAAATACCTTAAAGTATCTGTTAGGGAGTGATCCACATAAGTTCTACTTAGGTTTTATTGGCCAAAGCAAATCACGTACCCAAACCTATGGAGTGAAGTGGGAATTACAATCTTCTTGCAGGGATGGATCCAAGAAGATATGTACTTTATTCTTAATGTTTCATCTGCTTTTTTCCTGTATTTTTATCGTATTGTTACTGCATTTTTAATTTATTTGCACACTGTAAAATCCACCATTTTAAAGTGTACAAATATAGTGGCTTTTGTATATTTACTAAGTTGTACATCCATTACTACTGTCCTATTTCAGAACACTTTAATCACCCCCCAGAAGAAAGTACCCATTAGTCTCCCCTTTTTATCTTCCAGTCACTGGTAATCTACTTTTGATCTCTATGGATTTGCCTCTTCTGGCCATTTCATTATGGAATCATACAATAGGTGGTCTTTTGTGACTGGCTTCTTTCATGTAACATAGTGTTTTCTAGGTTTTGAGGAAAATAGATCATTTATATTTAATGTGATTATTGATAGGCTTATGTTTACCTCTGTCATTTTGTTTTATATTGTTTCCTTTTTATTTTTCTGCCTACTTTTGATTTAATGGAATATTTTTTAATGATTCTGTTTATTTTCTTTGTTGATTTATTAGCTATAACTGGTTTTGTCTGTTTGTTTTTACTGGTTGCTTTAAGGTTTGTAGTAGATGTCTTTAATTTATCACCATCTGCCTTAAAGGGATCTCATAGTATTTCACATGTTGTATAAGTACTTAGAATAGTACATTTCCATTTCTCCTCTCCAGTCCTTCATGCTAGTTTTTTCAAGCATTTTTCTTCTATATATGTTGTAAACCCCGTACTATATGATGATACTTGCTTCAAGCCAATTATCTTTTAAAGAGATTGAAATAATAAGAAAAAATCTCATGTATTTACATATGTGGTTTCCAACTCTGGAGCTCTTTGGTTCTTTCTTTAGCTCTAGATTTCCAACTAATTTTCCTTCTGTCTGAAGGACTTTCTTTAAAAGTTCATGTAGTGTGGGGCTGCTCTTTTATGTTTGAGCCTTTGTTTTTCTTTTGATTTTTAAAGATATTTTTTCTGCGTATAGGTTGACAGTTCTCCCCCCAACCCCCGTATTTTAATGATGTTTCATTGACTTCTGTCTTGCATTGTTTTCATTGGGAAATCTGATTCTTTCCTTATCTTTGTTCCTGTGTATATAATGTATCTTTTTTCCCCCTGTCTCTTTTTAAGAGTTTTTTTTCTTTATCTCTGGTTTATGCAGTTTAATTTTGAGGTGCCTTATTGTACTTTTTAAAAAAATTAATTAATTCATTTAGCAAGCATGTGAGTGAGGGGAGGGGTAGAGGAAGAGGGAGATAAGCAGACTCCGTGCTGAGCAGGGAGCCTAAAGCGGGGCTCAGTTCCAGGATCCTGAGATCATGACCTGAGCTGAAACCAAGAGTCAGATGCTCAACCAATTGAGCCACCCAGACGTCCCTGTACTTTTCTTCTTGTTTCTTATATTGGGGTTTTGTTGAACTTATTGTAGATTTATAGTTTTCTATAAATTTGGGAAACTTTTTGACCATTTTTTTCTTCAGAATTTTTTTGTTGCTTTCCTCCTCTTCAGAGATTCTAATTACACAAATATTAAGCCCCTTGAAGTTATTCCACAGCTCAGTGAGACTTTGTTCATTTTTTGGAAACTTTCTACTGCTATGTATTCAAGTTCACTAATATTGCTTTCTGCCATGTCTAATTTGCCATTAATCCCATCCAGCGTGTTTTTCATCTCTCACATTGTGGTTCATCTCTAGAAGTTGGAGCCAAGTGTTGTTTTTATGTCTTAAGTACTTAAGTTTTAAACATACAGAAATATAGTCACAGTAAATTTTAATGGCCTAATAGGCACTTATAGGTAGTGCTAAAGGGTATAAAGTATTTGTAAGTTTTGAACTGGTTCTTACATGGAAAAACAGTTTGCACAAAAGATAACTTTTGGTGCTGAGTTTTAAGTGACCAAAGTTGAATTTATTTTTATGGTTGTGATCAGTAATTATTGTACAACTAAAATATACAAACCACTGTTGTTTGTTAAGTATGGATACAGATGAACTTTTTTCCAAGTAATTCACAGTTTGTTTGGGAATACCAGATGTGCCCTGTGTATATGTTCATATCTAAAGAATAATTACTAGAGTTTAAAGATGCAGAGAAAAGAGGTTTTGACAAGTAAGAATTTGAAGAAATAAAAGGAGCAGAAGGTTGTCACCCTTGTTCTTCTGTGGATTGCTCAAAATCTGTACTTGAATTTTCGAGTTCACATTTTGAGACTTTCGGGTTTTCTCTCTCTCTCTCTCTCTTTTTTTTTTTTTTTGTCATTAAAACTCAAACTCCATGGGAAGAATTTATGTGTAGAGAATGTAATGACATCTTGTTTTGCCTTAGAACAATCCTGGTGGAAAAACACATCTCTGACTCTAACAAAATATAAAATGACAGATACTAGGTCCAAATTTTCCTCCCCCCTGTTCTGCCCTACTATCCTGCCAACCTGTTAAGTCCAAGGAAAAATTATAAGAATCATAACTTAAATTTTCTCTGACCACTTCTGTGGTTTATAATGTAGATATGGAAGTTACATAACTAAAGTAAAAATTATGACTCACAATTACTACTTGTAACGCTTTTATTTATGATTTTTTGTTCTCTTCAAATATAGATGAGTCTCTGGTTATGTTACTTAACTCTCTTTGATTCAGAAAATATAAAAATGGCAATATTTAAGAAAATGATAATTTAGGAAACATGGAAAAATCAAATATCAAACAAACTGTTTTTCCTTCCCATTGTTTTATGGCAATTATAACTTTTAAAGTATCAGTGTATGTAGCAACCCCAGAAGGCTGTGAAGAAATGGTTCAATACAATATCAAAGATCTGTTTGATGAAAGTTAATAATTGATAGTCTTAAAGTTGAATTGGGACAGCTATTTTTTTCCTATGTGTTAAATGTGTTTTTCATTTAAAAATACAGAGGCTTTGGCAGAGATGAATTTAGGAAGGTAAGGTTCAAGTGTGATAACAGTGCATTTTAATTAAGGAGAGGAATGTTGCTAATTTAAATTTTTAATGGGCCATTATTTATGTGGTTTAGAGGTTTGGCATTGCAACCATGTTTATTTCCTTTTACATTCTTTGCTTTTTAACAGATTTTTGGAGGTGAGATATGAGAATAAGGAAATGGATAAGGGTTCTTTTAAACTAAATGTATTTTATGTATTTTTAAATATAGTAAGTAGGAATCTTTGCAACCTTAATGTATATATCTTTATCTTACCAACATCTGGATCTATACTGTCCAGTATGGTAGCCACCAGCCAGATGTGGCAATTGAGCACCTGAAATGTGGCAGGTCTGAATTGTTATGTGCTGTAAGAGTAAAACGTGTACGAGATTTTCAAGAGTTGATTTGAAAAAAAAGAATATCTCATTAATTAAATTTTTTATTACATGCTAAAATGGTATTTTGACTCTGGTAAAATTATTAAAATTAATTACACTTTTTTTTTTTTACTTTATATGCATTTAAACTGATATAAGGGGCTTGCAGTATATTTCTGTTTGACAGGGCTGATCCAGATGATCTAACTTTCATCTTACATTTTTAATTTTACTACTAAAGCATTACCTTGTTTTCGTGAGTATATTCTCTATAACACAACCAAGAATATTAAGGAATTAAAAAGCTTGGGAGGAAAACAGATCTTTTCAAGTCTCTCTGTTAAAAATTCATGTATTTTCAGTCATAGGAGAGGTCTTTAAGATCTTCACACAAAATGTTTATTCTTTTTCTTTTCATTGAGGATTATTTTGCATTTCTTATCAGTTGTCTGATTTCCTAAGGAATTTGATGATGTAATTCAGAGAATTTATTGAACTACTTTTTCTGTTGTATTTAGCTTAGCTTCACGTTGTGTTTTTAAATTAAGAAATCTTAGAAGTTAAGTCTGCTATGCTTGGCTGTCTGGAGTGTCTATATAAAAGTAATCCCCAAATGATCAGTTTCTGGTCAGGATATTTGGGAGGGAGGTACAAGTCTCCTGTGCTTGCCTTCTCTGAGACCTCATCTTAAAGAAACAGAAGCAAAAGAAAAACCCCCATGCTTTCAGAACTGGAGAGATCCCTGTCATGTAGGCACCCCACTGTGAGTTGTCTCTGAATTGTTTCCTGTGCTAATTCTTTGTGTTTTCTCTTAATTCTCCCCTTTTTGTTTCTCTTGCTCTAAGACTTGAATTTGTGCTTGATGTTGATGTGAAANNGTGTGACTACTCTGTGAGTCAGCCATGTATTTTGTTGCTACTGATTTGGTGTTCTTTTAGCTTGCTAGTTGCTGTTTTTCTCTCAGTACGTTCATATTCTGTTTCTTTGATGTAACATTACAGATATTTGAACCCTGTATTTGGAAAGTTGATTGCCCTGCAGTAGGTGACAGTGTATTTAGCTTTCCAAGTGTTTTTCTTATAGAGCAATTTTTTACCTTAGCTTTTCTTCTTCTTCTTCTCCTCCTTCTTCTTCTCCTTCTCCTTCTTCTCCTTCTCCTTCTTCTTCTTTTTTTAGTTAATTAATTAATTTATTTGACACAGAGAGAGAGAGCACAAGGAGGGGGCGTGGGAGAGGGAGAAGCAGACTCCTTGCTGAGCAAGGAGCCCGACTGCGGGGAGGGGGAGCCAACCCAGGACCCCGGGATCATGACCCAAGCCAAAGGCAGATGCTTAACTGACTGAGCCACCCAGGTGCCCCTACCTTAGCTTTTCTTAGATCTTTCCTTAGCTCTTTGTAAATTATCTTAGCAATTTACACATTTCCAAATGGCATGATGACCTGTTGCTGTTGTATCCTGATCTTTTAGTTCTGGTATCCATAGGAAAGTATGAGTACAATACTGAGTACAATAGGGTATTCAAAAAGTTTATCAACTCTTTGTAAATACGGTAGTTCTCCATTGTCTGTGGAGGATACATTCCAAGAATGTAGCCAGTGGATGTCTGAAACAGTGGATAGTACTGAACTCTATGTATACTGTTTTTTCTATACATAGGTACCTGTGATAAAGTTTAATTTATAAACTGGGCACAGTAAGAGATTAGCAACAATCACTAATAATGTCATAGAACAATTATAGCAATATGGTTTAATAAAAGTTGTGTGAATGAGGTTTCTCTTAAAATATCTTAATGTACTGTTCTCTTGTGGTGATGTGAGATGGTAAGATGCCTACCTATGAAGTGAGGTGAGTGACCTAGGCATTGTGACATAGTATTAGAGCACTGTTGACCTTCTGACCATACGTCAGAAGGAGAGGCATCTGCTAATGGACCCCAGTTGATTGTGGGTAACTGAAACTGCAGGAAGTGAAGCTGCGGATAAGGAGGGACTACAGTACTTGCCAGATGGCTATTTGTAGGCTTCACCTCTCTTTTAAGGTTCAGACTTGTCTTTTCCATTGCTGTGCTTCTTACCTACGTTGATGTCCCCCAAGTACTTAATATTTCAAATACCGAAAAGAGAACCCATTGTTTTCCTTCTCCTCCATTGTATTTTTCAATCATGGTATTATGGTGAGGGGCTTTTTCTTTGATGTTCATCAAGCGTGCACTGCCACACACAAGCTGTTCTTTTTTCCTCATATGCCCATCATGAAGTACACACTCGCTGTTTTCCTTCTATAGGTGACCCCTTGGTGAGGAAAAGGTTCAGTTCTCAGTAGCAAAGATACGGTGAAGATAGTCTGCCTAATGAAATAAAACTGAAACTACTCTCTGTGTTGGTATATTCCCTTGTTCTCAGTTTAGTCACGAATTCTGTACATTAGGGAACTGGACATGCTTTTTCTCTTCCAAGTCTTCTAAGCTTCTGGAAGCAGCCAAACCTAGACTTTCTCTATCCTTGATGCTACTTAAGTCCAGCTGAAAATTAGCTTTAACAACCACATCTCAGATAATGTGGGGCTATAGCCATTTTAAATGCCGTCCTTAGAGCTGGAGCTACTCTAACAAAAACTTGGAGTTGCTTACTTAGACTGAGGATTATGAATTCTCCAGTCAGTAAAGATCCAACCTCTGATGTCTTAGTCTGGCAGCATTCTGGGAGGATGAATAGATCTGGGCTTGTGAATTGCTGTATAGCAGTGGCAGATAAAAAATGTCCAGGAGGCCACCCAAACCTGTGGGGAATGCCTTTGATTGGAGCATACAA
>NW_024423564.1:27744964-27904744 GCF_017311325.1 Ursus maritimus
TATTCCTGCTGGGCTAGTATTCTTTTCCTTCCTCTTACATTAGTCAAATGGAAATTAAGATGGGATGGAAAGGTAGTTTCCTGTTTTGCAATAAATCTGTGCAAGGCAGTGAATCCACGTGCTCTGGAAAGAGGGAAATAAGTACGTTTTGAATAGACTTCTCAGTAGTCCGAGAACCTATGAGTAATGCTGTATTACCATTTTCCCAGTTGTTAGCCTCAAGTCTTTGGAAATTGTTGACATTTTCAGGTAGTATGCACCCTCTACTACCATGTCAGAATATTTTAATTATATTGAAACTAGGTGGCAACCTGTTTAGGAGTCTTTCTGAGTTGTTTCATCACTGTATTTAGCAAAGAGGAGTAAAAATACTTGATTCTAACTACACATTCTATAAAGTCTACATTTACTTTCTTTTCTTTTTTTTTTTTTTTTTTAAAGATTTTATTTATTTATTTGAGAGAGAGAGAGACAGAGTATGAGCAGGGGGGAGGAGGCAGAGGCGGAGGGAGAAGCAGACTCCCTGCTGAGCAAGGAGCCCTATGTAGGGCTCAATCCCAGGACCCTAAGATCATGACCTGAGCCGAAGTCACACGCTTAACCAACTGAGCCACCCAGGTGCCCCAAGTCTGTATTTTCTTAATGAGTGTCTAAATTCTTTTTCTGTGTACTATGACTTAGAAGCTCAGTGGGGAGAGTCTTGACAGTATCAATTCAAGTATTCTGGAAAATTTTCCAGCTCTCTAACAGAAGACTTCTTCATTATACCTGTAGCACTGAAAAAAAATTCTGAAGTTTAGAAAAGTCTGAAATTTGCTAGAATGGGGCGCCTGGGTGGCACAGCGGTTAAGCGTCTACCTTCAGCTCAGGGCGTGATCCCAGCGTTATGGGATTGAGCCCCACATCAGGCTCTTCTGCTATGAGCCTGCTTCTTCCTCTCCCACTCCCCCTGCTTGTGTTCCCTCTCTCGCTGGCTGTCTCTATCTCTGTCGAATAAATAAATAAAATCTTTAAAAAAAAAAAAAAGAAATTTGCTAGAATGACCAACAAATTAGAAAACAAAAAAAATGGAATAATGTTCATATTTTCCTTTCTTTACTAAATAGATACATTTGGGGGTTCCTGGGTGGCATGGTCGGTTAAGAGTCTGACTCTTGGTTTTGGCTCGGGTCATGATCTTGGGGTCCTGGGATCCAGCCCCAAGTCAGGCTCTGTGCTCAGCATGGAGTTTGCTTGGAATTCTCTCTCTCCCTCTTCCTATGCCCTTCCTGCTTATGCTCTCTCTTTCTCTCTCAAATAAATGAATCTTTAAAAGAACAACAAAACAAAGTAGATACATTTAATATATAAAAAAAATCCTTTTTAAAGTAATGGTCATCACTTTAAAAAAAGTTTTAAAGGGCTTTCACCAATTGAAAGCAGTAGTTTCTCACCTAACTGTCACTACTTCTAGTGTCATTACAGAGGCAGTATTTTCTATAAATTTTTATAAAGTTGATATATAATTTGTAATTAGAGAAATGCTCAGTTCTTAAGTATAGTTTGTTTTGACAAATTTGTGTATAATCCACATGCCCATTAACACACAGATGATTTCTATCATGTTAGGAAATTCCTGTCATCCCAGAAAATTCCCTTGTCCCCTTTCTAGCAATCTCACCCCCTTGAAATCTCTCTTCTGGTTTTTATTTCCATCTATATATTTTACCTGTTCTTTTTTTATTTAACACTTTTTTGAGCTATAACTCATATACATACAATTCACTAGTTTAAAGTGTACAATTCAGTGTCTTCATAGTTGTATAATCATCACTACAAGAACGCACATGTCCATTAGCAGTCACTGTCCTTTCCTTCTTGATCCTCTTACTTCTACTCCAGTTCTCAGCAACAACTAATCTACTTCCTGAGTTCTAGATATTTTATATAGGCTGGAATCATACAAAATATTTCCTTTTGTGACTTCTTTCACTTAGCATAATGTTTTCAAGGTTTGTCCATGTTGTAGCATGTACAATATTTCACTCCTTTTCGTGACCGTGTAATACTCATATGGCTATACCAGTGGTTTTTTTTTTAAAATCCATTTAAATGTTGATGGACATTTGGATTGTTTCCACTTTTTTGGCTAGTATGAATAATGCTGCCATGAACATTTGTTGTATAAGTTTTGTGCGGCTGTCACCGCAGGAAACTGCACGTCCATTAGCAGTCAACTCCTCTCCCTTCTTGGGCATAGGTTTTCCTTTCTCTTGGTTATATGCCTAGGAGTGGAATTGCTGGGTTCACATGATAATTCTTTGTTTAATCATTTGAAGAATTACCATACTGTTTTTCAAAGTGGTTTACCATTTTATATTCCTATAAGTGGTGTCTAAGGGTTCCTATGTCTCCATATCTTCACCAACACTTGTTATTATGTCTTTTTATTACAGCCATCCTAGTGGTTGTGAAATGGTGTCATATTATGGTTGGCTTGCATGTCCCAAATGATTAGTGATGTTGAACAACTCTTCATGTGCTTATTGGCCATTTATTTATCTTTTTTTGGAAAAATGTGTATTCTGCTTCTTTGCCCATTTTTAAAATTGGGTTGTTTGTCTTTATCATTGAGTTGTAAGAGTTTCTTACATATTCTAGATATAAGTCTCCTGGGTTGCAAATATTTTTTCCCATTCTGTGGGTTTTCTTTTCACTTTCTTGATGGCATCCAGGAAGGTATGAAACTTTTTTAATTTTGATGAGTTCAATTTGTGTGTATATGTGGGTGTGTGTGTTGTGTTTATTTATTTATTTAGTCACTTGTGCTTTTGGTGTCATATTTAAGAAGGCTTTACCTAACCCAGAGTCATGAGGACTTACTCCTATATTTTCTTCTATACTGTACTTTTTCTTGAACTTCATATATATGGAATCATGTAGTATATGCTTTTTTGCATCTGGCTTCTTTTACTCAACCTGTCATTTATAAGATTCATCTGTGTTATTATATGTATCAGCAGTTTGTTTCTTTTTATCGCTGAGTACTATTGCAATGAATGAATATATCACAATTTGAGCACTTATTTTTTCTGGATATTTGGGTTCATTCTGGGTTTTAACTATTATGAATAAAGCTTCTATGAACTTCTTCAAGTCTTTCTCTTGTTGGCTCATATGAAAATGTATTTAGTTCTTCAAAGTGGTTGAAGTATGCCATCAATATATGACAGTTACAATTGCTGTCATCCTAGGCAACACTTATTATGGTCAGTCTTTAAAATTGTAGCCATTCTAATGTATACATGACTTTAACTTGCATTTCTCTGATGACTAGTCTGTTACTCATTTAAACAGCTGTGTTGTTTGCCTTCTTAATTATTCATTTTAAGAGTTCTTTGCATCTTCTGGATATTAATCTTTTGTCAGATACATATGTTGAGAACATTTTTTCTCAGTCTATGCTCATGTTTTCATTTTCTCAAGGGTATCTTTTGAAGAGCAGAGTTTTTAAGTTTGATGAAGTCCACTTTATTTTTTAATCAATTTTCTCTTTTATGGTTAGTATTTCCTTGTGTCTCATTAACACACTTTGCCTTCTCAAAGGTTGTAAAGGCTTTTTTCCTGTTTTCTTCAAGGAATTTTAATAGTTTTAACTTTAATATTCATGGCTATTGTCCATTTGAGTCATTTTTGTATGTCATGTGAGTTAAGGCAGGGACAGTATTTTAAGTAATGTAGTATCTTTATTTGGAATACTTCATTTATATATTTTTCTTACAGTTATTTCACTGTCCTCTGAAGAGAAACTGCTTTACCTTCTTCCCTAACCACCCATGATTGCACTTGGCATTCCTGCATATACCAGAAGTTATAACTTGGCAATGTCTGAGACCTTTCTGACTCTCTAAAAGCTTTTTCATCTATATTTCCATTATATATCAAACTTATATTTAGCTCGGGAAATACCATTATTTTCCTTTTAACTGCATGACTCTCTATTGATGGTAGTGCTGTAATTTAATTACTTGGCATATAGCAAGCACTCAAAGAATAATGAACTGAAATACAGGACTTAAGTTCAAGTTATTTCAGTAAAGTTTGTTTCTCTATTCCATTTAGAATTCTGAGGGATTAGACTCATACATAAAAGTATTTACATATGTACACTAATTTTTTCCACAAGATGTATTGTGGACTTACTGAAATAATATCTAAGGAAAAAACAGTATTTAAGTAAACATAATCATTATTTTTTTTAATAAAGAATATTTATAGCAAATAATTGACCCTTAATTTGCCTGATTGTATAAATTTTTCTGTTTCTGGCAATGCTTGGGATATTTTATATAAATTTTTGTTGAAATGGAGATGTATTAAATTATCCCATAAATAAGGATAGAATTTGTTCAGTTTGTGTTACTGTGTTGTATTATTGAATATGACATATTTGGGATTTGTAATTTTTTTTAATATGGGAATTTTGATTTTATTTCAACTCAGTCAATATTTAATGTACTTTGTACTGAGTTAAATGCTGTCAGGGTTATAAGGATGAGTAAGTTATAAATCTCCCATACAAAGGGTGTTTCTTAGTCTGATCAGTAGGGTTTGACACCTATGTTTCTTTTCTTTATTATTTTATTTATCTTAAATTATTACTGGGAGCATTTCTTGCATCCTAAGCAGATGACTGTCTCAAGAAATTACTGGAAGTAAATAGTAGCCATGTTAAAAACACAAATAGATTTTTTAGGACCCTTATTTGAATGACATGTAATTTACATCTTTATAGTGATGGAGCCATATTTTCCAACCTTTCTTTATAGTCTGTTTCTTTATGAAAGAAATAATGGATTTGATGTTGTGATGAGTCATGGAATTTATCTCTGAAATAATCTTAATTCATCTTTCAACAGATAAGGAAACATGAAGGCAATAGGGCCTTAAGAGTGAAGAGGTCTTAGTTTGAGAGTGCAAACCTAGTGATAAATAACAGCTGTTAATTGGCCTCAGTTTTTGGGAGATAGTAAGGATTATAGAGATTGAGTGGATAAAAATCCTCCATCAAAAGCGAGAAGCTCTTACTCTGCTACACCTTGTTGTTCCTATGCAGGAATATGGGCCTGGTTTTGCCCTATCTTTTTATTTTTCAAGAAGATCCCCAGAATTGTAAATAAATATATGTGTGATATATGGGTATGTAAACAAATAAGTGAAATTTTCCAATTTTAATATTAATAATTGTTCAATTTATACAAACACTGCATGGCCAAACAGAACACTTTTTGTTTGGGCAGATTTATACGTGGGTAGAGAAAAATAAAAAAAGAGAAGGGATTTGGATATCTAGCCCAGGACATATTCTAAACATGTTAGAATTAGTTCTTTCACAGAATTTGTTATACCTGTTCCAACTGTAGTTTCTTTTTTCCTGAAGACCTCCCAACTATTTTTCTTACCAGATTTCTTCTAATTTGTATTTTTAATAGAGATGAAGGGAAATTATGATGGGACTAATAGCACTAAAATATGTAACATAATTTACTATCAAGTTATGAAATTGCGGGGTACCTGGTAGCTCAGTCAGTTAAGCATCCAACACTTAGTTTTGGCTCAGGTCATGATCTCAGGTATGTGAGATCGAGCCCATGTCAGGCTCTGTGTTCAGTGCACAGTCACCTTGAGATTCTTTCCCCCTCCCTCTCCCTACCCCTCCGCCCTCCCCCTACTCTCATTCTCTGTCTCTCAAATAAATATATAGTCCTTAAAAATTTTTTGAAATTGCTATGCTTAGATGAAAAAATTTTATAGATGCCAATCAGATATTATGAAATTATGCATATTCTAAAACCATGGCTATAGTGAAGCTCTAAGTATCATCATTACTTCATCTCCTATTGCTGTGAAATTAGAACTTGAGCAATTTTTAATTATGTTTTAGATTGTTAGAGACGGATAGTAAGTCTTTAAGATCTGTAAATGGGTCAAGAAGAAACAGTGGCTCCTCCCTTGTATCAAGTTCATCAGCCTCTAGCAACCTCAGCCACCTTGAAGAAGATTCTTGGATTCTTTGGGGAAGAATTGTTAATGAATGGGAAGATGTACGCAAAAAGAAGGAAAAGCAAGTTAAGGTATTCATATTCTTTGGTGACGTTCTTCCTCTTATCCCAAAGGGGCATCAAGGCATGAATTTATAGAAGATTTTTAAAAAATCAGATTCTAGTACTTTCCAAGTGCCATAATAAAGAGCTCTGCTTTATATTTTTCATTTATTTGTGCCCATAAAAGTTTTGACTTGTAGATATCAGTTTTTATAGATATCTCCTAATGGTAGAAATATATAGCTGAAAATTATTTTAGAAATTAAGTCCTTGTGTTTTATAGATTCAAGAATGAAGTTGTAACATCTGACATCTTTGAATTATCGGTATTTTACTTTTTTTGCCTCAAACACCTCTTTGAAAGATAACGGTTACTGTGCTTTCATTCACAGCTCTGCATATAGCTTAATAGCTTTAGAGGCCTTACTTTGGGAGAAATGTCAAGAATTTACATTGGCATTGTAGCCCTCTGACCAGAATAAGACACACCCAAGGGCCAAGTCTTAGCCTTGGTTAAAAGGTTCCCTAGTATTAAGAGTAGCTTTGTGAATTATAAATTTTATAAAGTGTTCCACTCCAGTCCAACCCCCAGTAAGTCTTCTTTGGCTTTTAAAGTAGGAGATTTAAATGGTTCATTTAAAAATTTTTATTTTACTTTTATTTTTATTTTTAGGAGCTTGTTCGTAAAGGGATACCCCACCACTTTAGAGCAATAGTTTGGCAACTTTTATGCAGTGCACAAAGTATGCCAATTAAGGATCAGTATTCAGAACTCCTGAAAATGACCTCACCGTGTGAAAAATTGATCCGAAGGGACATTGCTAGAACTTACCCTGAACACAATTTTTTTAAGGAAAAAGATAGCCTTGGACAGGAGGTTTTATTTAATGTAATGAAGGTAAGTTCTGTTTATTCATTTTTTTTTTTTAAAGATTTTATTTATTTATTCGACAGAGATAGAGACAGCCAGCGAGAGAGGGAACACAAGCAGGGGGAGTGGGAGAGGAAGAAGCAGGCTCCTAGCAGAGGAGCCTGATGTGGGACTCGATCCCATAACACCGGGATCACGCCCCGAGCCGAAGGCAGACGCTTAACCGCTGTGCCACCCAGGCGCCCCTGTTTATTCATTTTTTGAAATGAATTCTCAGAAGATTGAAATTATACATATAATGAAGCATGAACCCTCACCACAATAATCAGTTTCTTTTGCAAAAATTTGCTGTTAACCTAATTTCTGCTTTATTTTTGATGCTCCATTACTGTCTAGTTTGGAGAACTTAGAAAATTCATCACTTTGCTTGGTACTAGTTGGTTGAAATCAAATAACCTGTAAATCACTATACACCATAGAATGATCATTTATGAAAATGGATAATTTATCCTCTGTGAGTTTCACGATCTAAGAACAAAGTTTTCTGCTTACTGTGGCCAGCACTGTTAAAAGTTCTTAGCCCTTAAACATGTGCCACAAATTCCTTTATTTTCTTTTCCTTAGGAGCTGTCAACTTCTAGTTAAGAAATTGTCAGAAGAAAATTTTATATAATAAATCACCTACTTTTTAAACACTTATAGGATAACCTGTACAAGCAAGCAAACGCTTTTCTAAAAAAATAAATGGTCTCTACTCCACTGTCTCACAATTTTTAGGTTTTTAGAGAAGGAAGATATAATACATCCTGTTAAAGTATTCTCAACATTTTTTGCTTTTTAGGCATATTCTTTAGTGGATCGTGAGGTTGGTTACTGTCAAGGAAGTGCTTTTATAGTTGGATTATTGCTTATGCAGGTAAGTTAGTATAAGTATTAAGTGTCTCATTAAGTTCTTTATTGAAGTTGGATTGGAGAATTTAAAAATCATCCTTGTTTTTATTAAGCGTTTGACACTGGGCATTTTTCCCTAGGCATAATTTAAATAGGGATATTTAGTTTGCAGTTTAAAATATTAAAAATGTTGAAAATAACATATGTAGTAATAGCCTGCCACTAAACAAAGTTTCAGCTTCTTGTTATCTATATTTGGACCATAGTATTCCACTAAAGCCTGTATCTACTTTTAAATCTTAAATTATATGTCAATATTTAATACTCATCTTTTCTGAACCAAGGAGGACATGATTGAAGTGTTGGTATGAAAATCTTATTAATATCATACATCTTTGCAAATTTACACAGAAATTTTGATTGTCAAAGAGTTGTGGGCTTGTTATGCATATCTTGGTGTAGGCTCTAAAATAGAGGTACTCAGTTATTCTTACTGCCCCAGAGATATAACCTATATTTCCATTAGCAGCGAATAATTTTGGAGTGGGTTTGGGTGGGATGTTTTCAGAAGTCAAGGACAGGATCATCAGTTAATATCTTTGAATGGCAAATAGTGTTTTGTTTTCTCTTCACCTTTGTTGAAATTTTTTTTTCAAGTCCGTCATACTCTATATTATTCTCAGATTAAAATGTAATCTGAAGAGAAACCTTGGAGATAACCTGATTTGAGTCATATATATGCTGGGTTTTGTATCTCAGTACTACACTGAATTCTGTGAATGTGGGCTAGATTATTTAATCTCTCTCTGAGCCTAAATTAGGAATACTATCTACTTTCAGATTCATTGTGAGGTCACATGAGATAATAAATGTAAAGACCTAGCATGGTGTTTGCCACATAGTAGACATGCAATAAAAGTTCAATGACTTGTCCAAAATCATTTTTCTTGGTCGATAAAAGCAGAGTAGGAATCTGAAACCGTTTCCCCATTCTTTGCTTCAATTTCCCAGCAGTTCTGCCTGACTTTTAAAGCTCTGTAACTGTCACACTACTTTTCTGAGTAGCAAAAGCCTGATGTCAGAGACACTGGTTTATAACAAGAGTGACAGATTTTTATTTTGTTTTATAACATAAGAACTACTACCAATTGTTGTAGTATAATTGTCCATTTCTGGGTGACACTTGCATTATAAATAATAAAAACAAAACTAGATTTGTTAATGTTAAGGTATAGTGGTTTTGTACAATTGTGATTTTTCCTAATTTGTAATTGATTAGTATTGGTAGGATTTTTACTGTTGAACTCAAGCATTCCTGTTATCAATCCAGTGATTTTTTTCATAATTCTATGCCTTTTACTTTCATATTAGCTCCAAAATAACTTTTCAGTAGTCATTTCTATTGAGCATTTAAAGAGCAGCTTTTCCTTACTTGAGTTAGGAATCTCTTAACAGCAGACCTAGCTCTGTAGGAATCCTAAGGGGCCATATTTTCCTTCAGGATACTGTAGGCAATGCTGGTAGTGGTACTTTTATTTAGTGATTAATTTACTTAGCTAGTATTGTCAATGGCAACTAATACATTACCATAATAATAATTTTCTAGCCCAGGGCCATAAGCTAGAAAGTGTGGTACAGCCAGATTCAAAAGTCCCCTGTGTTTCTAAAGCTTATTCTTTTACACCCTTTTACACCCTTTGCTATATTGCCTCCCACATGTTAGCTTGGCAGCACAACTCAGAGTCTGAGAAAAAATTTTGCAAAGTTAGCTTAATTAGTACATGTTGTTTTAAAATAGCCAAAAGTGCTGGATATATGTTTTGTGTATATCTTAATACTCCTGTAAAATTGGGTAGATTTTGTCCCGGTTAGACCTTTGCAAAAGGCATGGATTCTCGTTAGGTCAGTGTCATAGAGAAAGTATGTAGTAGCATGTTCGCTGTAAGATTCAAGTGCCCAGATTTCTAATAGAAGGAAGTGGCTATAAAACAACTAGATGATTGTTCTTCATATATGTATTTTACCTGGTGTCCCACTTTTTCACTTTGTGACCATTGTTTCAGTCTTTTTGAGAAGGGGTCACCGATTTTTTTTCTTTTTGGTCTTTCATTCAATTACTTCAACTTTTTAAAAAATATTGTCAGTTCCCATATCAATGCTGTTGCAGAGGAGGAAGGGAATGAAACTTTTTGATACGTTCAGAAGAGAAGAAATTCTTAAAGACAAAGAAATTTATTCATTCCCACTGTGACTAGAATGAGGGGTGGTAGGAGCGGAATGCAAAGGGGAAGGTGGGAGAAGAGGTTAGAGAAGTAGTAAGGGGTCATGTAATCGCCACTAACATGTTTGAGCAGTAAAGTGAAATGGTCTAATTCATGCTTTGAATAGATCACTCTGGCAGCTCTGTGCTGTATGGGGAATAGACAGGAAGGAAGCACAGGGAAGTGGCAGAGTGACCCATGAATGATGTAGGAAAAATACTGGGTTCAAAGCTGATGGCCTGGAAAGAATTCTTGAGATGTCTTTGGTGCAAAAGGTGGTTTTATTAAAACATGGGAACAGGACCTATGGGCAGAAAGAGTTGCACTGGGGTCATGAGGAGTGGCCCATTATATACTTTCAAGTTGCGGGGGGAGGGGAGGTTAGGGATAGCGTAGGTTTCTAAGGAATTTTGGAAACAACATTTCCAGATCCTTGAGTGAGCTAGCTATTGTTGGTAAAAGGTCATTTATTACTGTCTAATAAAACCTTAGTCATGAGACCTTTCAGATGTATATCGGTGGGTCATATGTTTGGGGGATGATTGCCAACATGTATCTTGGAGGGTAGAGATAAGGGAACTTTCCAAAGGAATTTTTATATGTTAAAGTAGACTTACAGGATCCTGGGGGGTCGGGCTAAGATTGCCTTTTGCCCTTAGCAAAGTATTAACATCAAGGCAGCTGAGTTCCTTGAGGAATGTCGCTCTGCCCATGTCACAGACTTGTCAGTGGGGTGGAATGGAGAGACTTTTCTTCTGTTTTTGTTTCCCACATCAATGATGAGGCTCTTGGAGTTGTCCAGTTACTCTTTTGATGGTGGTTTGGGCTGTGTATAGTTGGAGGTGGTTGATTCTTGAAATAATTTTAATTTAGAGCCAACAGGAGTTACTGATAGATTGGATGTGAAGCAAAAGAGGAAGGAGACTGTGATGACGCATATGGCTTTTGAGTGGAAGTTTGGGCAAGGAATGGCAGAGTAGGAAATTATGAGTGGTCTGAGATGTCTTTCAGACATCCAAGTGGAAACGTAAGTTGGGCATTTGAAAATATGAGACCAAAACTAAAGTTTCAGGCCATAGAAGAGAGAGTAGAGTCTAGGGGTTATAAAATGGGTGTGGATGCAGGTAGGATGATGGTGTGAGAATGGGAAAATTCTGTTCTAATTGCTTCTAATTTTTAAAAAATTGAAATACCAAATAAGATCATTAGCTTAGAGTTGAGTGGGAAGGAGGTAATGGAAGCTTGAGGACAGAGAAGAAAGTTTGAAATGGTGGCCTAGGAGAATGAGAGTAATTGAATTGGGGAAGTAAAGTGTACCAGAAACATTAAAGATCCACTGACATGAGTGGTCCTGAATTCAAAGTGAGACCAGCCAGCATGGTTAAGTGTTTTGTTTTGACCCAGCCACTTTCTGCTGTCTAGATGTGGTTGTAGAGTTGGATTTATCCAAGGGTAGAGTTTTTCAGTTGGAATTATTACTGAGAGGAGAGCAAGAGTAATTGTGGATATAAGTGAATGACTAAATATAACAGGGTAGGTAGCAAAGAGCACAGGAAAGAATTGGGAACAGAAAGAAGGTTAGTGTGGTATAAATGAGTGATATGCTTGCAAAGTCATATAGCTGTAAATACTCGGTGTGTATTAATCTTCATTGCAGCCCTATGAAATAATTGCTATTATTTTACCCTTTTGATACATGTTGAAACTAAGCAAAAGAGAGGTTAAGTAATTTGTGGAAGGTCACATAGCTATTGAGTGGGATTTGAATCTTACGTGGTGTGGTTCTAGAGTCTGAGTAAGGATCACTGGAGGAAAGGAAGGCAAAAGATCTGCTAGGCCAGGCAATTAACTCATGAAAGTGAGTGGGGTTTGGGACGGTGACCTAGATGTTTGTAGATACTACAAAAAAGAAGAGTAATAATTAATACCTACAGGTATTGTTTCAGAGAGAAGGGGGAGTTAATGCAATGACAATGAGTCAGTGAGGTCCAAGAAAGGACATATACCTCTCTACTCCCGGGCTTCTTCCAGTGCTGTGGGAGAGAAAACAGCAACCTTAGGGGAGACAAGTTTCAGTTAGAGGAAAAAGGTAAAAGAACATTTGGTAGAGAATTTGAGGATCTAGGTAGGATATTTTGTTGATGGCTGGTTATGAGTTCCAGAAAGTGCTGCGGAAAGGGTTTTAGGGAAGGCTGGATATAGGGTTAGATTAAGGAGCAGTAGAACCACATGGGTTGAGAGTTCTGGGTTGTTGGGCTTCTTGCAGTGAAGTAAATCAGTAGTGCTGTAGGGCTTGATGGGATTAGTTAAGAATGGTCTCCAAGGCAGAATTGTGGCTGTGTGTGTTGGGAGGAAGGAAGGAAGTATAGGTTTTACCCACAGTAACACTTGATTTCTATCCATGGCTGTGTCAAGGCCAGTAAAAATGTTATTAGAAGCAGTCTTTAGTAAGAATACCTAGAAAACCCTTGAGGTTTCCTCTTTTAAAACACATTGATATAATGCGAGTGAATGAGCATTAGAAAATTAGAAAATATTCTGAGTATCTGTGTAGCTCTTACATTCATTATCTTATTTGATATTTTTCTTGTGAGTTACACATAAAATGTGAAATTGGTACTTTTAAACCTTGCTTACAGATTTTTTGACAATTTATTTTACGTGTGTGTGTGTGTGTGTGTTTTAACACCTATACTGTGTTATATCATTTCGCTCAGAACTGTTGAAAATTTTCCCATCTCACATAAGGTAAAAGTCCAAATCCTTACAGTGGCTTCTAAAACCCTATGTAATTTGGTTCCCTGTATTTCTCCTTCATAACCTAACCGCCACTTGTAGAATTCCTCCTAATTAGTAGTCTCCTGTTTGGTGTTCCTTGAGCATGCCAGTTGTGATTCTACTTGAAGGCCTTGTGTTACTCATTCTCCCAGGACTCTTCTTTCCTCAGTTGCTCCCTTATTTCTTCAGTATTCTGTTCAAATGCTACCTTATCAAGGGACTTTCCCTAATCTGCCTACATAAATAGCAGCGTATCTTCCAGCATTTCCTGTTACTGTACTCTATTTTATTTCTGTAGCACTCAAAACCATCTGGCATACATATTGATTGATTTATTACATGTGTTGTCTGTCTCCCCCCAGTAAGATGTTCAGGTTCCATGAGGGTAGAGTGTTTATTTTGTTCACTGGTATATACCCAGAAAAACAGAAGTATCTGGCTCTAAATGAATATTAGTTGATTGAATTCATGAATTAGGCAAGTGAGGCAGTTAATCTCAGAGGTTA
The DNA here is from genome assembly GCF_017311325.1 of Ursus maritimus. Lineage (NCBI taxonomy): Eukaryota > Metazoa > Chordata > Mammalia > Carnivora > Ursidae > Ursus > Ursus maritimus. The sequence continues at coordinate 27,758,355 of NW_024423564.1, forward strand.
TAAGATTTGTTTAACTTCTCATTCTGAGAATGGGAGATTAGAACCTTTTGATTCCTAGTTCATTGTTCTTAACATTGTATCACATGGCCACTCAAAACGGTGTTCACAGATGAATGGGTACTTGGTTTATATAGAATTTAGCTTATTTGTGTATCACAGAACATTAACCTGTGTTGCTTTTTTTCCCCTCCTAATGTAGATGCCGGAAGAAGAAGCTTTCTGTGTATTTGTTAAATTAATGCAAGATTATAGACTTCGGGAACTTTTTAAACCAAGTATGGCAGAATTGGGCCTTTGTATGTACCAGTTTGAATGCATGATACAGGTAAAGTTGTAGTGTTGACAAGAAGGCATATTGCCTTTATATTCGCATCATCTTGGTTTGAGTGACAACCAAGCAAATTTAATGTTAAAAGTATTATAGCAAATGAAAAATCAGTGTTTTAATAATGTGATCATTTGTTGATTGGTTAACACAGTTTAGAGCTCCTTCCTGGTTGGATGCTATTTGCAGGTAGATCACAGTCTGGAACTTGACTGCAGTTTTCATATTCAAACTTTAAGCATTTGTGCCAAAATCTGTCACAACCACATTGCCTAAAATGAGTTTCCTTTTTATGCCCTATTGTATTCTGTTGTTATATAGACTATGCTCTCACAGGAGCTCATGACATTATGACACTGACATCAGTTCATTTCCTTTGAGACTTGTCTGTTCTGGTTCTTTCAGTCCTTTCTCCTGCCTTTCCCTTTTTATCTCACTCTTTTGCTAGCCTGTAATCTTTTCTTAAAATAAGGCTTTTGTGTTGCTAGTTTAAGACCAAGAGTCTAGTGACTGTGTGAGGGTGTATAGAAGAGGAGGGGAGGAATCAAAATCAAGTGAAAAATGTTTTTTGGAATATTTTACCTTTCTGGAGTTAATTTACATATATATGTAGTAGACTAATGTATATATTATTAACTAATACATATATATTGTATACTAGTAATATATATGGTAAACTACATATATAAATCAGTTTACTATATTGTCCTGTAACGGTGTAAGTATTTTCATTTACTTAAATTTCAATTAGATAAGCAGAACTTAAGAATATAGGTTAATATTTCAGCTGACATGAGAGCCACTTTTACAAGTCTCCTTTTCCCTGGCAGCCTTACCGACAAGAATTTTACAGTCCTTTCTTTTGTATGTGTGGTGGGGGGAAAAAGGGATATGCAAAATGTTGGCACATTTTAAAGAAAAAGACAAAGTAGGTCTTGAGATGATTCTTGGTTAAATTTTTCTCTCTGAAATAGTAGGGTTTTTATTTTTTTGAGAGAGAGAGAGCATGAGTGTGCATGAGGAAGGGGTACGAGTAGAGGGAGAGGGAGAAGCAGACTCTCCACTGAGCAGGGCTCTTGTGGGACTGGAAGATCACAACAGACCTGAACCACCCAGGCGCCCATGTACGCTTGTTTTTAACCCAAATAATCTCTCTTGGTTTATTTTCAGTTAATGTGTCATTTATGTTTTTAATTACTGGAATTGAGGAAGCATCTGTATTTTAGGTGAGAAAGTAGTAAGGTAAGGATGGGTAATCAATGGTAGATAGCACCCGAATGTATTTCAGCATAACATTTCTTTCCTTTAAAATTTTTTTTGGAATTATTATAGTTTATAGAAAAGTATTGAAAATATCAGACACATGTTCTACCAACATGATTAAACAAATATTAAAGTTTTATTTACTTGTTTTGTTATTTTTATTAATAAATGTTACACATACAGCCTAAGTTCTAACTCCACATCCTTTTACCCTTCTTACCTTCCCTCATCCTGAATGTATCAATTTCTGCATCTTTACTTTTCCAAGAGATGCCTGATCTTTGTGTTTGATATTGACTTATCTAGTATAAACACAGTTATCTGGTTAAAATGCTCAGTTTCACAGTGTTTTAATGAATTCTTTTCTTCTCTAGGAGCATCTTCCAGAGCTCTTTGTGCATTTTCAGTCACAGAGTTTTCATACCTCAATGTATGCATCATCCTGGTTTCTGACTATATTTCTTACGACTTTTCCATTACCAGTTGCAACAAGGATATTTGATATCTTTATGTCTGAGGTAAGCTAAGGGGCAGACTGTGCAAAGGAATCATTGGGTTAATCATTAGCGCAGGGCACTGAGGAGAACAATAAAGGAGATCCGTGTGTCCCATACTGAACTACTTACTGGATATTCTCCTTTAAACCTGTAACAACCCTATCAGGCACTGTTAGTACATTTAATAGATGATAAATGAGGAAGGTTAAGTGGCTTGTCTGTGGACACACAGCAGGTAAGTACTGTAGTAACCGTCGTTCAAATACAGGCAGTCAAAATCTGGAGCTACACTCTTTTTTTTTTTTTTTAAAGATTTTATTTATTTATTTGACAGAGAGAGAGACAGCCAGTGAGAGAGGGAACACAAGCAGGAGGAGTGGGAGAGGAAGAAGCAGGCTCATAGCGGAGGAGCCTGATGTGGGGCTCAATCCCATAACACCGGGATCACGCCCTGAGCCGAAGGCAGACACTTAACCGCTGTGCCACCCAGGTGCCCCTGGAGCCACACCCTTAAACAAACCTCTGTATGATCTCCTGATTGATTCAGTGAGAATTAGTGAGAAGTGAAATTTGCCTTACAGTTGATATTATTGCTCTGCATCTGTTACCTAAAGAGCAAGAAGTAATGAGTATAATTAAGTTTCTTCTGTTCCATAAATATATTGCAGGTAGTCCTTTTAATTGTCATTGTCATGTTGTAGTCATCCTTTGTCTTTTATTCTATATTTTGGATGAGAAGGTAGGCAGGTAAGTTAGGTGACAAATGGTAGGTAGCACTTGAAAATATTATTAATTACTATTAGCAATCTCTCAGGGGTGGCTGGCTGGCTCAGCTGGGAAAGCGTGTGACTCTCGATCTCAGGGTCGTAGAGCTTACGTAAAAATAAATAAGCAAACCATCTTAAACCAAGTGTTAATTGTTGTTACTCACATCTTGGGAAGATTAGCTTATATTACCTAGTTAAATTAGTTTAGTTTGGAGCCAGCAAACTGACCGTCCTGATTCAGGTACCACATCTGTCCTTCCGCTTATTTTTGTAAATAGTTTTCTTGGAACATAGCCATGCCCATTTGTTGTGTTTCTCTGTCTGCTTTTGGTCTTAGTGGCAGAGTTGAATATTTGTGACAGTAACCATATAGCCCACAAAGCCTAAAATATTTGCTATCTGACTTTTTTAAAAAAAGCTTGCCAATTTCTAGTAAGATCCCCAGATGTTTACCTTAGTATTCTTTTGAATGATTAGTTTTTGTCAATGGAGGATTAAGACAAATTTGGCTTTATAAAAATGTGTTTCCACAGGGTTTAGAAATAGTATTTCGAGTAGGATTAGCACTTCTTCAAATGAATCAGGCAGAACTGATGCAACTTGACATGGAGGGGATGTTACAGGTAGGTCAGTTCATGATTTCTTGAATGTCTTTAGATTTTACTGTTAATTAGTTAATAATAAATAGCATTAAGTAGTTCTTATACTTTTCTTTGATCGTGTTTTATTAGCACTTTCAGAAGGTCATTCCACATCAGTTTGATGGTGGTCCAGACAAATTAATCCAGGCAGCTTACCAAGTCAAGTATAACTCAAAAAAAATGAAAAAGTAAGTATTTTATATTTTGGTTTTTAGTCATGGATGTTTGTTGAAGCATATAGGGGATTAAATAGAAGTGTCAAAATAGTCCAGCGATAAGTGCAGTTTTCTTCCTGTAGCATTTTTTTCGGTGGTACTGGTTTCAGTATAACAAAAATTTAATGTTGGAATTTCATACTTAGTAGTGGTGCTTGGGACCATTACCTGTGAAACTCCCCTTTCCCATTCCACATTGACTGGAATTAGGAACCTGGTAAATGTATACCTGTGAGTGTGCTGTTATTTTGAAAACCAGTTCTGTGGTGTGATCCAACTTCATTGACATTCTTTTCTGCTCAACCCGACTGTTAACTTAAGTTCAGGATTAGCCTGACCAACAAGGTAGGCATGAGGTTTAGATTGAGAATTTAAGGGTTTTTTAAATTGTGTATAATTTTCTAATGAAACTTTTCTTGATATATATTTAATGGAAGTTCAAGGTAAGCAGTCTTGGCTACCAAAGATTAATTTTTTGAAATATGGTTAAAGTATTAAGAATGACAGCTCTTGTTCCTCCAGATTCCAGTATTTAAATAAATCTTAGCCAGAGGTCAGAATTGCCATTCCTGACACTACTTTCTGTGGTACAAGATACTTTAAAATGATAGCAATACTATATGCTAACAGTTCTCAATATCTTCACTGCCGTAACATAAAATTCCGTTCACGTGTATGACATACTTCCAAGGATGTTCCTACCCCAGGAAGTATATTAGAATGTGAGTGTGAATTATGTTATTAAAATTAGCTGTAGGGACACCTGGGTGGCTCAGTCTGAGGTTAAGCGTCTGCCTCCGGCTCAGGTCATGATCTTGGGGTCCTGGGATTGAGCCCCACATCGGGCTCCCTGCTCAGCAGGGAGTTTGCTTCTCCCTCTCACCTTCTTCCTTGCTTGTGCTTGCTCTCTCTCTCTTTCAAATAAATAAATTAAATCCTAGAAATAAATAAATAAAATAAAATTAGTGCTCATTGGCAAAAACAAGCCAATTTATGAGCTTTCACTATTAATAAATTACTTGAGAAATTTCTAAATTACGTTACACCGTGATGTTGAGACATTCTTGACCAAAAAGCAGTTCTGTTCTATAATTGATAAAACCTTTAGGAGCCATGTCAACTTCCAGCTCTTGGTAAAACCACATTTAAATCACACTAGCCAAAAAAAGAATTTATTTTATTTTAATTACAGAGAACAACATAACTGATTTTCTTTTTAGATTTTATTTATCACCAGTATAATCCCATTTCTGAAATTTTAGTTGTTCTATTTACTTATCAAACTTACGACCCTCTAGTTCTTTCACTCTCTTACTCATACAGTGTCTCTGTTCCACTTTAAGATCTCTACTCTGATGTTAAATTCTTAGGCTTTGGTTTTTTGTTGTTGTAATTTTTATTTTGGTATACTTTTAAACTTTTTAAAAAGTTATAAATAATATGTGTGTGTGAGTAAAATCCATACCCATTTTTAGGGGATCCATTTGAGAGTAGGTTAAGATATTGTGCCCTTTTTTCTTAAATATTGAATGGATGTGTACTTCCTAAGAACAAGGACTTCTGTTTTTTTTAGCAGAACCCAATAGTTAATCAAAATCAGGAAATTATCATAGATATGGTACTATTACCTAATTCCCAAAGCATGTTCAGTTTTATCATTTGTCTCAGTACTATTCTTTGTAACTGTCCCCCCTTTCAGACCCTAGCCTAATCCTCTTTCTGTCCACTCCCTACCCCTCACCGCCTTGGTTTTGGATCCACTTTAAGTACTCCAGGATCATGTATCGCATTAATTGTGTCAGATCAATCTCCTTTAATCTGAAACGCTCCCTCCACTCTTCTTGTATGTCTTGACCTTGATATATTTGAAGAGTACAAGCTAGTTATTTTGTGGAAAATCCCACAGTTTGGGTTTTTCTGACATTTCCTCATGAGTAGATTCAGCTTGTGCATTTTTGGCAACTATACCAATGATGTGTCTTCTCAATTAACCAAGCAGTGGATATATGATACTGGTTTATCTCAGAATTGATGATGATATCTCTAAGCACTGGATTAAGGTGATATCTGCCAAGTTTACTATAAAGTTATTATTTTGTCTTTTATTGTTTCCAGATGTTTTGAGATTATATAGTATCCTATTCCTTACCATGCCTTCTCTCACCAGATTTACATCCATTTATGATTTTCTCACTCCCTCATTCCCTCTTTAATAATTGGCATTCTACTGTAAGGAAGAGCTTTTCCTTCTCTCTAATATATTTATTCATTTATTTATATAAGTGTGAATTTGTGGGCTCTTTTTTTTATTTGGTGAATTATAATTCATTACTCTCACAGTTGTCCCTGCTTTTTCCAGTAGGAGTCCTCTCAAGCTGGCTGTTGTGTCCTTTTGACATGTCCCCATGACTCTTTTGAGAATTTCCTTATTTTAAGACAACAAAAAGCCCCAGGCTCATCTTGTGCCTTACCCACTCCTGCAAAGCAGCAAGTCATTTCTCCAAAGAGCCTTAATTTCTTTTAGTAAGCTTTTAAAACGTAGCCTGAAGGTAATGGATAGACACTGAAGCAGTTGGCCTCTGGGAGTGGCATGATCCAAATGAACATTTTAAAAATGTCATCCTGGTAATAGTGTGCAGAAAAGATTGAATTATGAAACTGGCAGTAGAGAGAACAATTATGAGGTTCCTCTAGTAATTAAGGCAAGGTATAATGAAGACCTAAAAATGCTGCCAATAAAAGGAGAATGATGTAGCTCTGTAGCTACTTTGAAGTCTCTTTGTAGAAACCTTCTAAGCACACCTTGACTAACTGATCAAGGTCAATATCAATAGTGATATCCTGGTGATAATTTGTACCCTTGATATGACGTGATGAAAAAGGGACTGACTTCTGTGGTCTTCTTCCTCCAAACCCATAACCTCAGTACAATCATGAACAAACATAAGAGAAATCCCAATTGAGAAATTTCTTCAAAATACCTGACCAGTACTCCTCAAACAAAGTCATCAAAAACATGGAAAGTCTTAGAAATTTTCACAGCCAAGAGGAGCCTAGGAAGACATGGCAACTTAATGTAATGTGATTCCCTGGATGGGATCCTAGAATAGGAAAAGGACATTAGACAGAAATTTAGAAATCCGAATTTAGTATGGACTTTATTTAACAGTTTATCAATACTAGTTCATTAATTGTTACAAGTGTACTATACTAATATAAAATGTTAAACAGGAGAAACTGGGGATAAGGTATATGGAAACTCTGTACTCTTCTCACTTATTTTGTAGATCTAAAATTCTTCTCAAAAATAAAGTTTATTAAAAAACCATTATCATTGCAGTTGAAGAGGGAATGATAGAGCATTAAGAAAGTTGAATTGAGCATGCTTGGTGACTGAATTGGGAAGCAAGGATTAAATGATGATTTCTAGTGTTTTGTTTTAGGTGCATGAGTGACTCATGATAACATTATCACCTAACACATAACAAAATATTCACTTCAAAGTAGGCACTTGTGAAGACTGTAAACTTCAGCAGTGCAGCTGTTGTTCAAACATTTTGTACCTCTTTAGAGTCTTCTATAAATTCTTTTGGATATCCTATTCTTTTAGATATACTAAGGTAAGAGACATGGTAGTATAGCAGTCAAGGATGTGCCCTTAGGCAAGTTTCTTAATCTTTCTAAGCCTCCAAATGAGCCTAACAACCTGCATTAAAAAGTCAGGTTTGTGGGAGAATTGTGGGAAGATGGAGTAGAAGGCACCAGGAATCTGTCTCCCACCTAGAAAACAATTGCAGTGACAGAATCTGATGTGACTGTTTTGGAACTCTGGGGCTTATTGAAGCCTTGTAACTTTTAGGGGAAGGCTTCGATGGTGAATTGTGGTTAATTTGGTCAATTTCAACTCTTAGCACATTAGCACCCCTTAACACCATCCTCTACCCTTCAGCCACATGGTAGACAGGTGTGCTTGTATTTCTGGAGCAACCTTCATGTAGCTTGGGTGGGCAGGGTGGGCAAAAATGCCCTTGTCTTCTAGATGTCAGGGATCTGTGTGCTCTGATCAGTCATTGCTGTTTCTGATCACAGGTGCAAGGAAGTGAGTAGCCATTGGTGTTGCACTACTTTCCATTGTTGCACATCCCCTCTTCCTCCAACTGAAGTAATTGCCAGGAGATTTAAAGGGCATCATCCTTCTCTTCCCTTTTTCTTTTCTTCCCCTTTTGGGAGCCAGACAGGAAAGACTAGGACATTAAAAACAACTGCATATATGGGGGAAATTAGAAAGTGACTGTGTATGCCCAGGGAATGGCTCAGAAAAGTCCTGAAACAGTTTATAGCTCAGGTTGATCTTCAGCACAAAGATAGCCTATAACAATCAAAAAGACAAAATCAGTAACAAAAAACAGCAAGCTCTGGGGAGAGGGAAGACTATGATTTCCTGAGTTACCACATTACTAGATTCAAATGTCTAGTTTTTAACAAAAATCACAAGGCGTATGAAAAAAAAAAGGGAAAGTATGGCCCAAAGGAAAAGAGTATTGACACTTGAACAACATGGATTTGAACTGTGCTGATTCGCTTATATGCAGACTGCTTTCGATAAATGCAGTACAGTACTGCAAATGTATTTTCTCTTATAATTTTCTTAATAACATTTTCTTTTCTTTAGCTACCTTCATCTTGAGATTACAGTATATAACATACAAGAAATATATGTTGACTATGCTATTGGTAAGGGTTCCAGTCAACAGTAGTGAAGCTTTTGGAGAGTCAAAAGTTATACACAGATTTTCACCTGTACAGGGGTGTCAGCACTTCTGATTCTCATGTTGTTCAAGGGTCAGCTGTAAAAAGAAACTATATCTGAAAGAGACTTGATGGCAGATAAAGTAGACAGAGACTTTATTTATTTTTTTTTTTTAAAAAAAGATTTATTTATTTATTTATTTATTTAATTTATTTTTTTATTTGACAGAGATAGAGACAGCCAGAGAGAGAGGGAACACAAGCAGGGGGAGCGGGAGAGGAAGAAGCAGGCTCATAGCGGAGGAGCCTAATGTGGGGCTCGATCCCAGAACGCCGGGATCACGCCCTGAGCTGAAGGCAGACGCTTAACCGCTGTGCCACCCAGGCGCCCCAGTAGACAGAGACTTTAAAAGAAGCTCAAAGAACTAAAGGAAAATGTGGGGAAGATTAAGAAAAAGATAGATGAACAAAATGGAAATATCAGTAAAGAGATAGAAAACCTAAAAGGAAACAAAAAAAATTCTGGATCTGCAAAGTCCAGTAACTGAAATGAAAGATTCATAGAGTGATTAAAAAGCAGATTTGAGCAGGCAGAAGAATAAGTGAACTTGAAGATAGAATATTGGAAATTACTGAATTTGAGGAACAAAAAGAAAAAAAAAAAACTGAACAGAGCCTAAGGGGACCAACATACACATCGTGGGAGTCCCAGAAGAAGAGAGAAAGGATCAGAGAGAATATTTGAAGATACAATGGCTGAAAACTTCCCAAATTTGTGGAAAGACATGAATATAAACATCCAAGAAGGTCCATGAACTCCAGGTAATGTGACATCAAAGAGATCCACACTGAGATACATTATATTCAGACTTGCAAAAGACAGAGAAAATCTTGAAAGCAACAAAAGAGAAGCCAATCACCACATACAAGGGGTTCTCAATAAAACTACAAGACTACAAGCAGAGTTCTCATCATAAACTTTTGAGGCCAAAAGAGAGTGGGCCAATATATTCAAAGTACTAAAAGAAAAAAATTGTCAACCAACAACCCAAATCTGGCAAAACTGTCCCTCAAAAGTGAGGAAAAAATCAAGACATTTTCAGACAAAGGCTAAAGGAGCTCATTACCACTAGACCTGCATTGCAAGAAATGCTCATTCATGCAGGGTGAAAGGAAAGGACACTAGACAGTAACTCAAAGTAGTTTCAAGAAATAAAGATCTTAATTAAGGTAAACGCATGGGTAATTATAAAAGCTATGATCGTAACGGTTGTAACTCCACTTTTTGTTTTCTGCATGAATTAAGACTAATACATTAAAGAAACCTGGGGTGTCTGGGTGACTCAGTTGAGTGTCTGACTCTTGATTTTGGTTCAGGTCATGATCTCTGTCATGGAACTGAGCCCCATATTGGGCTCTGTGTTCAGGCACAGAGTTTACTTGAGATGCTCTCCCTCTCCCTTCCCCTCCTCCTCTGCCCCTCCCTCTGCTCACTCACTCTCTATCTCTCCCTCTCAAATAAACGAATGAAATCTTTTTTTTTAAAGATTTTATTTATTTATTTGACAGAGGGAGACAGCCAGCGAGAGAGGGAACACAAGCAGGGGGAGTGGGAGAGGAAGAGGCAGGCTCCCAGTGGAGGAGCCTGATGTGGGGCTCGATCCCAGAACGCTGGGATCACGCCCTGAGCTGAAGGCAGACGCTTAACGACTGCACCACCCAGGCGCCCCATAAACGAATGAAATCTTAAAAAGAATAGTTACTGGTCTAGGAGCGCCTGGGTAGCGCAGTCGTTAAAGCGTCTGCCTTCGGCTCAGGGCGTGATCCCGGCGTACCGGGATCGAGTCCCACATCGGGCTCCTCTGCTATGAGCCTGCTTCTTCCTCTCCCACTCCCCCTGCTGTGTTCCCTCTCTCTCGCTGGCTGTCTCTCTGTCACATAAATAAATAAAATCTTTAAAAAAAAAAAAAAAAAAAAAAAAAAGAATAGTTACTGGTCTAAAACTAGTATTAATGTAATTTTTGTTTGTAACTCCAAATCTGCATAATTTAATAAGAGTAGATACTATATACCCAAAGCTAATATAACACTGTATGTTAACTACCCTGGAGTTAAATTTTTAAACATTTTTTAAATACCTTAAAAAGTAATTATGACCAGTGCACATGCACACAAAGACTAAATCACAAAGAATTGGGAAATCAGAGTAGATCTATAAATAGTAAGGTGATTGGATCAGTAATCAAAAGTCTCTTGAGTCGAAAATCCCTGAACTTGTTGGCTTTACTGCTGAATTCTACTGCACATTTAAAGAATTAATATCTTTTTAAACTTTTTCAAAAAATAGGAGGGAATACTTCATAACTCATTCTATGAGGCCGGCATTATTACCCTGATACCGAAACCAGATAAGGATGCTACAAGAAAACAATAGATAAATATCCCTTAAAAACATTGATGCAAAAGTCCTCAACAAAATACTGGTAAACCAAATTCAGCAGTGTGCTAAAAAGACTATATACCACCACCAAATGGGATTTATTCCTAGAATGCAAAGATAGTTCAACATACAAAAATTGATCATTGTAATATACCACATTAACAGAATGAAGGGGAAAAAAACACAGGATCATCTCAATTGATACAGAAAATGTATTTGACAAAATTCAGTATCTTTTCATGATTGAAACACTCAGCACAGTAGGAAAAGAAGGCAACTACCTCAACATAATAAAACCCATCCAGGGGCACCTGGGTGGCTCAGTCATTAAGCGTCTGCCTTCAGCTCAGGGCGTGATCCTGGCGTTCTGGGATCGAGCCCCATGTCAGGCTCCTCTGCTGGGAGCCTGCTTCTTCCTCTCCCACTCCTCCTGCTTGTGTTCCCTCTCTCGCTGGCTCTCTCTCTCTCTGTCAAATAAATAAATAAAATCTTTAGAAAAAATTTTAAGAAAATAAGTAAAATAAATAAAAGCCATCCATATATGAAAAACCCATAGTAAACATCATACTCACTGGTATAAGACTAAAAACTTTTCCTCTAAGATCAGGAACAAGGCAAGGATCCTTGATATTGCCATTTCTATTCAACATAGTACTGGAAGTAGCAAAAGAAATAAAAAGGAAAAGAAGTAAAAGTCGTCTAAATTGGAAAAGAAAAATTAAAATGATCTCATGAGACAACATGATCTCATATGTAGAAAAACCTTTCTGCAAAAACCAGCTAATAAATAAATGCAGCAAAGTAGCTGGTTACAAAGTCAACCCACAAAAAATTGATTGTATTTCTATACCTTAACAATGAATAATTTAGAAAGAAATTAAGAAAACTATTCCATTTACAATACATCAAAAGAATAAAATATGTACGAATTAACCAAGGAAGAGAAAGGTGTATACAATGAAGACTGCAGAACGTAAGAAAAACATAAATAAAAACTGCAGAACATAAATAAAAGCAAATCCTATGTTCATTGATTGGAAGGCAATATAATATTGTTAACACATTAGTATTATCCAAGGTGATCTGTGGAGTGAATTGAAGTGTGTCTTAAAATACCGATGATATTTTTTTGCAGAAATAGAAAACTCCATCCTAAACTTCCTAAATAAATTCAAAGGACCCAAATAGCTAAAACCATCTTGAAAAAGAACTACAAAGCTGGAGAACTCACACTTCCTGATTTCCAAGCTTATTACAAAGCCATCATAATCAAAATAGGGTACTAGAATAAAGATAGACATCTAGACCAATGGAATAGAATAGCACTCCAAGAAATAAACCCTCACATATGTGGTTAAATGATTTTTGACAAGGGTGCTAAGACCATTTAGTAGGGAAAGGTCTGTCTTTTCAACAAATGATGCTGGGAAGACTGGATATCCACATGCAGAAGAACAAGGTTGGACCCTTATTCAATATGATATGCAAAATATAAGTCAGAATGGTCAAAGATTTAAATGTAAGAACTAAAACTGTGAAACTCTTAGATGAAAACATTGAACAACACTTGGAATTGGATTTGACAATGACTTTTTGGATTTGACACCAAAGGCTCAAGTAACAAAAAATAAAAAGACAAATTGAACTGCATGAAAATTTAAAAATTTTGCACATCCTAAGACACTCTCAAAAGTGGGAGAAGATACTTGCAAAGCATGTATTGGATAAAGGTTTAATATCCACAGTGTATTGAGAACCCCTGAAACTCAGCAGCAAAAACCACAACTGGATTCAAAAATTGGCAAAGGACTTGAATAGACAGTTCTCCAAAGAAGAAATACAAATGACCAATAAGCACATAAAAAGATGTTCAATATAGGTATAATATAGATGAACCTGGGGGACTTTATACTAGGTAAAAAAGGCCAGTCACAATGGGACAAATTCTGTGTGATTCCATATGTATGATATTCTTAATGTCAAAATTATAGAGACAGAATGTAAAATGGTTGTTGCCAGAACCTGGTAAGAGGAATGGGGTTTTCTTATTTAAGGGTATACAATTTCAGTTTCATAAGATGCAAAGGACAGAACAATGGACATGATGGTGGTGATGGCTGCACATTGTAAATGTATTTAATACCACTGAACTATATACCTAAAAATGGTTAAGATGGTAAATTTTACTATGTGTATTTTATCACAATAAAAAAAGTTGTTGTGAGTTAAATGAGATTTTATATGTAGTAAATAATAGGTTTTTCTCCTTTGAGGGGGAATTTGATTTTTGACATCAGCTATAATTTTGGGGAGGCCTAGGTTTGTTAGTATTAGGAGTAGTTAAACTTGTTATTAACATTTTTGGTCCAGAGTAAGATCTAAAAATAACTTGGTGGGAGTAACTTTTATATGGCCTATAAACTTTTGTAAAGGTAATTTTACACTTACAGTTGAGTTGCAAGCATAGTACATTGTATTTGTTACTTCTTACTCTCCTACAATTAGTGACAGTTCTTTTAGTCTTTATCTTTCATGACCTTGATACTCCTGAAGTGAGCCGGTCAGTGGGTTTGCTGGTTTGAATTTGTTTGATTTCTCTTGATTAGATTGAGGATGTACATTCTTAGGAAGGATATCATGGAGGTGAGATACCCTTCTCAGTACATCTTAACAGGGAGTGCATGATGTCAACATGTATTACTGGTGGTGCTCACCTTGATCAGTTGGCTCAGGTGCTGTCAGGATACTGTAGTACAAATTTACTATTTTTCCCTTGATATTATCTAAATATTTTGAGAGAGATACTTTAAGACTATGCTTATACTTTTTACCCACTTATTAGTGTCCATAGATTTTTCTTGCCTGTGGGGGGGAATTCTAATAGTGATATTTAATTTATTTATTTTTATCATTATTATTTTTTAATGGTGATTTTTATATTTGTCTCATTCTTTCTACGTTGAGGAATCCTTTTGTTAGAAAGAGTTGTTCCAGGGCATCTGGGTGGCTCAGTCGGTTAAGTGTCTGCTTTCGGCTCAAGTCATGATCCCAGGGTCCTGGGATCGAGCCTCATGTCAGGCTACTTGCTCATCGGGGAGCCTGCTTCTCCCTCTCCCTATGCTGCTCCCCCTGCTTGTTCTCTCTCATGCTCTCAAATAAATAAATAAAATCTTAAAAAAAAAGTTTCTTTTCCCCCGTTATAAATTTTACACAATTTTTTAATGATTTTTTTTGGGGGGGGTTGTGTTGTTTTTTTTTTTAGTTAAACTGGATTTTAACCAGTGTATTTTAACCAGTGTATTTTAACCTGAGGAAGAATGCTAGATAGTTCTTTTTATAAGTTTAGGACTAAATAGAATCTGTAAACTCAGTTCTTTGATGCCTTGTATATTTCACTTTCTAAAGTTTATTTTTGTGTGGTTCTCATTTTTGTTATTTGTGAAATAGTTTTTTAAGTAAGAATCCATGTAACTGTTCAGATGATTTTTCTAATATCAAGTATCTCAAGTTATAAGTTGGGGGAACCTACTGGAATTATATTTTGTGTTAATAAGTAGTTTTAAATTTTATAATTTAGTAACTACTTCAGAGTAAAAACATATCTTTTTTTTCCTTCTCAGGCTTGAAAAAGAATACACTACAATAAAAACTAAAGAAATGGAGGAGCAAGTTGAAATTAAAGTAAGCATCTCAGGACTTCTAAAAGTGCCAAACATAAATTTATTGAAGTCAGTCGTTTGATCATGTTGATATATCTATTTCCTGTAACAAATTTAGCAGTGATGTTTGTTATTACTTACTTATAAATTTATTTACCATCCCACTAGGTTATAGTTAAAAATAGACATTTCAAAAATCAGAGTAATGCAGTAAGTGGTTTTCATTCTAGTGTGAGAGCAGCTCTGTTTCTAGATTTGTTGGTGGGTCATCAGGAGAAGATACTTTTATGGAGAAGATAATTACCACTTCATTTAAGCGTATTTTTAAAAATGCAGAGAAGTCGATCTATAATGTGCATAGACTAACAGGAGTGTAGTCTAAGGTATACCGAATAGAGCAAATCATTGCACCAGAACTAATGGCTGCCTTAGAGCTGCAGGAAACTTTGGCTAATTCAATTTTCTCATCTCTAAGCAAAGGTTATACTTTTGAACTCTCCACAGAAACAGGTAGATTGCCAATTTTAAGGGATATATGAATTCCTAGTATACCTTAAAATTCTTATTTGTACCCCCGTAGGCCAGAAATTCTTAAGTTGAGGATCTTTGACATTGTTCGAGTTGGAAATTAAAAGAAAGTTTTAGAGGTTTTATGCTGACATTTCAGGATGGGGATGATGAGTAGAAGCAGGAGTTAGTGAAGAAACTCAGTGACTTGCTGATCCAATTTCTTACCTCTTTGTCTGTATTCTTCCCCTTCCGAAAAAAAACCCACAAAAAACAAAAATAAAACGAGTTTGGAGTGACTCCTCCCCCCCTTTTTTTAACTCTACATTTGGATGTGTCTGAGTTTTGACTTGAACCTGGCAAGACATTAGATGACCACCTTACTTATAATTATTTAGCCATGTCTTAATTTACCTTTGCTATAAAGTACCTCTTCATTATTCACATCCATAAGCCCTTTTCACAAGTAAGGGAATGAGTTTTATGAAATTGGTATTCTTTCTTGCCATGGTCCTTCTCAAAAGCCTCCTTGGAAACCACCTCTCCTTTATTTCTGCGTGACCTCTCTCTTGTCTCTGTCCCTTTTCTAGATGTTTTATTTTCATTTCTATCAGTATTCCCTATTAATTAGAAATAGATAATTCTTCATTTTTCAGAGAGAGAAAGAAAAGATCCTTGTGGATGTTTTTCTCTCCTTTTTAAAAATTCTGTCACCCAACTGCTGCTCTACCATTTGCTTTTCTTTTAGGTACCATGAGTAAGAGTAACATTAAATCATACCCTCCACTTCAACCTACTGAAAGTGGAAAAGTACGTCATCCTGATGAGTGGGGAGAGAGTATGGGTTATCGCATACCACCAGTATTCGGAACTGCAAATCAAGAATCTGAGGATGGGAAGCCATCCTGTTCATTTCACCATGCTATGTTATTGAAAAAAAAAAAAAAAATCACAGTTCTGTGAACAATCTTTTCTCTTAAAGAAGTTTCTTCTAAAATTAAATCACGTGAATAGTAAGAATACCAAGAGGCTTTTTCAGAAAGATCTTTAGCACAATTTAGCTTGTATTTGCAGTTTTTCTCAAACTTCAGTTTTGAGGGAAAGTTATAGTTAATGTACCTCACAGAGTACTTTTGAATGCCAGCTCCATGTGTCTTAGGGAAAAAACAGGTAGCACAAACTGTTTATAGAGAAGAAACTGGGAGGTGTGGGGTGGGAAATGAAAGTTCAAAAAGTTAGTAACACATTGGGTAAATAAAATTTGCTGATCTCAAAGGTAGTTTGTTCCATTTATAAAATTTTGTCTCCACGTAGTTTTTTCTTACTATCAAACCATTTTCATCTCTTACTTTACTCCTCCTGCCACCAAAAAGGACAAAGCTGTGACCATTTTTGTGGGACTACACTTTCTTTTTTTAGTTTATATAAGCTTGGGTATGTCTGATTTTTTACTCGGACCTGGCAACTCATCTCAGTCATAATCAGATGAGCACTGCATTTACGGATAGTTAGCCATGTATTATTGGAGCCTTTCTCTAAAATGGGAAATGCCACTTCCTTAGTCACACTCTCTGCCCTTCTCTCCAAGGTCCCTTTTACAAGGGAATGAGTTCTCTTAAACTAATGCTTTCTTGCCTTGGTCCTCCTCAAAAGCCTTCAGAGAGATAATCTTATTCTGTTTTTCATACAAACAGATGGTATGATCATCAAACTATTTGATGTTTTGATGTGGAAGTAGAAAATCAGCCATTGATAGTTTTTCTTTCTTTTTTTTTTTTAATTTAAAATTCTAAGACCTTTGGGTCATGGACCTTTTTGTCTAAGAATTATATCTGGAAGCTCCCTGATGAAGGTTTAATTTTTAAGTATTTTCCACCCCTTTTCTGAAAGTGTTATAGAAAGATTTTGATAATAATTGTTTCATATGGAGAATCTTGCATTTTATTGTGTGAAATTTTTTATTAATAGAAACAGCTTTCTCAGTATCTTCTTCCAATCTATTGATCTTCCACCTGAGGGGGAGGAGGTAAGAAATATTAAAATTCTAGCTTATATTAGGGTAACTCACAAATCTTTAAAAAAGAAAAGCCTTTATTACCCCATTCTATTTAAGGCTGACAATTGAACTGATAATCTAATATTCATATTTAAATTTTGTGCTTTGGGATATAGAGATTTAAGCCCTGCAAATGGGAAGAGTTAGAGATTCTGACTGGTTTTTAGCAGAAGTTCAATTTTTTTTTTAATTTAAAAATGAAGTATTCCAGATATGTTGAAAAACATAGAATAATATAAAAACTCTTGTGTATTCACTGCCTGGCTTAAAAAAGAAAAACATGACAAATGTTATCTGAGTCATCCAGGAGTTATATTTAACAATCAGTGTGAAGTGTTAGTATTGGCACATTTATTTAACACTTAATATGTGAAGGGTCATTTACATGCATCATCTACTTTGATTCTTCTAATAACCTTATGAGAGGGTTCTTATCCTTGTCTTTTTGAGCTTCAGAAAGCACAAAAAATACGCTAGTGGTCACATTGCTAGAAAATGGTGAAAGTAAAGGATTTGAAATCTGATTTATGTTTTTTAAGACCCATATATATTCTTCAGTGTATATACCGTGCTGCTTTCCAAAGGAGACTTAATGCATTGTGATGTAAGGATTCAGATACCTGTTTTTCTGTGGCATCACAAACTTTCATAAAAAACTAATGGATATATAATAATATCCAATGGGGAGTACAGTAACATAATTTATTCAAGAAGTCATCCATTTAACAGGTATTGTAGAACCTACGACCTGTCCGAACACTGTTCTAGGCACTTGAAACAGGTTTTTCTGCCCTAATGGAGCTTACATTCTAGTATGGGAGTCAGACAATAAACAGAAAAGTACAATGTATAATATTTTGATGAGGATAAGTATTAAACAGAGAAAAGAATACATCTGGGAAGGGAGAATAAAATGGTAATGTTTGGATTGAAAAGTTAGAGAAGTTTGACTAGATTACTTTTGAATAAATACCTGAAGGAAGTGAAAGAGCTGGGTATATAGGTATCTGGAAGGAGAGTAGAATCCAGTCAGGAGTGTGCCCAGGGAGAAATAGTAAGGAAACCATTGTGAATGGGACAGTATACATCATGAGGAAAGTGACAGGCTAAGGTGTTGTTGAACGCGTGACGACTTTGGCTTTGAACCTGGAAA
Organism: Ursus maritimus; assembly: GCF_017311325.1. Classification (NCBI taxonomy): domain Eukaryota; kingdom Metazoa; phylum Chordata; class Mammalia; order Carnivora; family Ursidae; genus Ursus; species Ursus maritimus. Next base: position 27,776,627 of record NW_024423564.1, read on the forward strand.
GTCATTTGGGTTTTCAGTGGAGGAGGAGAAGGTATGTTGAGAGTAGATTGCAGGGGACAGGAAGACTAACAGAGGCTGATGAAGGCAACAGATGATGGTGGCTTGGACTGAGGTGATAAGAAGTGATTGGATTCTGGGGCGCCTAGGTGGCGCAGTCGTTAAGCATCTGCCTTCAGCTCAGGGCATGATCCCAGCGTTCTGGGATCAAGCCCCACATCAGGCTTCTCTGCTAGGAGCCTGCATCTTCCTCTCCCACTCCGCCTGCTTGTGTTCCCTCTCTCGCTGGCTTTCTCTGTCAAATAAATAAATAAAATCTTAAAAAAAAAGAAGTGATTGGATTCTGAATAGATTTTAAAGTTAAAGCTGACAAGTTGATTTGTGGAGTTGTGAGAGAGATAGGAGTTAAGCATTTTGGCTTTAGTATGGAGAAAAATAGAGTTCCCAGTACCTGAGATGGGGGAGTCTAAAGGAAGATCTGGTTTGGGGAGGAATATCAGGAGCCTAGTTAGAGGTATTTTAAGTATTAGAAGCCTAGGAGATGTTCAAGTAGTCCCTTGAATATTCAGAGTTGAATTTAAGAGAGGGCAGGCTCAAAGTATAAATTTTGCAGTTTTTGGCAGAATGAGGATAGTAAAAGGCTGTAGAGTGGATGAGATTACCTGAGGAATGAGTTTAGATGAGAGAAGAGAGTTCAAGAATTGAGCTTGATCATAAGCCAACATTTAACTTAGAAAGATGAGAGCAAAGCAGGAGAACACTAGGGAAGTATAAGTGTCCTAAAACTAAGACAAAAGAGAGTTTCAGAAAGAGAAGGATTTTACTGTGTCAGTGCTAAAGCATGTTCTTACAAGATGAGAAAAATAATCATTGAATTTGTCAGTAGGGAGATAAGCTAGAAAAGAGCAGAGAAGTAGTGGGAACTAAAACTTCAATGAAACTAGAAAAAAATGGAGATAGGGAGTATAGATATCTTTCAGGGAATTTGCTATAAAGAAGAGAGAAATGGGACAGTAGCTTCAAGAGAGGGTCATGATGTTAAGGGGATTTTGCTTTTTCTTTACTTTTTGTTAAGATAAGAGAAATAACCACGTTTTAACGGTGACAACCAAGTAGGAAAAACTGATGTGTGAATGGCAGGGAGTAATTGCTAGAGTCAGCACGGTTTAGGATTTAGCCCATGGTAGGAGATTTGGTCACCTAGCTTGGATAGTTAATCCACAAGAACAAGAGAGAATCTAAAATATATGGGAAAAAATGTAGGTACGAGGTAGGATGTGGTTGTGGGAGCTTGCAAAGTTTTGTTCTTGTTGCTTCAATTCTCTCAGTAAAATTGGAAACAAGATTATCATTTGAGAGTGACAGTGGGGTGAAGGGTTCCTGGTTTGAAGAAAGAAGAGCAAGTATGAAACAGGGATCTGAGAGGGTGAGAGAAGGAATGGCCTGAGGAAATACATTATTGCTGCTAGGGCACATTAGTAGTCCAACTGATTTTAGTGATTGTTAATTTAAACAAACTTCATTGTTTTATTTTTCTTCAGTCATATTTACCATCATAGGTGCAGACACAGAGTTGTAAGTATGTTAACCCAGAGTAGTGGTTTTACCAGGCAAGTATGATAACGCCTAAGGGAGAGAGGGCAAAGGGAAGGATAAAAGCAAGGGAACATCTATAATGATTGGAAATTAAACTTTGTAAAGAGGGAAGAGAGCACATCAGAGTGAGGGACAATGAAAAGTTGATAGGATCAATGGATTGTCCCAATGAGAAAGATTATTGAGTTTGGGTTATTTCATAAAATGAGTATGAATAAAAGGGTGAGAATAAAGTGAGTTGTTAGAAACTGAAATTCCCCCATTTGGGGATATAAGGTTTTTTTTAAAGTCGTTTTTCATTATTAAAAATAGCGCATATTGTTAGCATGTTTGTATATAAAGTTTTCGGCACCTTATATTTTCTTAGCCAGTTGTAAAGAGTAGAATTATTGAATTATAGGATATTAGTATTTTTCAGACTTTTGATATGCACTAAGTAAATTTCCTAAAGAGTATTTCCAGGGTATGTTCTTTTTGGCAGCGAGTTTCCATACCACTAACACTTTGCCTGCATTCAGTATTTCATTTTTGCTCTCACTCTTCATCTCACTTTCTCTTTTCTAATTTGATAGGTCAAAGTCTCTCCCTCTTTTTTTTTTAAGTGTAGTTTTCACTTTTAAAGTTTAGAAAATGCTCTTCATTCACTCTGGCAAATATAATTAAAAAGATAGGTACTCAAAAATTAATGAGAATTCAGTGAAATGATAAATTTTAGTCATCAATTTTCCTATATATCGGCAATAAACATTTCAAAAATATCTTAGAAAAAGAAATTCCACTTAAAATAAGAACGAAAGCATTTAGGAATCACCTAAATGAAAAATAAGATAGAACCTAACAAATTATCACTGAAAAACTTTGCATAAAGGCATTTAAAAAGGATGAATAAAGGGGAGAGACAAAAAAAACTCTGTGTTAAATAAAGTTATGATTTCGCCCGTCAAATATACATTAACAAACCCAGTCGTTTAATTCCTCTTAATTTTGCAGAGCATTAAAAAAATCTAGAGAATAGTTGTAAACAAAAGACAAAAATTATAACATAGTATTCAAGCCTGACTTCAAGAATATTATGAGCAATGCTTATCATTAATCAAGTTTTTGGTATTATGCTGTCTCATTTATTCTTCCCATAGCATTGTAGGTTTTTTATTACTCTTATTTTCTGATGAGGAAATGTAGAGTCTAAGATATTGAGTAACATGCACAGGTTTTAATTTTGAAGTGAGGATTTGAACCTAAACCTACCTAACTTCAAAACCCACTCTCTCAACTAATTAGTATACTAGTACTTAGGGTTTGGGGAGGATAAATAATACAATATAAAGATGGGGGAAATTAGCTCCACCAGACATTACAGAGGATTACAAAGCTATAATTACCAAAATACTGTGGTGTTAGTCCAAAAGAAAGACAGAAACATTTGAAATTTAATAGGTAATCCTGAAATAGTCTTTAATAACTGATAAAGTCTATTTATCAATATATGATGAAATAGATGTCATATAATTGAGGAATTGGTTTACTTAAAAAGTGGTATTCAGACATTTGGGTAGATGTTTGGGGAAGAAATCAATTTAGATTTTTATTTATAGCAAAATTTCAGAAGACTTAAAGGGGATGGAGAGGGAAACCCAGGTAAATGTTTTTAGTTCTTAATTTTATAATATTTTAGCATAATTTCTATTGTAACATTAACTATTTTCACTCAATTGTCTGATTGAACTAAACTTTCTAATAAGTCTTTTAGGATAACAAAATTTTATAAACAAAATTTTATTTTTTTGATGAAATATGTTGAGAACATTTTGAGAATCACATTTCTTTGGATTTGCAGATTTTGAAAGCATTTAATAATTGCTTATTTGTCTAGACCACTGTGCTACACATAATACGAATAGCCAACAAATGAGAAACATTTTCTTCTTGAATTCAAGCTATTTTGTAGTCTGAAATCACACATAAAGTAATATCAATTTCAAATCATTTAAATATATTCTAAGTGAATAGAACAAGAAGATCTAATTTGCAAATCTTTCTAATAACTCTAAGATTTATTTGTTCCAATATGGTCCATTTAATAAGATAGAATAATTCATAGGATCTTTATTTCCTGGTCTGAGACTTTATATGTTATATAAACTATAGTCTTCAGTGGAAAAATGATATATTGAATTAATAGAAATTTCTGAGGAAAACATTTTTAAAAGCAGGGATTTAGAGGGTGGTAGGGTTGTAGGAAGGCTAAGTTCTGGGATAGATTTGTACAAAAGGTAAGGGGAATTTGAAATTATGATGGCAAAATAAAGAAGTAACTTGAAGAATTCTAAAATGAAGGGATAAATAATATCAGGATTCATATGAAACTATGTTGTTGGAATATGCAAAAAAAATGGTTTTTTTATGTAGAGTGTTCTAGTTTTAATACTTAATAGTAATTTGATAGGGTTTGGGGAGTCAGGTATTGAATGGTTAGGTGAAGATTTTTTTTTTAATCTGGTTTTACTTTTTTTTTGTTTTTTGTAATGTAAAGATTTATTTCATTTGAGAGAGTGTGTGTGCGGGAGAGGGGAGGGGCAGAGGGAGAAGAGAGTCTTAAACAGAGTCTGTGCTGAGTGCGAAGGCCAACAAGGTGCTCGATCTCAGGACCCTGTGATCAGGCCCTGAGCCAAAAGAAGAGTCAGTCTCTTAACCAACTGCACTACCCAAGCATCCCAAATCTGGTTTTGCTTTTTGAACTATTAAGAAAATGCTAGTAATCGGAGCTGTTCATTTTTTTAAGTTTGGTATTTTTTTTTTTAATTTTTAATCTTTGAGGAGGCTCCATGCCCAACGTGGAGCTTGAACTCACAACCCTGAGATTGAGTCACATACTCTACCAACTGAGTCAGCAAGGTGCCTCCATTTTTTTTAAGTTCAAAACAACTCATAAGTAATTAATTCGATGAAAACAACTCAATCTTTATATTTTCAGAATGTAAGGAATTTTGCAGCTTTGCATATATAAGGCATAGATGAAGGCTGGTCTAGTTCTGAACTGACAATCTGGTATTTATCCTATGAGCTGCATTTTTCAGATTTCTTATTTGTTTATTTGATAAACATTTGAATACTATTTATGTAGTGTTTGTAAGAGGTAAATGAGTTAGAGTCTTTTCAATCTAATGGGGATGTTAAGACATAAGAAAATACTGATTATGAGTCATGGTAGGTACTTTAATAAAGAAAGGGGTTATTTCTGTATGTCCTGTAGCTTATATTTAAAATTCAGTCACAGCTGGAGTGATAAATGTGGTTATTTCCTTTACTATGTATTTCCTACTCTGAACCTATAAGAGCTTGACAGACAATAATGTAACCATTCCTTAGACCTTTCCCATTTGTAAAAGGTGGTACATTTTAAGGACTATGATTTAGGTATTTTTTCCTCTCAGGAATGCTTGCAAACAAACCTCTTTTTTTGTTGTTTGTTTCTTTTTTTCTTTTTCTTTTTTTTTGCAGAGGTTACGCACAGAAAATAGACTTTTAAAACAGCGCATTGAAACATTAGAAAAAGTAAGTAACTACTTATGCAAGTTTCTGTTGAATGCACAGGATTATTTTCTATTTATTTAAATAAAGGTTCAAGAAATCTATCACAGGTCTCCCAAGTTGTGTTATTAACTGCTTAGCTTGCCTAGCTTACTACTTAACTAATTTGTCATTAATAAAAATTGATCACTATGAGTCCTTAAACTTTAAGGTTAAAGTTTTAATTAAGATTATTATTAGAGTATTATTAGAGTAGCATGTTGATATCATTTGTTTTCTTTACATATAATCTCTAAAAATACGTTCTTCAGAGGTAACCTGATTGAGAATTCATTCTGTATAGTATTTTAAAAATGACTTTCAAATGTTCCCTTGACTTTCTAGCCACATATTAAATGTGTCAGTGATTCCTTTAAGGCCTAGGATTCCTTTAAGTTTAGTCGAAATGACTGACTGATTTCCCGTATAAAAATTCACCATGGTGTTGATTTTCAACACAGGGGAATTATACTTAAACATTTGGTTCTCAGACTTATTTTGATACTACTTTTTACCTCTTTCTTCTTCTCTGTTTTATATAAAATAACTGGGCAAATGTGGAAAGTTTTGCATTATTTTTAATATTGTGCTTTTGATGTAATATCTTTTGTAGTTTTGTTCTGATGCTATAAGAATATATTGAGTAATAAAAGCATAGTCTAAGAGTTTTGGTTGTTTGGAAGGGCATTTTTTTTTTAAACAAAAATGAGAGTAAGTAGGTTGATAAATGATATTGCCAAGTATCTTAAAATCTTCCCTGAAAATCTACAGATCAGTATTCAAGAAAGAAAACATGAAGATATGCATAGTTTGGATATTTGTCTTTTGTTTGAAAGCATCACATCACACACAAGGATAGGATGTTTATTTCATGTCTTACGGTTGTGTAATAATTTCAGGTACATTATGTTAAGTGAAAAATAGTTTTCCTGTATTTCCTTCATCTTATTAGAGTTGCTTTGAGGATTATTCTGTTTTTCCGGTGACTCTGCAAAAAGGTTGAGCTTAATTTAGTTTTTAAGTTGTTCTAATTGCATATTGTTTTTTCCACTAAATACTCAGTTTATAATATCTGTCTTCTTAGGTGGTCTTTTATCTTTGGAATGAGATATTTTCATAGAGAAAGTATTTTTATTTCACTGAACTGTCAGAAAGATAAAGGTGCTGTAGGAAAGTGTTAAGTTTGGATTTTACTTCTAGAAAATTAAGTACCTTCCTACTTGGTTGCATAGCCTAGGTCTGTCCTTTAGCGCTTAGAATTCTATAAATACTTACATATCAGTTAAATTCTGTGACTAAAATGTTTAGTTACTGAGTTATTGCTAGAGTTTATTATATTGAGCTCATTAGTTTCATTTGTCATATTTTCCTTGCTTTGCTTCCTTGGAAGTTGCTGTGTACAAATTGCCGTCACACTTTATAAGTGGAATTGCTTACTCAAATTCCTTCTCCCTTTCCTATAACTGGTTTGACAATATGGCTGACTCCAAGCATGAAGACTTAAAAGTATGCTTTAAAAAGAAGCTATTTGCTTGTCTCAAATGATGAAAAACCTCTTGGAATTTGTATTTGGTCTTCTAGAAGCATATGATTTTCTGCAGTCTATCCTTATTTTGATATATTTTTGTTAAGGTTAAGAATAATAACAAACACAGTAAATAGCCTTAAAGTCAAATCTAAATGTCTATTTTAATTACAATGAAAAGTAGATGGAATTTGGGTATGCTTTGTTTCTTCTTATTCCTAATTTTATGCACCTTTATTTTATTTCTTTCTCTTAAATTTCTATCTGAATTTTTCCTTTTGTAGGAAAGTGCTTCCTTGGCAGATAGATTGATACAGGTATAGTTTTTTTGTTTTTGTTTTTGTTTTTTTAGCCTTTTCTCTAACTTTACTTCTAAGGAAAGTCCTAAACCTAGAAATTCACATTTTAATGCATGCAATTTTACATGCATTTTCCTAGAAATAATTTTTTGGGCTGGTATAGATGCGTGTAAACTTAATTTTTGATAACAGTGTGTTATCTTGGTTTATTAAACACCTTTTGCACGTTTAAAAGCTAACCTTATTTTAAAGTATTTGTTCCAAAATGTCAATCAGTGGATTCTGTGAAATTAACTATTATACATTGAAAATTTTAGTCCTGCATGTACAACTCAGTAATATTGCATGAATTGAATTTTTATTGACTGAACAAAGAATTGTTCTTAAGATTATCAGGTAAATTTTTTAATTTAGTTTCTCAAAATTTGCTGGAGCGATAATGAGTTGCTGGTTAATAATTACTTAGGCTGTTCTGTTCTCTGAGGCGATTTTTTTTTCTTAACATGTCACAGTAAATAACTAAACCTCACAAAGGCAGTCTTTCTTGAATCTATCCTAAATTGCTTTACACACACACAAATTATGTCCTAAGGGACAAGTGACAAGAGCCCAGGAGGCTGAGGAAAACTACCTCATAAAACGGGAGTTGGCCACCATCAAACAGCAGAGTGATGAGGCCAGTGCTAAACTGGAGCAAGCTGAAAATACCATCAGGAAGCTCCAGCACCAACAACAATGGGTAAGGAGTCTGGTAGTGCTTTTTCTCACCTTTCTCATCCCCCTTCCCTTTAAACTTTTTTTTTTTTTTTAAAGCACAACTTCTGTCCTCTTGTTTTAAGTAATTTTGTTTTCTACTTTAATTGAATTCTTAATCAGTTTTATGTTATGTAATACTTAGGGGTCTTATTGTGGTTTAAAGACTCTTTATTCTAACATTCTTTCTCTGTCTATACAGTTTTTTTAGAAATAGGTAATATTTTCGTTTCTTACATTATATTTTAAGTCACAGAAAATAAGTGATGTTTGTCAGATTTGCTTTTTAGGTTTTAGAAATCTGTTTCATATTGGTATTTAGAAATCTGTTTCATATTGGTATTCATATGGTTAATTTCTGAATCTTAACTCCAGCTAGTTCTTGTTAATTGTGCAGATGAAATATCCAACGTGGAGAATATATGTAATTATCTCACTAAAGTTTCAAAAATGTGGGTATTTGTGTCTTATGAAAAACTACAGCCTTAACTTCCTACATCAAGACATCAAATTATGGTTTAAGATACATGCTTATATTTTTCAAGAGGAGAGAAATTTCAAAATGAAAAAAATGAACTTTTAAAAAATTATGTTAACTACTTTAGGTTACTAAACAGCTACCTATTTTACAGCTATTCTGAGGTATCTTTTGCAACTTAGACACCATTTTTCATTGGCAAATTCAGACTAGTGTAACCTTAGTCAAGGATATGAGGGCTAAAAAGAAAAGCCAACTGTTTATTTTTAAAAAGATATTATTTCTTGTTTCAGTTTTCTGTTCTCAGGAGTTGGATTGTAACAGGAGTAGGCAGAAAAAGTTATGTTAAATCTAGAACTCTCTATGGGTCAGAAAGGCAAATAGAATGACTTCAAAGTTGGATGTTACTTTTATTCAGTAAAATTAAGAAACACCATAATGAGCTGGCTACAAATATCAGAAAACTGAAAGCAAAAAGAAGAAATTGACAATTGAAAAAACCATAAAATAAAGTTTTTCTATTATGTTAATGGAGATCATTAAGAAAAATGAATAGTTTGTAAAAGAATACTAAAAAGTTGGGAACTCAAATATTTTGTTATGCATTTGTTATGAAGTGTTAATATCAAAGCATAAAAAATAGAAGAAACAGAATTGAAGGGTTCCTGTTGGGGATTAGGTTAAACTGAGTTATCAGTGTAATGTGATTTTGTTGTAGAGAAAGATAGTATTATGTTTGCATTTAGCAAAAACTACAGTTATAACCCATTAGAATCATGAATTATTGGGGTTTTTTATGTAGTTTTTCAAATATTGAGATCTAAAGGACATAAAAATAAGAATGTTTATAATGAAAAAAGTAAAATGGACAAGCAAAAATGGCTAGAATGAACTGAAGCTTTTGAAAGTAAAATGTAACAAAAGAATCTCTGTGCTGTTTCAGGGACAAGATAGACTCACATTGTGGAACTAAAGTATAACAAGTAGAATGCAGATCTCTACTTTGATTTTGTTTATATTTTTTTCTCACTTGGCAGACATTCTTCTAAACCGGAATAAAATGTAAAACAGGGGCGCCTGGGTGGCACAGCGGTTAAGCTTCTGCCTTCGGCTCAGGGCGTGATCCCGGCGTTATGGGATCGAGCCCCACATCAGGCTCCTCCGCTATGAGCCTGCTTCTTCCTCTCCCACTCCCCCTGCTTGTGTTCCCTCTCTCGCTGGCTGTCTCTATCTCTGTCAAATAAATAAATAAAATCTTTTAAAAAAAAAAAAATGTAAAACAAACATACAAAGCAGTGATGTACAAAACAGGTGAAAGTAACAGAGCCTTGGTTAAATTTCCAACTTCAAAGCAAAGTGCATATCTCTAGATAATAAAATAATTTGCAAAATACAGGAATATTATCTTTAAGAATTTTAGAAAATAAGAAATACTAAAGACTTTGAGGTGGGGAGAACATAGTTCTTTAAATAATAATGGTTAGATATCTGAAGAGAACCAGTGATTTTGATGATGCTTCATTAAAAATTCCTGGAACAATTAGAAAAATAACTTACTCTTTAAAAGGGAATTTATTATGTATAAGTCAAAACAAACTGACTTGTTTCTGCAATAAACAAAAACTGTGCCATAAGTGCAGTTTTAAAAGTTATTTGTTAGGCACTCTCATGATATCTTTCTAGTCAAGGTAGAGAAATATAGATGAAAGTAGTAAACCTAAGTGGTTTTATATATGATTAACTATATCAAGAGGTTATCCATGTTGAAGCAAAGAGATGTCAGAGATGTCTTTGTCTCCTAAACCTATGCTTCCAAGTATTTTAATGTTATTAAACCCTTATATGCAAGGTATGTTTAAGAATTTTATACATGAAATATTTCAGAAATGTAGCTAATATGTTGCACAATGAATAGATTCCAAAATATATTTGAAGTATATTCAGAATAAGAAACTAAAATAAATGGTTATTTTACAAAAATAAGTCTATAGCCTTGCCCTTAATTTTCAAATTCAGAGAGATGTTTTAGTGATGCTTTATGTAACAAAGACCTAGAAATTTTAATTGACGGGAAATCAGGAATTGGCCAATAATGCAATACAGTTTACCCTCCCCCCCATCCCAAGTAGTCTTCCCAGAAGTATAATGATCCGATTTAATTCTAAGTAGCTTGCAGAAAATTTGTAGTGTTGTTTCTCATTTGAAAACTGAAACCTGTGTGAATTGTTTACACACTTTATTATGGCCAGTGTAGGAAAGGCTGTGGCAGCTCTGGGTATTTTTAGACTATACTAAAGAATACAGACATTTAAAAGTATTTGAGAAGTGATCTTATGGAAAAGTGATTAGCCTTTTTTGATATTGCTTCGGAGGGCAGAATGTGTTTAAGGTCCAAGGATACAAAATCTTATTCATTGGAATTTTGATAAATGGAGTAGTTGCTTTGCAAAGTAGTGAGCATACGAGTGGTAGGAAGTGAACATCTGTTGCTACATATTTTGATTTCAGCCTTCCAGTATAACCTCATGAATTCTTCAGAACTCAGAATAAAGGTTTCAAACCTCTATTCCAGGAGGAGGTATTGAATTACCAATAAAGTCACCCACCACCATCACCCTCTATTGCCAATAGTGTCATTTTGTATGATATAAAGAGCTTTGGATTTCATTTATGGGACTAATTCTAGTCAGACTGTTTTGCTAATTCTGTGACTTTTGATATTCAAGGACTCAGTTTTTTTCCTCTAAAATGATTACATAGGGGTAGATCATCTTAAATCTCTATTTAAGTGAACTTTATTGAAGTATAATTTACATGCAATAAAATTCATCAAGCTTAAGTGTATAGTTTAATGTGTTTTAACGAATGTATCTAGTTCTATAACTATAACCACAATCAAAATACAGAGTATTTCTATCACCCCCAAAATTTTCATCATGTCCCTTTGCAATTCACCTCTCTACTTCCAGCAACCATACTGCTTTCTGTCACTGTAGTTTTGCCTTTTTGAGAATTTCATATAAATGGAGTCATTAAGATATGAGGCTTTTGTGTCTGTCTTCTTTCAGTTAGCATATTCACTCACTTTTTTTCTTTTTGGTAATGTGGTAAAATAGATACAAAATAAAATTTACCATTTAAGTGCACAGTTCAGTGGCACTAAGTACATTTACAATGCTCTGAACAATAACCACCATTTATTTCTTGAACTTTTTCATCATCCCAAACAGAAGCTTTTAATAGGATTAAAAAATAGTTCCCCCTTTCTCCTTCCCCTGGTAATCTCTATTCTACTTTCTGTCATTCATATGAATTTGCCTCCTCTAGGTAGCTCATATAAGTAGAATCATACGATATTTGTCCTTTCGTGTCTGACTTATTTCACTTAGCATAATATCTTCAGGGTCATCCCTGTTGTAGTATGTATAATAATTTAGTTAGTTTTTATGGTAGTTGAATAAAACTCTGTTTTATGTTTATACCACATTTTGTTTATCCATCCATCCATTGATGGTCATTTTGGTTTTCTGCCTTTTGGCTATTATGAATAATGCTGCTGTTATCATTAACACACAGGGATCTGTTTGAATCCCTGTTTTTAATTCTTTGGCATATATATCTGGAGGTGGAGTTGCTGGATCATACAGTAATTCTGTTTAACTTTTTGAGGAACCCATTGAACTTTTTTTCACAATGGCTGCACCGTTTTACATTCCCACCAGCAATGTACAAGGGTTCTAATAAATTTCTTTACTTCCTCACCAACTCTTGTTATTTTCTGGTTTTGGGGAGTTTTATTTCTTGTTTTTTAGTAATAGCCATCCAGTAATTGGAAGTGATATTTCGTTGTGGTACATAGGAATGAATTTAACCAAGAAGATAAAAGACTTGGACTAAAAACTATGAATCATTGTTTATACATCTGTTGATGAAAGAAATTAAAGAAGACATAAATAAATGGAAAGATAGCCTATGTTTATGGATTGGAAGACTTAATATTGTTAAGATATCAACACTACCCAATATGATCTACAAAATTCTGTCTTTTGCAAAAATGGGAAAGTTGATCCTGAAATTCATATGGAATTGCAAGTAGCCCTAAATATTAAAAATAATCCTAAAAGAGAAAAACAGAGTTGAGGAACTCACACTTCCCAATTTGAAAACTTACTACAATGCTAGAGTAATCAAAACAGTATGATACTGTTATGAAGCTAGATATTCAGATTAATGGAGTAGAAATTTTGAGAGTCCAGAAATAAACCCATATATCTATGGCCAGTTGATTTTTGATGTGGGTGTCAAGACCATTCGATGAGGAAAGAATAATCTCTTTGACAAATGGTGCTGAGAAAACTATATAAGAATGAACTGGGACCCCTACCATATACCATATAGAAAAATTAACTCAGAACGGATCTAAATAGAGATTCTGTGGTTTTAAAATAGATTCGTGACCTAATTAGAAATTTTATAGTTTTAAAATAACTGTTTTATGGTTTTAAAATCATATGACATTCTTAGAACACATACGGATAAATCTTCATGACCTTGGATTTGGCAGTGGATTCTTGGATATGGGTTCTTACACACCAAAAGCATTGACAACAAAAAGAAACAGGTAAATTGGACTTCATCAAAATTAAAACCTTTTGGACATTAAAGGACATCATCCAGAAGATGAAAAGGCAACTTACAGAATGGTAGAAAATATCTGCATATTACATATTTCATAGGAGTTTAGCATCCAGAATATATAAAGAACTCTTAAAACTCAAAAAAAAAAGATAACACAGTTTGAAAATGTGCAAAGGATTGGTGCATTACTTATGGTAACCAAGACATGGAAACAACCTAGGTGTCTAATGATGAATGGATAAAGATGGGGGGGGGATGTACACACACACACACACACACACACACACTGGAATATTAGCCACACACACACAAAAAAAACCAGTGGAATCTTGCCATTTGCAACAACATGGATGGACCTTGAGAGCATTATGCTAAGTGAAATAAATCAGAGAAAACAAATACCATGTGATCTCACTTATATGTGAAATTAAAAAGAAAAACAATTCATAAATGAGAACAGATTGGTGGTTGCCAGAGATGGGGAGGAGGAGGTGAAATGAGATGAAGAGGAGTCAAAAGGTACAAATTCCCAGGTACAAATAAGTCATTGGGATTTAATGTACAGCATGATGACTGTAGTTACTGTGTTGCATATTTAAAAGAGAGTAGATCTTTAAAGTTCTCATCTCAAGAAAAATTTTGTAACCTTATGGTGACATGTTAACTAGACTTAATGTGATCATTTCGCAATTTAAACAAATTTTGAATCTTTACATTTTATACCTGAAACTAATATATTGTGTCAGTTGGCCTCAAAAAAATTTTTTAAATGAAGAAAGGACTTGAATAGACCTTTCTCCAAAGAGGATATACAAATGGACAACAAGTATATGAGAAGACACTCAGCATCATTAGTCATTAGGGAAATGCAGGTCATGATGAGGTACTAATTCACACTCACTAGAATAGCTATAATAATAATAAAATAACAAGTGTTGGCAAGGAGAGAAATTGGAACCCTTGTACCCTGCTGGTATATATATATATAAAAATATATAAAATGGTCAGCTGTTGTGGAAATTAGTGTTTCCTCAAAAAGTTAAACGTAGAATTATCACATTAAATTATCAATTCATTTTCTAGGTGTGTACCCGAAAGAATAGAAAACTGGTATTCAAACAAGTAAGTGTATACACATTTGTAGCAACATTATCCACAAAAAAGTGGACATAGCCCAAAAGTCTATCAGTGGGAGGCGCCTGGGTGGCGCAGTCGTTAAACGTCTGCCTTCGGCTCAGGGCGTGATCCTAGCATTCTGGGATCGAGCCCCACATCAGGCTCTTCCATTGGGAGCCTGCTTCTTCCTCTCCTACTCCCCCTGCTCGTTCTCCCTCTCTCGCTGGCTGTCTCTGTCAAATAAATAAATAAAATCTTTAAAAAAAAAAAAAGTCTATCAGTGGAAGAATGGGTGAACAAATTGTGGTATATGCATACAATGAAATATTCAGCCACAAGAGGGACTGAAGTACTTACGCATGCTTTACTATGGATGAACCTCCAAAACCTTAAGCTAAGTGGAAGAAGCCAGAGACAAAGATCACATCATATGATTCCATTTATATGAAATATCCAGAATAAGTAAATCCATAGAGACAGAGCAGATTGGTATTTGCCGAAAGGTCGGGGTGAGAAAGGGGTGAGAAACTGCTTAATACGTAAGAGGTTTTACTTGGACTGATGGAAATGTTTTAGAACTAGGTAGAATTGGTAGTTGCACAACATTTTGAATATCCTAAATGCCACCTAATTGTTCACTTTAAAATGATTATTTGAATTTTGCTTCAATACATTGTTTAAAGAGACTACAGAAATGAAGGAATGAAGGTATGTATAAAGTTCGAGGAAATAACACATTTAGTTTGAGTGATTGCAGTAGAAGGTGGGAACAAGGGAGAATGTATTACATCGCAGTGCTGGAACCCATTGGTTAAGGTCAGGGTAAGATCAGAAGCAAGTGAGCTAGCTTTATATGAAGAGCCTGAGAAGAATGAGAGCTCCCTCAGGGATAGGGCTGGGCATGTCTTAATTGTGGTCACATTGAGATAAATATTGGAAATTTAGGTAGCGTAATAGCTAATGAGGGTGACTCCCTTACAGTGAATTTTCAGGAGTGAAGGATCAAGGTGGTCTGCCTATAACTGTTGTATATAACATACTAGTTTCAATTGGAGAAAAAGATGGAAAAAAAGATACACTGTGCAAACACTAAGCAGAAGACTGGAGTGTCTGTATTAATATCACATAAAGTGTACTTCAGAACAAGCAACATTTCCTAGAACAAAGAGAAAATCATGATAGTAATAGGGTCAGTTCACAAAGATGTAACTATCTTTTTTAGGATTGTGTCTATTTAGGAATATATGTCTCCTAACGTGTGTGCTCCTAACAATAGAGGAGTGTGAAGATGAACTGATAGAACTAGAAGGTGAAATAGACAAATCCACAGTTATGGTTGGAGTTTTCAACCATACTGTCTCAGTACATCCCTGTCTCAGTAACGAATGAAACAAGTAGCTAGAAAACCAGAATTGATGTAGACGACCTGTGCAACATTATCAACCAAGTTGACGGGCTTGGCCATTTATGTAACACTTTACCTAATAACAGAAGAATACATATTCTTTTCAAATGCACATAGAACATTTACAAAGATCATATTCTGGGCCATAAAATAAATATTAACAAATTTAATCGAAATCATAAAAGTATCTTCTTTGACTCTAACAGCATTCAGTTAGAAATTAATAATAGATATCTGAAAAATCCCCCAAATATTTGGAAATTAATGCATTTTTATCCATGTATCAAAGAGAAGAATCTCAAAGGATTTAGAATATATTGAATTAAATGAAGACACAACATTATCAAAATTTGTAGCATTCCCCTAAAGCAGTGTGTAGTGGAAAATTTATAGCATTGCATGCTTATATTAGGAAAGGAAATAAGTCTCAAACCAACATTCTAAGGTTAAGAAACTAGACATATAGGAGGAAATTCAATCTAAAGCAGGTAGAAGGAATAAGAAAAAAAAAGTAGAAATCAGTGAAATTGAAAACAGTACAAAATGAAAATAGAGGGGTGCCTGGGTGGCTCAGTCGGTTAAGGGTCTACCTTTGGCTCAGGTCATGATCCCGGGGTCCCGGGATCCAGCCCAGCTTCAGGCTTCCTGCTTTGTGCTCCCTGCTCAGTGGGAAGCCTGCTTCTCCCTCTCCCGCTCCCTCTGCTTGGGCTTGCACTCTCTCTGTCTGTCAAATAAGTAAAATTTAAAAACAAAACAAAAATAGAGAAAATTCATGAAACCAAATGCTGGTTCTTTGAGATCATTAATAAAGTTGATAAACTTCTGCTAGACTGATTAGAAAGAGAAGAAACAGTAACCAATGTCAGGGATGACTTTGACTTTTGACAGATGGATCCAAGTTGTCTCATTTTATGAAGTTGTTCTTCATGGTGTTATATTTCCTGTAAAATAGATTCAGTTAAAAAATTTTAACATAAGTAGTTCCCACTATAGTAATATTGAGTTTGATTACCATGCTGAGTTTGGTTACCACAGCCTCCCTGCCTTGTAAAGATAAGGTTTCTTCTATGCAACTATTAAGTAATCTGTTGGGAAATACTTTTGTATCAAATAAATATCTTGTCCTCTATTCACCTTTTACCTAATGGTTTTAGCATCCACTGACTGGGTTTCCAAAATGGCGATTGTCATATTTTCCCCTTTTTTCTACACCTACTAGCTAATGTTCTTCTATAAAGAGACCTTTCTCTTTTTTTCCTCTCTAATCTCTTAGGCTCACTCACTGTGGACTCTCATATCACTCCAGATTCACGGACTAGTGTTTGTTTAATGTTTCATATAATTTTAATGCTGTTGTTATAGTGATATGCCATACTTATTTCAAAATAATATATTTAACTTTTGAGCAGCAGTTTTTAAAAGGTAAATTTTTATTTTTAATTAATTTTGATCATTGATGTTCTTTAAAAGGCATTTCTTTTTTTTTTTTTTTTCTTCAAAGATTATTTTAGAGGGGTGCCTGGGTGGCTCAGTTGGTTAAGCATATGCCTTCAGCTCAGGTCATAATCTTAGAGTTCTGGGATCGAGCCCTGTCATCAGGCTCCCTGTTCAGCACGGAGCCTGCTCTTCTCTCTCCTCCCCGCTTGTGCTCTCTCTTGCTATCTTTGTCTCTCTCTCTCTCAAATAAATAAATCTTTTTTAAAAAATTATTTTAGAGAGCGTACACATGCATGCAAGTAGGGGGAGGAACAAAGGGAGAGGGAGAGGAAGGGGAAATAATCTCAAGCAGACGGCACTGAGGTAAAACCTGACTTGGGGCTCGATATCACAGCCCCAAGACCATGACCTGAGCTGAAACTAAGAGTTGGACACTCAACTCACTGAGCCAACCAGGCACCCCTAAAAAGCATTTCTGCAGTCACAAATACTGAATGATTGTGTTTGACAGGTCATTGCTTTCATTTTATGCTGACCTTGATAGCTTGAACCTGATATTGCTGGTTTTCAAAAATGATCTAGTGAATTTATTAGCAAATTTAGTATTTAGTACACTAAATAAGATTTAATACTTAGTATTTAGTAGTAGTACATTAAATATTAAATATCAAACTAGCCATAAGATAAAACCAAGCATTAAGATTAAACTGTTCCTTTAAGTATTTGTTTTACATGTTCCATGAAACCCATAGAAGTAGAAATGATCCAGTGGTATTTCATACAGTTGTGTGTTTGACTCTGACCCTTTTGAGTCTTGTGGGGCATGAATGTATTTTTAGACGATATTTCCTGGTAACCAACTATCTTTGAGTCTTGCTTGATCTATTTAAAAGTTTTTTTGCCCTATACATGAATGCTTATCATTTCAGCTTATTCTGAATAAGCAGGGGGTTTTTTGTTTGTTTTTAAGATTTTTTTTTTTTAGGATTTTATTTATTTGACAGAGAGAGAGACAGCCAGTGAGAGAGAGAACACAAGCAGGGGGAGTGGGAGAGGAAGAGACAGGCTTCCAGCAGAGCAGGGAGCCCGATGTGGGGCTCGATCCCAGGAACCTGGGATCATGCCCTGAGCCGAAGGCAGGCACTTAACGACTGAGGCACCCAGGCGCCCCTTTGAATAAGCAGTTTTGTCCAGCAGTTTATTTGCTAGGATCAAGCATAAACAAGAATTTTAACAGTTAAAGCTGCTGAGTGCTGAAATTACTGCCTTTTGAAGTTCTCGGGACCTTTGTACTAGGAAGTACTTAAGGGGAGGCTAGAAAAGATTTCTTCTGACATTCCTTCCTTTTCCTATAATTCCAGAAGAAAACATGAAAGAATTATGTGATACTTTTAACAACCAAGTTTTTGGGGCACCTGGATGGCTCAGTCAGTTAAGCGTCTGCCTTTGGCTCAAACCATGATCATAGCGTCCTGGGATCAAGCCCCACGTTGGGCTCCCTGGTTAGCAGGGAGTTTGCTTTTCCCTCTGCCCCTCCCCACTGCTTGTGCTTGCTCACTGGCTCTCTCTCAAATAAATAAATAAAATCTTAAAAAAAAAAGAAGAAGAAGAAAAAGGATTTGATATGAGGGATAAAAACTAATCTTACTTAAAATGAACACACAAATAAAGGTCAATAAACTAAAACCAACGAGTTTCTCAGTGGAAGTTGTGAAATCTTCTAGATAATTTATTTTAGAAAAAGTGTTTGTTCAGCAGCATTAGGAATTACCCCACACCTAATTTACCTAGTGGGTTTGCTTGTCTTTATGAATGTGGAAGTTAATGTTTAACATATCTTCCTGCATTCTAAGCCTTTAGCTCTACTTCAGTGACATTTCAAGATTTTAATTTGTAATTATTGGTAAGTTTACATAAGTCTTTCTAAAAATTCAAATAGAGTAATGACTTTACACATTTCGTAAACTCTTAACACTGTTCATCAATATGCCTATGAATCTGGACAGAAGTTTTCTTCCAAAACTAATTTTGACATTAGTCTATAATTAAATGTTTTACATTCATATGTAGTCATCTTTTCTTATCAGGTTAAATAATAAGTGAGCGTTCACTTTAATGGAAGTAATTGTTTTCTTAACATTTTCTTCAGCATTAAAAAAAATCTTGCAGTTTGAGTATATAAATAAGCAGAGACAAACTTCTGCCTTAAAGGATGTATATATTTTTGAAGATGTTGGGAACAAATCATTTTAAAAGGATATACCAATTTTTCAAAAAAAAAATTCAGTGTGGTAGATCTTTAAATAGTACATCCATATTGCTTGGATTTTTTTTTTAAATAGCTATTTGGAGTGTGTGGTATGGAGGATTACAGACATCTTTTTGGGGTCATATGCTGAGGCTGAGAGCAAGATACAACTTTTTTTTAAATTGAAGTACAGTTGACATATAATAGTAAGTCAGCTTCAGATGTACAACAGTGATTCGGTAATTCTGTACATTACAAAACGCTCATCGCAATAAAAGTGTATTACAGTATGATTGACTATATTCCTTATGCTGTGCTTTTTATCCCATGACTTTGTTATTTTAAGACTGGGAGTTTGTACTGCTTACAAACATTACCTATTTCACACATCCCACCTCTCCCCCCACCTTTGGCAACCACTCATATTTATGAGTCTGTTTCTCTGTTTGTTGTTACTGTTGTTGTTGTAAGATATAATTTTTTACTTAATTTTTTTCTGCTATGATTTTGTTTTGTGGTACAGAATCCTAGTCTGGACTACCTGCCTTGTGTAATAATAGTTTTTTCAAGTGCTTTAGGTGTGACAGTAGATATGTACCATATTTCCATACTACTATAAATTTTGTTTATTTTTGAAACAAATAGATTTTATAGGTTATTTTTGCAACATTTAGTTACCACTACCTATGCTTAACATACAGTATATAATAGAGGGTTGTTATTGTTATTTAATCAAAGCATAGTTGACATATTAGTTTCAGGTGTACAACATAATGATTCAGAAATTCTATGTATTATGAAATTCTCACTACAATAAGTGTAGTTATCATTTGTCACCATACAAAGTTAGTATTATTGACTGTATTCTCTGTACTGTACTTTTCATATTGTTATTTTTTTCTTTCCTTTTTTTTGGTGGGGGAAGGACAGAGGGAAAGGAAGAGAGAGAATCTTAAGCAGACTCCCACCCAGCATGAAGCCTGACACGGGTCTCAATCTCATGACCCTGAGATCATGACCTGAGCCGAAATCAAGAGTCAGATGCTTAACCGACTGAGCCACCCAGGCACCCCATATTGTTATTTTTAGAACCCAGAGTTGACTAGGTCATTTATTTAGCAAATATTGTTTGCACACTTACTATGAAAAGCACAGTTTAGTTCTGACAGTACAGTAACAAATCAGTCAGACTTTCTGGCATTACTTGTATATATTGAGATAGATATTTTAAAAATTAATCCCACAGTTATTTAATTAGAGTTGTGATAAATACTATAAAAGAGAATATAGAGTTCTATGAAATGTGAGGGTTCCTAAATAGGACATATAATTATTAGGCTTTGAACTTAGTTGCTTAATTTATAATTAAATTTAGGGAATATTTGATACATCTGTGTAGACAATCCTTTTTCCAGTTGGATTTTTTTTTCACTTCATAATACAAGAAATCTCTCCAAATAAAAATTTTTGCTTTTCACTGTATCACTCATATATCCTTCAAATATTGAATGTGAGAATTTATTTTTTTGTTTTACTCAAAACACAAGCAAAAAAGATTTCTAAGGGTTTTACTGTAACTCATCTTACCTTTGTAACTTTTGTAACACCAGAAAAGCATATGGGATTGAAAGGCGGAGACTTCACCTACTAAAAACAATTTCTATTTCACTGGAGTGGGATTGCTGGTATCACAGAAACATTAAGAGATCCATTGACTCAAGTGAACTTGATGTTAAGTGTAGAGAAGTCATTCATTATTTATAGACTTTTGAATAAATTGTTCCTTGCTGGCTTATTAGCCATCGTAATTGTAGCAGTTTTCATTTGATAAGTCATATATTTGTCCAGGTTACTAATGTGAATATGAAATAAATTTTTCTAAGAATTTATTATAAGAATGTTATGTAAGATGTTTAGGGTTTTTTTAGATGCTTAGATTTTTAATACTATGCCATTAATTCTTAGAACAGTACATATTAAAATAGTATATTAATCTCTTAAAAATAATATTTCAATCCTTATATGGCTTAAAACTAAAAACAAGGGGTCTGTAGTCCATACTCCAATTAACAGAGGTGCCAGTTGCTGTGTGACTTTGCTAGGTCTTTTCAGTTTCCTTATTAGTAAAGTAGAAGTTGTGGTGAATGTTGATTGAGAGTACAAAGCACTTAGCGTGTGCTGGCCTCATAATGAAGACTCAGTAGATATTAGTTGCTGTCATCATCGCCGTTATCATCATAAACTTAAAAAAAAAAACCCTGTTTTGTAGTGAGTGGAACAGGAACATCTTAAACAGCAGCATCAGGAATGGTCAAGGTTTGGGCCCCGTAGGATAGCTGCTATTAAATCTCTGATATTCTCTTGCCTTTTCTCATTCTTTTCCTCACCTCAAGTCAACCTCATAAAATCCCAGTTTTTGTTTTGGTTTGTATTTAAATTTTTGCTATAATATTGGTTTCAGGATTTTGATTGTTTTGTTTTTGTTTTTTCTTTGTCTAATTGGTCTGGGAAAACTATAAAAAGAAGTAGACCAGCCATGCTAAATTCTCCTAAATAGACATGGAACTGGGAATTTTTGCTCCTCAGTGTTCACCTGTTTCACAGCCCCTGCCCCTCATGGCACTTCCTTCTGGTAGGGAACTGGCAGTGCCCTTGTGTGCTGCAGGTTTTTTCAGGCTTTGTGGTACCAGTCACCTTTCCTGACATCTCTTAAAGGCTTCACAAGAACAAACAAAGAAAACACCCTGTTTTATAAATAACATTTTCTTTTTTCCTGTGTAAAATTAAAAACAACAACAACAACAAAAATGGAAACAGGTAGTTTACAGTCCACAGCAGCATATTTTAACATTGTCACTTTGATGCCAATTCTTCCACTCACTGGTTTTGTGTACTTAGACAAGTTACTTAACTTCTTTGTGCTATAGTTTGTCCTGTGTATAATAGAGGGTTGTTAAGGTTTAAGGGAGTTGGTACTCTAGGGTAATACCTGGCACATAGTGAGTGCTCAGTAAATGGTATACCTATTATTAGGATTTAGTATTAACATTATTCCATTATTATTATTCTGTCAGCTTGCTTGGCAAATGTCATAGGCTGCTAGTAATAAAAACCAAAACTTAGAGCTAAAACTGACATGGCAAAATTTTTAATAGACTAAACATTGACAGAAGTATCACTTCCCGACTATATTGAGATCTGCAAAAATTTGAACAAAAAAATTTTGAACCAAGAAAATTGGAAATGGTAGAAATAATGACCAAAAAAGGATTCAGTTGCAGAAACTCTAATGGGTCAAATTTGAAATGGACCAAAACTCAGACAAAAATAAAACTTCTAAATCACTAAATTTAATCTTTTTTTTTTAAGATTTTATTTATTTATTTGACAGAGAGACAGCCAGTGAGAGAAGGAACACAAGCAGGGGGAGTGGGAGAGGAAGAAGCAGGCTCCCAGCAGAGCAGCGAGCCTGATGTGGGGCTCGATCCCAGGACCCTGGGATCATGTCCTGAGCCGAAGGCAGATGCTTAACGACTGAGCCACCCAGGCACCCCTAAATTTAATCTTATTTGTAAAATTTATCGTACATTAGTCAGGTTCTCCAAAGACACAGAATCAGTAGGGGAAACACACACACACAAACACACACAAGGTTTTATTGAGAGTAAATGGCTCGTGCCGTTAATGAAGGCCGAAAAGTCCCATGTCTGCCATCTGCAGTCTGGAGACCTGGCAAAGCTAGTGGAATAATTCTAAAGTTCAAAGGCCAGGGAAACTGATGGTATAAATTCCAGTGCAAGGGTAGGAGAAGAACCATATCCCAGCTCAAGCAGGCAGGCAGGCAGGAAGTGAATCTTCCCTTCCTCCACTTTTTGTTCTATTCTAGCCTTCAATGGAATGGATGATGCCCACCCACATTGGTAGGGCAATCTACTGAGTCATCTGAAAATACCCTCAGACACACCCAGAAGTAATGTTTAATCTGGGCCCCATGGCCTAGTCAAGTTGACACAAAATTAACCATCATAAGTCCAACCTTTGTCAACTTGGCAACCATGTGCATCTCCTTAAACCATGCTTAGTCTCCACATAAAGACAACAAGGTCATAATTCTGCCTAACATGATACAGTTAGCCTGTGCACAACTGAAAATGCACTACTGCCTTCCCCAGAAGAGTCTTTCAGTGATGTTTCTTGATGTCTTATAACTTAAATATTGTGATGTAAAATTAACAGTAGTTAAATACTTTGATATAAAGTCAATGCATCTTATATATAAGGAAATAAAAGAGGAAAGAAAACACACATACACACATAACAAAATTAGAAGGAAATACATATGACAGTTCCAGTCCTCATTTCTGTTATGTGGTCATAGCTACTGTTGATAACTGCCATCTTCCACTACCTACTCTATTCCCTATGCTTTCAACAAGCACTTCAACTGATTCTTTGTCTGATGAGGAAACCCAGACCTTCATTCCTGAGGAGTCTGGACCATTAGTAATACTTCATAATTTTTCATTGACTTTAATCACAGGGCATGATAATAACTAAGAGATACTCTAAAGGATCTTCATTGTTCCACACATATTCTTCATTTCCACCTCTCGATTCCTGGATTTTTGAATTTTGATTACGGGAGAAAAGGCACCATATATTGGACACTGATTCAGAGCACATTCATCATTCTGGAGAACCTTGCCCCAGCCCTGCAAGATATTGCCATTTGCACTGTAATTTAGTCTTCAGTAGGTCATTCCGCCATTCTATCAAGTCAGCTGCTTCAGAATGTTAGGAAACATGGCAAAACTAGTGAGTTCCATTAGCATGGGCCCATTGTTACAATTCTTTTGATATTAGGTGAATTTTTTGATCAGAAGCAATCCTTTGTGGAATACCATGACAACGGATAAGGCCTTCTGTGAGTCCATAGATAGTTGTTTTGACAAAAGCATTTATGTGCAGGGGAGGGCAAATCCATATCCAGAGTAAGTAACTATTCCAGTAAGAACAAAATGCTGCGCCTTCCATGATGAAGTGTAAGCAACCTTCCACCAGATAGCTGTCTAGTCACCCCAGGGAATGATGTCATAGAAGGGGCTTGGTCTTTGCTGCTGGCAGATTGGACTCTTAGCAGTGGCTATAAATAACCTCAGTGAATGGACGTCTGTGTTGCTGAGCCCACCACGCATAACCTCCATCCCTCCCACCATGGCTGCTTTGTTCATAAGCCTATTGGATAGTGATGGGTGGCTGAGGAAGGAGGCTGACTGGTATCCACAAAATGGGTCATCCTATCCAATTGATTTTTAAAATCCACTGTGGAGGTCACCCTTTGGTGAGCACTCCCATGGGGCACAAATAAATGTCTTCATGTTTTTTAGCCCATTCAAAGAGGTTTGTCTCCATCTTCCATGGATTTCTTTGTCATCACTTTTCCCTTCCTCTACATTAAACTCACTGTGGGCCACCTTATGGTCCATGTTTCAGCCAACCAAACAAATGCTAGAACCTTTTCTGACTCTCTAAGTTGCAACACTAAATGCAGAATCTCTGTTTAGTGAGCCTGTATGAATATTAAGAACTGATTCCCATGAAAGCACTTTTTGTCCAGTAAAAATGCATATGAATATAATTGGACAGGGCTAATTGCCATTTAGAAGATTGATCATTGGGTGGAATTGACTTAGTGAAGTTAGGTTCATTCTGAATACTTTATGCTTATGCATACAGACTATGTTAGATAGTAGCTGAAGTCACATAGGATGAATCTACAAAATAAGAAAACAGAAAGATTGACAGAAAACACAATATTGAAACCCTAGGGACAGGTAGATACATACACATGTACATATAGTCATACATATCTATATGAAGTAATAGAATTGGCAGAGGCAGCAGAGAAGATAGGTAGTAGAATTAAGGAGGAGTAGCACCTCAAAATCTAAAAAGTTTTAAGACCGTTCAGTTGTGTTAAATTCCATAGACTGTCTAGTGGAAGTAAGAGCTGAATAAAAGAGCTTACTTACCATTGAGTTTTTATATCATTACTGCATATCGATGTTGTTAATGATGAGAGCAGTTTCAATATGGTTGAGAACTAAAGCTAGTTTACAGTAGATTGAAGAACAACCCTCAACTCAATGGGAAATATGGAAGGAGAAATAACATGTGTAAACTATGGAATTTAGAATTTAGCCCTTGAACAATAGAGGGCAATTAGAAGTTTTGTAAATTTTATTGATAAAAATGTGTTTCCAATATTAGTACAGTTTTTTTGGGGTTTTCTTTGCTGCTTGGTTATATCAGATGGTTTCTACTAGATCCCGTGATTTTTTTCTCATATGAGCTGTCTGGGCTTGGTATTTTCCTGGGGATCTCATAATATAGAATCTTGGCAAACAAACCAGGACTACAGGTGTCAGGGCTTTACACTAGGGCAAAAAATTCTAGTATTACTCATGAAATAACCATGGTCTCATTAAACAAAAATTATGGCGCCTGCATTTTGGATGTGGTCATTCCAAAAGAGTGCCTTTTCCCTATTTAGTAAGGTAAGTATTTACTAAAGTGATATACCTGTTGCAGATGTACTCCATGTATAGAAATACTGTTTTACTGTATGGTGACTAATATAATAAAAATTATTATTAAAAAAAAAAAGAAATACTGTTTTAATAGCACCAGAAGATTCCTAGGAGAAATAATGTCTAATACATTGAATTAAAATGTCCTCATTTGTTTAATAAGTCAACTATTCATTTAAAAAAAAGCAAGGGAGTATTATGTTTTAATTAAACATTTAATAGTTTTTAAATAAAGTTTTATTTTGACATCAGTCTTATTCCTAATGTATTAAAGAATGAAAGGAACTGTTCTTTACTCAAGCTAGTTCAGTAGATGATTCTCTGTGACTATTTGGGAATTTTGAGTTGTTTCTTTTCTTTACTGTGTGAATTAAATGTGATCTGATAGTTTCTTTTAAGGAAGTTTTACATAATGGTGAATTAGATGTCTTTTTGCTTTTTTAGAATAGCTTTTTATAGAAACTAGTTTAAAAAGGGATTTCTTAAGTGGCTGCATTGGTATTCACATTAAAGAGCAGGAAAGGAAATGGAAAGGTTTCGTGCTTCCGTGGTTAATTTCTTTGTGCAGCATCTTCTTTTTCTTTGTTTCCAGCAGTGATTTTCATGCATATCATTGAAGAGCTCTACATTTCGAAGAGCAAAGACATTTTTATTCTGTTGGGATTTAGGATGGTTCACATTCTTGTGGATGCCTTATTTTTATTTCAGTAAATATGTATTTCCGTAGTGTATGACAGTGCAGTCCCAGAGCAATATAATGCGAGCCACATATGCATTTTAAAATGCCACGTTAAAAGGAGTAATAATTACAGATGAAATTAATATTCTTAAACTCAATGTGTGTAAAATATTATTTCAACCTGTAATCAATGTAAAGACTATTAATGAGATATTTTGCCTATTTATTTCATATTAAGTCTTCAAAATTCAGTTTGTATTTACACTTACATCCTTTCTCATTTGGACTAGCAACATTTCAAGTGTTGGGTAGTCACTTGTGGCTAATGGCCACACTGTTGTACAGGGCATGTCTAGAGTCAGAACAAATTCTTAGTGTCTGGATGGATGGACAGATAAAAGGAGATATTTATCTTCCGTGAATTGGATTTGATTAGTATCATAACTAGTTACCAACATAGAATAATGTGTGGCATCAATAGATACCAAGCCTGGACTTTTTTATTCCTTGGAAAGTTACTTGGAGTAGATAGGCTAGAAGTAGTGAGTAGATGGAACTTTTACATTTGGTTGCCCTTAATAACTATATTGTGTAATTGCATTTATTTATATTATATGTACATGTTCATACTTCTGTGAAATTTCATTATATGTCTCTAACTTGTAGCATAAATGCAATTCCAACTATAATGAAGATTTTGTGCTGCAATTAGAGAAGGAATTGGTCCAAGCCCGTCTGAGTGAAGCTGAGTCTCAGTGTGCGCTAAAGGAGATGCAGGATAAAGTCCTGGATATAGAGAAGGTGAGAACAATATAAATAGTGTCACTCCCAAAATAGAAGCAACATGTGATAGATGTACTTATTGAACAGTTAAATTGGACTTGGTGTTTTTATATATTGGAAACCTTATATATTAGTTACTAAGAGATGAAAAGAGAAAGAAAATAAGATTCTCAATTATTTGTTGTTGCCATACTACTCTAAGCCCCTTTTTTAAGGGTTAAAAAAAAAGGGATTAGAGCCCTTTTAGAGGAAGATAACTAGGATAATTTTGATATGAATAATATTTAATTATTGAAGAAAAGGAACTTAGGGGATACATAATAAGGGTTGTATTCAAATATTATATCTTCATCTGCAAGAGGTAGGATATGACTTAATACATAAACATTTCAGAAAAAATTTCATCTGAGTTTTACTGTTAAAACTTTCCAAGCTGCTATAAGACACCTCAGGATCTGTGGGAAGATCTTAGCCTAAGGTGTACTTACAGAAGCTAATTTACTTCTTTTCAAGGTGACTAAAGAACTTTAAGAATTAGAAATGCTTTTGGGTTTCTTACAGTTCTCAGACTTGAGAGTCTGTGTTCTAGATCACAAACTCTGAATCTCTTTTTTGTCATCTATAAAATTATTGATGGCTTGGGCTCTATGTTAAGTTTGTTCTTTTCACTATTAGGTAGTATCTAGCTATTGAATCAAAGCCTTATAAATAATGAACATGAGAGCCTCAAGTTGTTCCTGTTTCTAAATGAAATAAAGCAGGTATAACTACCATCAATAGTGAAATAATTTTGCTAGAAATATGTTCACTATTTTTATATTATTTTTGGAGAATTTATTCTCCTATTTGTTGAGAAAAGGCCAGCAAGAATGCTATAAAAAAGTGCATAACAGATATTTGGTTTCTAAGTTAGGAGTACTCTAGATACCATAATGTAGATAAGAATCTCGATCTTTCAGTTTTGAATATTTGGTAGAAAAAAAAGTGCTTGGATCCAGTTTAAAAACGGATTTCTTAAATAGCATTGTTGGTATTCATGTCATAGAGTAGAAAAGAAATTAGAAGGCTTCATGCTTCCTCTGGTTAATTTCTTCATGCAGGATTCTCTTTTTACTCATATATAGTAAATTTCCGGTGTTCAGTTGAGAAAATATTTAGTCTATCATAAAAGTGTGTAGTTGGCAAGAATAACTTTAGTCATGTTCTCTGTGGGCTAAAATCTTCATGTCCTACCATGAAATATTTTAGAGTTATAAAATTTCATAGATTCAGTACTTGAAATCTTAGTAGTACCTCAGTTGACCCAAGGAGCTTTTACTAGGGCCTAATTTAGGATTTCTTGGTCATGGCCCAGAGCAGTGTAATAAGGACTACCCTGTGTCCTAAGGTGGGTCTT
Organism: Ursus maritimus; assembly: GCF_017311325.1. Taxonomy (NCBI): domain Eukaryota; kingdom Metazoa; phylum Chordata; class Mammalia; order Carnivora; family Ursidae; genus Ursus; species Ursus maritimus. The sequence goes on from NW_024423564.1 coordinate 27,805,137, forward strand.
TCAGTAGTGTAGAGATTAGTCCTAAATCTTGTACTCTTTAAGCAAATATTTAGATCACTTTGGTATTAATTTTTTAATCTTGATATAAATAATAACTAATGTTTAAAGACTTTATACTCCTTTCCAAAGTGACATGCTGAGAAAATATAACAAAATAGGCTTTGGACTATTCTTTTCCATAAATCTTCAAAATACAAATTATATCTGTGCTTTGTTTGGAGTCCTAATCAGAGGTTAGTATGCTTATTGCCACGTTGAAAAACATTTTAATCATGTTGCTTTAAAACTCTGATTACTGTTCCATTAAGCAAAGTACAGTTAGACTTTTTATGTCCTTAAGATTGAGTACAGTTACCCTCATATATTCCCGGTGGAAATATAAAACAGTAAATCTGCTTTGGAAAGCTTGAGAGTTTCTTAAAAGTTAAGTGCAGAGTTAACATCTGATCCAGCAATTCTGCTCCTTAGTATAAACTCAAGAGAATCAAAAATATAGGTCCACACAAACACTTTTACACAAACATTCATGGCATTTTCATAATAGCGAAAAAGTGGGAAAAAAACCAAATTTCTGTCAGCTAATGAATGGATAAATAAAATGTAGCATATACACACAATGGAATATTATTTGTCAATAAAAAGGGATGAACCTTGAAAACACACTAGGTGAAAGAAGCTAGTCATAAAAGGCCACGTATTGTGTGATTCCACTGATATGAAATGTCTAGAATAGACAAATCCACACAGACAGAAAGTAGACTAGTAGTTGTCAGGGGCTGGGGGAGGGGAAATGTGGAGTGACTGCTAATGGGTGTAGGGTTTCATTTTGGGGTGATTAAAATGTCTGAGATTAGATTGTGATGATGGTTGTACTGTGAGTACTGTTAAAACCACTGACTATTGTACATTAAAAGGTAAGTTTTATGGTTTGTGATTTATATCTCAGTAAAACTGTAAAATTAAGTACAATTACTTATGGGACAAAATAGCTCGTACTACATATGTTTTATTTTATTCTTTAAATTTAAAAATTCCAAATTATATTTTCTCTTGCTTTAGAGAAACAACTCCTTTCCTGATGAGAATAACATTGCAAGGCTTCAGGAAGAGCTCATTGCTGTGAAACTGAGAGAAGCAGAAGCTATTATGGGATTGAAAGAACTTAGACAACAAGTCAAGGATTTAGAGGAACACTGGCAGGTAATATCATTATATTTTGTATGTTTTTTAAAAAGCAGGTGAAACCTGAATATCCAGTTTGTGTGAGTTTGAAGTAGCTGATGATCAACACTAGGATTTGAGTTTAAAATGAGAAAGACTCTTTAAATGTAAAAATCTGAGAAGTTATAAGTTGAAAGTACCTTTAAGCTGTTTCTCCTGTTTTAATTCATTTAATTAAAAAAAAGATAAAATAGAGTTCAAGTCATGTTGTTGTTATTGTGATTTATATAACTTCAGTGATTTATATATCATTGTGATTTATATAACTTCTCCTGAAGAATGAAAAGAAAATTTTCCTTTATAGAGGACATATTTCTTCTGTTGATATTAAATCCATTAGTTAGTATGAAACAGCAGAAGGGTGACACTAATATAAATTTGTCTATACATTTGTAAACTTTTTTGAAAATTGGTTATCTCACAAAATCAGGCATTTATATGCCTGCAAATTTATTCACATATGAGGGAATGTGTTGACAAGGAACAAAAAAAACCCAGAATCTAGAAGACAGATCAAAAAAGGGGAGAGGAAAGAAAAACACTACATACCATTTCAGAATAGTGACTTTGGTTTGAATTTGGGGTGGGGCTACATCTAGCAAAGACTGAAATTAGTCCTTAACATTGCCACAGCTTTTTTTTTCCCCCCAGAAGTGTCAGGCAGCAATAAACTGGAAATTAAAAACAAAACAAAACTGATGCTTCACCATGTATATTTTGAGAACGCTCCTAATATTGCTTCCTTAATTCGTGAATGGCCCCATTTTTTCTTTTCTTGGGATTTCATTAAAAATGTGGAAATCTCTAGAGTGAAAGTTGTATTCTTTACAGTAATCCACAGTATAAACAGATTTGAACTATATTTGAGCTTGTATTCCAGATCTGCCACTTATTGACTATATCGACCTTTCTGAAGTTACTTAATCACCACCATTTCCATTTTCTGACCTGTATCATGACGATAATAGTGTCTAACTTTTTTAAGGTTTTCTGGAGATTAAATAAAATAATGTATATACAGTGATAAATATAGTACTGGGCATGAAATAAGTGCCAGGAAAGTTAGCTCTTATTTTGATACTGGGAATATTTGTTGCAATAGAATTTTTTTGTCTTTTAGCGCCACTTAGCTCGTACTACTGGAAGGTGGAAAGACCCACCTAAGAAAAATGCTGTGAATGAGTTACAGGATGAACTGATGACCATTCGACTTAGAGAAGCTGAAACTCAGGCAGAAATAAGAGAAATAAAACAAAGGATGATGGAAATGGAAACACAGGTATGATGAGAAAGCCCAGTAGCTTAGAAAATACCATTAGCATGGGGCACCTGGGTGGCTCAATTGGTTAAACAATTGGATTCTTGATTTTGGCTCAGGTCATGAGCTCAGGTCATGATCTCAGGGTCATGAGATCAAGCCCCAAATTGGGTTCCACAGAGGGTGTGGAGCCCGCTCAAGATTCTCTCTATCCCTCTCTCTCTGACCCTCCTGCCCCCACCATGCTCTCTCTCTCTCTCAAAAAAAAAAAAAAAAATCATTAGCAGATCAAAAGTTTATGCACAGGTTATATCATCCCTAGAATAGAGCTAAAAGATGGATATATGAAACTGTCTCGACTGTAATTTCCTAGCCCAAAGGAAAAGGGCTAAAAATTGTAGTCTTTGATAACAGAGATTTAATGTCTTCTTTGACTCATTCAGCAAAGTTTAAGCAAGTCCTAAAATTACATTTAACTTTGTTGCCTTGTTGCACAACTTGAGAAGAAATATTCATGTAGAACAAAATTTCTCAATCTTTTGACTCTATTAAGATTTTGAACCAGGTGGACTGTCCTGTGCATTGTAGGATGTTTACCAGCATTCCTGTCCTCTACCCACTAGATCCCAGTACTCCCCACCCCAGGTTGTGATGACCAAAAGCATCTCCACACATTACCAAATGTCCCCTGGGGGCAGAATCGCCCCGGGTTGAGAACAATTGGTGTAGACTGTGATGTGAATTCTGCTTTCTTATGTGTAATTTGGTGACTCTGAGCAGTTAATTCCAAAATTATGCTTCTTTCTTCTCAAGTCTCCCCTTTCTATAATAAATTCTACCTTAAACATACTTGATTTAAGATCTGCAAAATCCTTTTTACGGAACTCATTTGTATTATAAACCACATTTGATTTTTATGTGGTACATTTGTGTGGACCATATTCTGTATTCTCTGTAATATTTGGTTTTCAAAATATTTAGTCAGTAGGGGGCATAGTTAACTCATGTATCATTCTGTATACCTGTGTACAAAATGATCATCCTAACTTGAACATGATAACAAATCTATAAATCCTTTAGGTTAAGTATATCTTGTTTTACATTGTTCAAAGTTATTTTCTTGTATTTTTCATTATAATTAAAAATAGTAAAATTGTGAAAAGTAGAAATATAGCTTTTGTAATGGGAAGTTTTATTTTTATGACAGATTTTATCTTTGTGTATATATTAAGGATGTAAACAGCTTTTAAGCCAATGTTCAATTTTTATTTTATTTATTTTTTTTTTTTGTAAGACTTTATCTACTTATTTGAGAGAGAGAGAGCATGAGAGAGCACAAGCAGGGGAGGGGGAATAGGCAGAGGAATAAGGAGGCTCCCCACTAAGCAGGGAGCCTGACAAGGGGCTTGATCCCAGGATTCAGGGATCATGACTTTAGCTGAAGGCTGACACTTAACAGACTGAGCCACCCAGGTGCCCCAGATTTTATTTAAGAGTGATGAGTGAATCAAATTCACAAACATCATTTTGAGAACTTTTGAATACAAAGCACTGTCCAGCCATCAGAGAACTTAACACCTGAGAAATCAGGCATGCACAAACTACAATTAATATAATTCGCTATATGACATGATGGTTATTAACTAATCATTTCACACTACATGTAAGTCAAGTCATTATGCCGTTCACCTTAAACTTACACGGTGCTGTATATCAATTATATCTCAATAAAATTAGAAAAATGTATAATTTAGAAACTTGGTAATTAAACAGCTCAGTGGAAACTGCTGTGGAAAATAGGAGGGCAAAATTAATTCCAACTAGATGGCTTAAGGAAAGGCTTCCTAAGGAATTTGTATTTTGAATTGTACCTGATTAAGCGTGATTTTGGATGGCTTTTGCTGGAAGAGGAATGGCATAAGGCACTTTTTCCTAAATGCCAGTGCTTGAACTGATGATGGTCCATATTGAGCCTCCATATCAAGAGATTTGTCCTTGTTGATACATGTAGTTTCAGTTCCTTCATTTTAGTGCCTTTTAGAAAATACCACCTAGGGAGTACACCTTAGTTTATTGAGCCATGCTGTTCTTTCTGTGTACCAGTTTTTGCTCTTACCAATAGTGCTGCTCTGAACATTCTTGCACATGTTTCCTTGCGGATAGCTCTAAGAGTTTCTTCAGGACAGGGATTCTTATCTTTTTTTTTATACCACGAACCCCTTTGGCAGTCTGAAGCCTCTGGACCCTTTCTCAAAATAATGTTTTTTAATGCATGAAGTAAAATACATAGGATTGCAAAGCAACCAGTGACATTGAGGTACAGTTCTCAAAATACTGAACAACAAACAAGTATGTGATAGAGCACACATACAGAGACACACCACATGCACATGGCTGGATTCGGGTTTTTAATATTTTGGATTTCTCATACCTACGTTAAAATGTACTATGATTTTTCTTTTGGGGAGACTCTTACCTAGTTTCAGAACAAAGGTTATAGTAAGCTCATGGAATGAATTGGGCTGTATTGTATCTTCTTTTGTTGTTCTATAAAATTTTATGTAAGATTAGAATTACGTCTTACTTGAGTATTTGCTGGAATCCATTCCTTTAAACAGTGTTATCTTTTTGTTTTGCTTTGTGGAAATAGTAACTATCGATCCTACTTATTTAAGGTTATAGATCTTTACAGGTTGTTTGTTTTTTCTTGAGTCTGGTTTGATAAAATTCGCTTCCGTAGGAGACTGTCCATTTCATCTGAATTTTCAGATTTATCACTTAGAGCTGTTCAGAGTAGTTTTTTAAGAAGTATCTTTTCTTTTTACTGAATCAATATTTGTCTCTTTTTTTCATTTCTAATAATGTTTTTTGTGCCTTTTTAAAATTTTCTTATAAGTCTTGGAGAAGTTTGCCAATTTTTTAGAGGCTTGCTATTTTTATTGATATTTCTGAAGACTGGGTTTTTAATTTTTGTTGGTCCTCCATGTTGTACCATTGTTTTTGTATAATTTAGTTGTGTTCTTTATATATCCTTTAATTATGTGTTGCTTGGGTTTCATCTTTTTCCCCTTTCTTTGTACTCCTACTTTAGTGTGTTTTCTTTTCTAATATATTTTTTATTCTTCAGTTGCATACGTTTTTGACTTTCCCTTTGATTGCTTCTTTGACTCGAGTTGTTTACAAGTATCATTTATATTTCCAGATATATAGATTTTCTGATTCATTAGTAATTTATGTCGTTATTTTAACTAAACTGCTTTGTGGTCACAGAATGTGGTCTGTAGAGTCTTATTTATATTAGATCAAACTTCTTAATTATTTAATGTTTCTTAATGTATTGTTTGTATGTTCTGTATCCTTTCTAGTTTTTGTGTGTGTCACCTTATCTTTCAAATACTAACTAGTAGATATCTTCTATTGTGATTGTGGATCTGTTTATTTTTGCTTAGAATTATAATTTTTTTGGCTTAAAATATTCTGAGTCCCTTTTAGAGGAACATACAAATATATAATTGTTATTTCTTTCATGGTAAAATGAATCTTATTATGTACTGATCCTCTTTATCCTTCAGGATGCATTTTGATTTAGTCTCATTTGTCTTTTTTTTTTTTTTTTTAAAGATTTTATTTATTTATTCGACAGAGATAGAGACAGCCAGCGAGAGAGGGAACACAAGCAGGGGGAGTGGGAGAGGAAGAAGCAGGCTCATAGCAGAGGAGCCTGATGTGGGGCTCCATCCCATAACGCCGGGATCACGCCCTGAGCCGAAGGCAGACGCTTAACTGCTGTGCCACCCAGGCGCCCCAAGAAGAAACAGACAGAGCGAGATGGGCAGAGGAGAGGGCAGAGAGAGAGGAGAGATGTTCAGGGGCTTCTGCTGAGCCCCCCGGGGCAGCAGCAGCATTTTGCAGGAAGTGGACAGAGCTTTTCAGGCCTTCAGAGGAGTCCTGAGCCATTACAACTCTGTGCTCCGGGCCGGCCTTCATTTGTCTTAATACAGTTATCTAAGCTGATTATTGTTTAGTATTTGCCTTATATATCTTTTTCCATCTTTTTAATTTCAACCTGTTTATTACCTCTCTGATAAACTGCATATAAGTGGATGTTTTTAAAAATCCAGTCTGACAGACAAATGGTTGTACAACTCTGTGAATATACTAAAACCACTGAAGTATAGGTACACTTTAAGTAGGTGAATTTTATGATGTGTATATCTCAATAAAGCTATAAAAATGCAGTCTCACTCTCTTTTAGGTGTCATATGTAGTCCATGTTTAATGATTCAATTTGGATTAATATCTGTCACCTTGCTAGCTATTCTTTGTTCCATCTGTTCTTTCTTTCTTTTCTTATTCTTCTAGTTTCTTTTGGATTTTGGGCATTTATTATAATTCCATTTTATCTCTGCAATTGACTTATTTATTTATTGGCTATTTTATTTTTTATAATTTTTATTTTGTTATATTAGTCACCATACAGTTCATCCCCAGTTTTTGATGCAATGTTCCATGATTCATTATTTGCGTATAACACCCAGTGCACCATGCAATATGTGCCCTCCTTAATACGCAGTTGACTTATTTATACTCCTTAACTTTTTGTTGTTTTTTTTACTGGTTGCTTTAGGTTTTTAAGTATACATCTAATCACAGCTTGTCTTCAAATAGTATTGTGCCCTTCACATGTAGTATAAGGACCTTACAACAGTATATTCCCAGTTCTTCCCTCTTCTTTTGTGCTATTGTCATATATTTTACTTTTACATATAGTACAGACATATGTGCTACTAATTTTGCTTTAATCAGTTACCTTTCAGAGAAATTTTAAAAAATTTTTAATGAAGTTTATTTTCTCTTCAAGTCCATTTCAGCATTCTATTTTTTTGTACAGATCCATGTTTCTGTCTGGTGTCATGTTCCTTCTGCTTGAAGAACTTCCTTTAACATTTCTTTTACTGCTGGTCAGCTAGCAGTGGATTCTTAATTTTGTTTCTTTGGGAGAGTATTTCTCCAATTTTAAAATACATATTTGCTGGATATTATATTCTGGGTCGTTTTTCTTTGTTGTTTTTCTTCAACGCTTCAAGTTATTCTTCTTGTCTGAAACCATGCAAGCCAGAACTCTGTTGTCATTCTGTTTTTGTTCACCTGCATGTAATGTTTGTCCCTCTGCTTACCCTGAAGGTTTTCTGTCTTGTTTTTAGCAGTTTGGAGATGAAATGACTTGATGTACTTTTTTGTTTTGTTTTTTTTCCTCTGAGTTTCTTGGTCCTCTGGATTTGTGTCTACCATGAAATTTGGAAAATTCTTGGTTATTCTTTCTTCAAATATTTCTTCTGTCCCAGCCATACTCTTTTCTCCTCCTGGGATTCCCATTACACATACGTTAGATTATTTGATATTGAGAGTAACTCTTGGATGTTCTATTCTTTTTTTTCCCCCTCATTATTTGTTCTCTTTGTGTTTCAGTTTCTGTTGACTTAAATATTTCTGTTGACTTATTATTAAGTTCACTGATTCTTTCTTCCACTTTGCGAGTTGTCTGATGAACCATTGAAGCCATTCTTCACATCTATTACTGTGTTTTTCATTTCTAGCATTTCTGTTTGATTCTTTTAATTTTTATTTCTCTGCTGATATTAACTGTGTGATCTTGCATGTTTTTCACTTTTCTGTTGGAGCCTTGAGCATATTAATCACAGTTATTGTAAAGTCCCTGTCAGGTAATTTTGGTATCTGTGTCATATGTGAGGCTGATTCTGTTGATTGCTTTGTCTCTTGGTAGTGTTTTGTTTTTTCTTACCTGTTTCTATGCTTTGTAATTTTTTGTTGAAAACTGAATATCTTGAGTAGGACAGTAGACTAAGGTAAGTAGTTTTTATGCCTGGAAATGGGCATACCTTTTCCTCTGCTAGGCCTTTAATGTGGGGGATTTGAGTTAATATAGTCAGGAGTTGGGCTGGGTTTGAGGTTTGTTGTTTCCGTGGTTACCCTCATTGCACCACAGGCTTCAAATTCCTCTAGCACTATCTTATTTTTAGATTGGGGGCTGGTTTGCCAGCAGGTTTTCTAAGTGTCTTTAGGTCTTCCATTTACACAGCGCTTCAGAGAGAGTCAGTCTCCAGAGTGTTCCACTGTTACTTGTTACAGGAAGTTGGAGGGGCAGAAGAAGGGTTCCCCATTTTTCTGATAAAGCCTCAGTCTTAGGCTGCAATGTGTCCCTGGATCTGGAGTGTTTGACTTTCTTAGTGCTCCTACCCGACCACCAGCTGTAGTCCTAGGCCCACAATATAGTCCTGTCCCTTCCTTAGATGTAATGGTTCCCCCAGTGCTCCAGGGGCAACAATGTTTCTTGGCCTGCGAAGGCTATGAAACCTTTTATTTCCTAGAGGAGTCAAGCAAGGCTTAGTGCTCCTTCTGTATTGCCTGCTATTCTCCTCTCTCAAGCCTGTGCTGTGAAGATCTCTTTCTCAAGACTCTCATCAATCTCTTTTGTGTGTACCTTTTGGGGTCCACGAAGAAAAAGTGTATAAGAGCTTATGAACTCTGCTTATAAGAGCTTGTGAACCCTTAGGCTTCACATTGTCTAGCCAGCCAACACGTGGCCGGGACCAATTTGATAATATTCTGGCTGAATTATTCGAAACAGCTTCTGGCTTCATCTGCCCTGTCTGTCCTTAGATTGGAGGATAGTTGCTTGCCTTGTGACCTCACCTCTCTGGTTCCAACAAAAGTTGTAAATTTCAAGTTTGGCTGGCTTTTTTTGTTTGTTTGTTTTAATTGAAAGAGTGGGAATAATGCTCTTTCTATCCTACAACCCCATCAGGAATCAAAACTCTTTAAAATGATGTATTTAAAATTGTTTTCTTTTTTCAATTTATTTCTTCCCTTTTTTCTATTTTTCCCCTCCTTTCATGCTTTTTTATTGGATTAATTTAGATGTTTCTTTTTCTGCTACTGCTTTGATTTTTATAATTCCTTTTCTTTTCTGTTAGTGTTTATTACCTGAAAAAAATAAAAAATGCTCACCTGACTGCACAAAGTTTAATGTTGGTAATTATCTCCATCTTCCTTCTAAACTGTGTAAGGGCCTTAGAAGATCTTTATGTGCTCTTCTTCCATCTTCCAGTCTTATATCTTACTATTATTGTACATCTTTTTTAAATCTCCAAATTACTAGGCATTATTATTTTATGGAGTCAGTGCTTATTTGGATTTGTCTATTCGCTGTCTTTTTGCTCTGTTACTTTTATTTAATAGTTTCTCTCTGATTTCAATCATGAGTTGTAAGCTCTCACTTTCTTAAAGGTAAATGTGCTTTTTTTCTCACTCTTATATGATAGTTCAGCTGAATATACTATTGTAGGATGAAATTTATTTTTTTAAGCAACACAAAGTTTTCCTCTTGAGATGTCTGCTGCATATTTCACTTTCCCCCTTAACAGATACTCAGTTTTGCCCTTGATGTGTCTCTTCTTTTCACTAGCATTCTGTTTGTTAAAGTGTATCTTAGTGAAGGCCTATTTCTACTTATCCTATCTAGAACTAGTTGTGTTTTCCCAAAATGTGGATTCATATATATATTTTTTTCCAGTTGTAAAAATTCTCAAGTATTGTCATCTCTTAGACTATCCTGTCTCACTTTTTTCTTTGTTTTCTATTTTATCCTGCAACCCCCATTAGGTCAATTTTGTACCTCCTTATTCTCTTCCATGTTTCTTAACCTCTTCTGGAACACTATTTCTTCAGTGTAACTAATCTCCTGTTTAACGCTTTAATTAATTTTTAACATTATTGGCTATATTAACTTCTAGAAGTTGTATTTGGTTATTTTTCAAATTGGCTAAATGTGTTTTTTCAAAAAAATATTAGTTATTTACTTGAGAGAGAGAGTGGGGTGAGGAGCAGAAGGAGAGGGACAAGCAGACTCTGCGCTGAGCGGGTAGCCAGGTACCCGGCTCCATCCCACAACCTTGAGCTCATGAGCTGAGCCAAAATCAAGAGTTGGATGCTTAACCAACTGAGCTACCCAGGCACCCCCAAATTTGCTAAATGTTTTTTGATAGTTACTTGTTCTTTGCTTATGTTTTTGCTTCCTCTTTTTATGTCTAATAATTTTAAATAAACTATTTTGTATAAAGTCCTTACATGAGTACTATCTAGAGTTTTAAAAAAATCTGTGCTTGTTATCCTCTTGTCTGTAATTTCTCACTCATTGTCAATTTTTGGTTTTGTTTATGTGTGGAGTTCTATAATTTTGGATCATAGACTTGTATTATGAGGTGGAGAGAGGAGTTCTATCTGTGGGAATTCTTTGCAGCTTATGTTGAAGGTATGTCCCTCTGAAGTGTAGTTATTTGTTTAGGGGTAGGAGGGAAGACAGTAAAAAGTTGTGGAATATTTTGAATCTAAGTACTAAGTACTTGAGTACTAAGAAGTTCACTATTTTGTAGACAGATAGGAAGAGGAGTAAAAGTAAAAATGAAGAAACTCAGAAATAGTAGAAAGTTTTGGAGCTTAAATCTTATTACATGGTGCACATTTTTTAATAAAACTGGAGGCAGGGTCACTTTTTGTGAGTTAGGTAGAATAGGTGTAATAATTGTAACAACCAAGGATTTATTAAGTATCTATTTAATTTCAAACATTATGTGAGACTCCTTTCATAAACTTTTCTCATATGATTCTTCCAAAAAAGCCTTTAAAGTCTAGTGATAATATCTATGCTTGTACCAGTGTACTGAAATTTGATGGGATTAGATAAGTTTAGCAAGGTTGAAGAACTTTAAAATGAGGAGCCAGATTTTCCTGTCTTTGCTTATAAAATCCCTACTGTTTCTTTCAGACCCCTAATAGGATATTTTGGGGTTGAGAGAAATCAGGCTACGGGAAGCCTGCATGGAGAAACTACCTCATGTCAGTCAATTTAAGCTCTCTCTATATTTTTTAGCATGTTCTATAGTTGTAATACATAAAGCAGCTAGCATTTATTGAGTTCTTTCTATATATTAAGCCCTGTTCCATGTAATCTCTCGTTTAATACTGAAGAGAATCAAATGAGAAATAGGGAGTATTTTTATATGCATTTTTCAAATGAGGAAATAGACTCAGAAATATTATAACTAGTTTGCTTAATCACCAAATAACAAGTCAGAATTCAAAACCAGTTCATGTTCCATAAAAAAGACTGTGCTGTACATTGGAGGGATATAGACGTGAATATGACACATTTCATGACATCAGGGATTTTACAGTCCAGTAAATGGTGATGGTACTTTTTAGTCAGTCTGTGCTTTCTTTTGGGAACAGGAAAGAGGAGTTAAATTGATGATATTTCTGTATCTACTCATTTGTCTGACACTGCCTGTTTTGGAAATTAATACCTTCAAGGTCTGTGTAAACATTCTTAAAGTTTGTAGATATTTATTGTATAAACAGAAAATTAGGAAGAGTTTCTAATATGGACCTTGAGTATTCTTTTGGATGACTTGATTTTTAAAGCACGTTTATAAAATTTTTTTTTTAGCATTTAACTATTTGTTAAATAAAATCCACCTGTAATGATAGCATTTTATATAATGTTATTGAGGTATAAAATGGGGAGGTAGAAATTTGTTGGTTTTTTAGGGTCTTTAATCTCTGAGTATTTATATTTTTAATTATTAGAATCAGATCAATAGTAACCATCTTCGAAGAGCAGAACAAGAGGTGATTAGTCTACATGAGAAGGTACAATATCTTTCGGCACAGAACAAAGGACTGCTTACTCAATTAAGTGAAGCAAAGCGCAAACAAGCAGAGATTGAATGCAAGGTAAATAGATCGGCTACCTAATGTTTTTGTCAATATAATAATGCCTTTTTGTTTTGTCTCTTCATTATTTTAAAACCAAATAAAACCAAAAAAAGTGAGTTTTATTTCCCACTTTTCCTAAACTTGGTTTGGTGGTTGCTTTCAGACAGGATTAGCTCATCTTGCTGTGAGGTGGATTTCAGGCAGGAAACCTCATTTTCACCCACTTGGTTAACTGCTAGTTTAGGAAATTAAGTAAACCAATTGGTTGAAAACTGATATCTCTTTATAATTTTTCTTTTGACTTGTAGCCCTTTAAAACCAAAGCTTTTAAAATCACAACCAAAAAGAAAAGTAATTTAGAGAAATTAAGGCAATTCTGCTTTGATCAGTATGGTATCAGTAGGCACTCAATATTGATACATGTTTTCTGCGTAGAGAGCAAAAGAAGTGTGTTTGCCCTTGGGTTGGGAAAATTGTGTACATTTCCCATTATTATTTTGACTGGGTTTCCTATTTTTTGTGTTAAGTGTTTGGATTTATAAAGCATCAAAAAGTATTTGAATGAAAGTAAATGTTTCCTGAAATCAATTTCCAGCATGACAGTGGTGAGAGAGTGAGGGTGGGATGAGGAGGGGGGTGGAAGGAGAAAGAGTGAGTGTGAGAGTAAGAGAGAGAAATAACTAAAGAGATGACTGTGGTCTGAGCATTAGAATAGATTACTGAGGACAAGTTATGGGATTTTAAAATAAACTAGGCATCTATCTTTCCATGATGAGACAGCAGGAATGATGCCCTTTAAAGATTCCAGCCTTATTATTCTATGATAAGAAATAAGACTTTCAATGGTACATATGAAGCTGTAATTCCATCAACTTGTTCTGGTGTCATTAAAAACCAAGAGTGAAGCTTGAGTGGTTTATCAGTGTCACTGAAATCCAGAGATGAAATTACATCCTAATAAATATGCATGACTCTTGCAATTTACACTGACAGAAATCTGTAGGCAGTACTGAAATTTGTACTAACTTAAAATTAGTCCCTCTAGAAGGATATGACTAGACTAATTTAAAAATAAAATGATGTGACATGAGGTTATATCAATCTGATTTGTCTTTCTAACATGTGATTGAATTTTTATGATGCCATATTGTCTGTGCTGACTTATTTTTAATAAAGAGCTAAATTTAATCTTTTTTCGTTATTGGTGTAAGTTTTCCTTAAACATAAGTTGGTAACACTTATTGGATTTAATATTGTTCCTCAAATGCCTTAGCACCTTTTAAGCAAAGTAAGGTGTTCTTTGGAAATAATTTGTGGGATTTGCTGATGAAAAATATATATTTTTTATATAAGTAATAGGCTCAGATTCAGAATTTTAGAAAATTTTAAGAACCAATATGAGATTTTAATTTTTAACTGTTCAGTAATAATTCTGTGAAATTTGTTACAGATGCTGACTCTGATATCTGCCTGTGTGTTTACCCTGTATATTGACTTATTCAGTGTTTTGTAATACTTTTGTAGATTTTGAGAATGACCAGTGTGTTATTACTGTAGCACCTAGTACATTGTAATTAAGTGTATATATTTTACCTTGTTATGCTGGAACAGTTCAGGAACAAACGCTAACTTTTTCAAGGAAGCTAGTCCTTCAATGTAGAAATCTGATTCATTTTCATTTAGTTTTTTTTTTTTTAAAGATTTTATTCATTTATTGGAGAGATAGAGCACATGCAAACATCTGCATGAGTTGGGTGGGGGGCAGAGGGAAAGGAAGAAGCAGACTCTGCCAAGCAGGGAGCCGGTCTCTGGGTGCAATCCCAGGACCCTGAGATCATGACCTTAGCTGAAGGCAGACAGTTAGCCAACTCAGTCACCCAGGCGCCCCTCGTTTAGTTTTGTATGATTATAGCTTATAATTTGTTGATAAATAATTATTAAATTTCATTTTATTTTTCATTTATGTAATATATCCGGATACCGTTTTTAATATTAATGTTATTTTCCCTCTACAACTGAATTTGAATGTTCCAACTTAAAGATGAAAATAGTGTAAGTCTGTGATCTCCAATATGAAAATTCAAAACACTCTGAAACCCAAATGTTTTCTCATAAATTTCGCACAAATTCATTTGGATGGCCATTTAGAATTTTTATTTTATCCCAATTGGTGTGGATATTTATATTTTACAGTTTCATTGTGTTTAACAGTAAGCATAGTATTCATATGGATGCAGCCACTGGATAATACTGATGTATGGTTTATGTATCTTATTATTTTTCTAAAATCTAGAAAATCAGAAATTCTATGACATACCTAGCCCCCAAGATTTTAGTAATGAGATTGTGGGATTTCTGCATAATTCTAAATTTGAAGATTGTAGAAAGATTTTATATTTTCTAGTTCTACATATATAGAGAGATACCAATATAGATATGTATATATCCATGAGAAAACGTATATTAATATATATATATGTATATATATATATACACTTGTAAAATTGTATGATAAGTAATTTTAAGTGAGGAAAGTCAGAGTATTTTACTATGATTATAACATTGTACATATATGGAGTAATGACAGGAAGGAAACAGGAAGAAAATAAACCTGGTACTTATATATAATATAAACTTTAATAGCTTAATACATGTGCATTTTTTCATAATGCTTTGATTTTTTAACTGAGTATGCATGAAAGCATTACTCACACTCTTTCCCCTTTTATCTCATTCTCCTGACTCTACCACATACCCCTTCTTTTATTTTTTGCTAGGTAACTGCTTTTATTATTTTCTGATAAGTCCTTTCAGAGTTGTTTTTTTTTAAGATTTTATTTATTTATTTGAGAGAGAGAGTGAGTGAGTGAGAGAGTATGAGAGGGGTGGAGGGGCAAGGGGAGAGAGGGAAGCAGACTCCCCACTGAGCAGGGAGCCTGATGCAGGACTCAGTCCCAGGACCCTGAGATCATGGCCTGAGCCAAAGGCAGATGCTTAGCCAACTGAGCCACCCAGGCGCCCCGTTTCAGAGTTTCTTTTAGGCAAATACAAGCAAGTAAAAGAACATAATTTTTCCTTTCACTTTCTTACCTAAAAATTAACATATTGTATGTTTTTCTCTTTGCCTTTTCTGTCACTATGGTGGGGTTTTTTATGTCATTATGTTTTGTAGAGCTTTCAGTATCAGTGTTTCAAGAATCTTCTCATTAGGGACGCCTGGGTGCCTCAGTGGTTAAGCCTCAGCCTTCAGTTCAGGTCATGATCCTGGGGTCCTGGGATCAAGCCCTGCATCAGCTTGCTGCTCAGTGGGGAGTCTGCTTCTCCCTCTCCATCTGCCCCTCCCCCCCCACTGTGCTCTCTCTCTCCTCTCTCAGATAAATAAATCTTAAAAAAAAAAATTTCTTCTCATTAGTTTCTAAGGTACATTGTTTTCCATTGCATGGATGTACTATGGTATACTTAATTAGATCCTTATTGATGGGCACATGGATTGTTCCCAGTGTTTTGCTTGCCACAAGCAGTGTAGTGAATAAGCTTGTACATATATAATTTCAGACATACAGAGTTATATCTACATTCCTTTAGAGGAACATCTACACGTGCCCTTAGATTGTTTCATCAATGAGTAAATGCATTTGTACTTTCATAAAATTTTGTCAGATGACACCGCTTAGGGTTGTACCATTTTGTACTCTGACCAAGAGGGCATGATAGTACCTGTCTCTCCATTGTGTTGCTTACAAAATGTACTTACAAAGTGTATAGCCAAACCTTTTCATTTTAAATAGATGTAACTTGAGTATTTTAGGATAGTGATTCTCAAATAGGGATGGGAAGAGGTGAGATTATAAGACTTCAACGAATGATGGCATCTGTTTAGATATTTGTCAAATACTTGGGCAGCCTTTATTTGTCAGTCTTATAGGCACTGAGGATTTAGTAGTGAGGAAGGTGAGCTCAATGTTTAGTGAGACAATAAGTAAAAAATATATAAGATCATTACTAATGTACTATAAAGTGGGCTGTAAGGGGAAGTGGTGATTAAGATGGAGTGCCAGGAGACGGTATCAAAGCTGGGATGTGAAGAATAGGAAAGAAGCAGCCATATGAAGAGCCATGGGAAGATCCTGGCATGAAAAGGTTACAGAGTTCAAGATCTAAAAGAAGAAAAGAAGTTGGTTGCTGAGTCTTGCATAAAGTAGAAAGCTAATGAAATAAAACCAGGAAAATAGGTTGGGACTCCACTTCTTACCATATAAAATTTTAGAGCCTATACTAGTGAGTTTGGGTTTTACTCTTAAGTGCTGTGGGAAACCATTGAAAGGTTTTAAGCAGGAAATCAACTATGACTTTTTTTTTCTGCTTTGCTGTATTTGCTTCAGGTTGTGTTTTTGTTTTTTTTTTTTACTTTAAACTTTGAAATATTTTTGTTTACAGAAAAACAGCAAAAATAGTACAGAGAGTTACCATATACCTTTTAATCAGCTTCTCTTAATGTTAACATCTTACATAACCATGATACATTTATCAGTACTAAGAAATGAATGATGATACAATGTTATTACTAAACTACAGACTTTATTCAGATCTCCCCCATTATGTTTCTGTCTCCTCCAATCTGTGACAGTTTCTTAATGTTTCTTATCTTTCCTTACCTTGATTATTGAAGAATACTGGTGAGATATTTTGCAGAATATCCCTCAGTTTGGGATTGCATGTTTTCTTATGACTAGACTGAGATAATGTATTTTAAGAAAGAATACAGAGTTGAAGTGTCCTTCTCAGCACATCGTCTTATGGTTAGTGCTGTTAACCCTGATCATTTAAGTTGGTGTCTGCCAGCTTTCTCCACTACAGAGCTTTTTTCCTTTCCTACTCTGTTCATTACAAGCAAGTTACTAAGTCCAGCCCGTAGTCTGACAGCAGGCAGGGGTGTTAAGCTACATCTCCTCAAGGAAAGAGTATCAAAGAACTTGTGGACATATATTAAAACCACCACAATAATTAACAAATATTTAGAGGAACTATTTTGAGGCCATGCAGGTGTCCTTAAAGTTTCAGCAACTAATTTTAGCATTTATTAAGGGATATTGCTTGTAGCAATTAATATAATTATTTTTTTAAAAAAACACACATACCACTGTGTGTAGAGATAGGTTTGAGGTGGCGTTGGAGAGAGATTTGTTAGGAGATCATCAGGAAATAGTGCAATACTATTTTGTATAGATAAGTTTACAGTCTGTTTTTATAGAGAACCAACAAGACTTGGTGATTATATTGGAGGGGGGAAGGTGAGGGGAAATTTGGGTTTTTTTGCTTGATTAACATAATTTTGTATAATTTATAATATATACCTTTGTAAGTATTATGAATTTATATAATTCAACATATACCATTTACATAAATTATATAATTTTACTTGATTAATATAATTTTATATACTGTTAACTAAAATTTGTAGAGTATAAATGTATTAGTTATCTATTACTATTTTTAAAATTACCTCTAAAACTTAGTGGATTAAAATAGCAATAAGAACCAATATCCTAGAGTTTTTGTGGGTCAGAAATTCAGGAGCAGCTTAGCCAAGTAGTTCTGGTTTGGAGTCTGTTATGAGGCTGCAGTCAGCTGAAGGCTTAACTGGAGCTAAAGGATAAGGTGTTTTAGGTAGCTCTCTCACAAGGTTGAAAGTTGGTGCTGACTGTTGGAGACATCACTGCCCTCAAGAGAATTTCTCTTAGTAAAGTATTTAGACAAGTGAACAAACAAGCACAATGCAGTATGAGTAGTGCCATGATTGAGGAGGTATATAGGACACTAATGGGAGTTTAGTGTTAGGGTAATGGTTCAAGGAAGGCTAACTGAGGAATGATTAAGCTAAAACATTAGAGCTATGTAGGAGCTGAGGAAAGACAATACATAGAGTTCACTGGACAGAGGAAATAGCATGTGTGAAGAGTAAAAATGAGAGGAACAAGAGGTTGCTTGGACTAAAAGAAGTTCACTGTAGCTGGAGATAAGTGTCGTGAGGAATACTGGTAAGCTACGAGGCTAGAACAGTGAATAGGGAGCAAAATCATATAGAATCTAGGACACCAGTATAAGGACTTGAGTCATTATCTCAAGATCTGTGGAGTGCCATAAAGTGTTTTAAATAAGGGAGTGACAAAATGATATTTGAATTTTATGGAATATAGACACAGTGATGTGCTGGAGCCAGCCAGTAAAGGCCTGCAAGAACCAATTGTTAAATTTTCAGAAATTTTGACTCGTTTGTTTAAACAGCCATATTAACAATTAAGTTATATAACATAATTAAATTGTGATAGGGCAAAAGTAATAACTATTCAAACTTCATAATTTCCTACTTATTTTTACATTTTACTACTATCTGTGCTTTTGAGTTTATTTATACCCTTGTATCTGTATGGTGGAAATACCATACTGCACATTTCTTCCCATCTCAGTGTTCAGTAATGTCACTTTGGTAGCTTGAAAGGAGCCATGGTGGGACGATTTACAGCACATAAGTTGTCAAACTACAAATCAGGGCTGAATTTTTTTTTTATTTTTTTAAAGATTTTATTTATTTATTTGACAGAGAGAGACAGCCAGCGAGAGAGGGAACACAAGCAGGGGGAGTGGGAGAGGAAGAAGCAGGCTCCCAGCGAAGGAGCCCGATGTAGGGCTCGATCCCAGAACGCCGGGATCACGCCCTGAGCCGAGGGCAGATGCTTAACGACTGTGCCACCCAGGCGCCCCTGGATTTATTTTTTGTTGACTATCTAGACCAGATGATGGTAGACTATAGCCCATAGCCCAAATCTGTCCGGTTGCCTGTTTTTGGAAGTAAAATTTTATTGGAATATGGCCTTGCTTATTTGTTTTATATTGTCCATGGTTACTTTCACACTGCAGTGGTGGCAGGTAGAATACTTGTGATACACTGTATGGCCCACAAGCCTAAAATATTTACTCTCTGGCTCTTTAAGGAAAAGCTTTTGATGCCTGTGCTTGATTTTTAACACAGGTTAAAGTTTAAAAGTGTGTTGTATCTTCAGCCTATACATTATTAATAGCACAAAAATTTTAAGGAAATTTTCTTTCAGTATTTGGTTACTATTACCAGAATCAACAAAAAACTTGCTCACATTATTAACAAATGAGTGAAATTCTAACATAAGTCTTCCTTGTTTCACTTTCATCTTTTCTCTAACAAAAATATTCAATCAACATGTATATCAAAACTTCACTTATTCCCCAGTTTCAACCATTGGTAGCTTATAGATATAGTTTAGAAAAAAACCAGTGAGAGCATTCTGTGAGAATATAGTGACTACACAGAATGGGCAATGAGTATTGTATATCTTATTATCTGTATGTTGTGTTTTCTATATCCTCTGTATCGGTTTATATTAAAAATATAATAAACTTATGCATGAACACATATGTGTACACATGCACACTCACACATACACACACACCCCTAGGAGAAAGCTGATTCCTAGACATTTTTTTTTAAGATTTTATTTTTTTATTTGAATGGGGGTGGGCACAAGCAGGGGGAGCGGCAGGCAGAGGGAGAGGGAGAAGCAGGCTTCCCACTGAGGAGGGAGCCCGCTGTGGGGCTCAATCCCAGGACCCCAGGATCATGACCTGAGCTGAAGGAAGATGCTTAACCACTGAGCCATCCAGGCACCCCTGACTGTTAGACGTTTCTAGCACAGCAGTGGGTATACATTTGACCGTATGCAAATTGGCAAAATATTTAAAGCAGTATTTGCTTAAAGTGAAGCAGCAATATCATATCTGAGATACAAGAATAAATATAATTTTTTATTTGGAAGTTTAATTATTACACTTATACTAAATTTGTTATTTTTAGAAATTTTGTTATTATGGTACTGTCAGGTGCTAAATTTCTCCTAAGATCACCATGCTGTACATTTTTGATACAACTGATTGCTAAATTTCAACTGAAGTTAATGGAGGAGAAAAATATTTTTGCATAGCATACTTTTCTCTAACATATTTTCTTCATATTTTGTTATTTCTGGATCAATATTAATTGGCAACGATATTGTACACTACAGTTCTGGGGTTTTTCTTTGTGAAATTTTGAGGTGGTAGAATTAAGTACTATGCTTTTCCTAGGAAGGTCAGAATTATGATATAATCTAATTTCTATTCTCTTTTGAAGTATAATGTAAATATTCATTAACATTTATTGCTTCAGAAAAAATATAATTTTTATATATTATCTAGCTAATATACTCTCTGAGTATCCTTCTCCGTTAATCTGTTGTCTTAATTAAGTGTTGGAAAGTTTTCAATATTTGTTCTTGCATAAAAAATGAGCAGCTCTCACAGTCACCAGTGATTTGAATTGTTTTAATTAAGTTCATTTTTAATTTTAACTTTTTGTGCAACATTTACTTATATGAGTGGTGTTTCTTAATGCTTAAAGATGGAATGCTATTCCATATATTCGGTCTTCATTTTCTATCAAGTTCAGGAAATAATTGCACTTTTTTTCTCTCATTTAATCATAGATCTATTTGTTTTCAAATTTTGAAGCAGATTTTATTTTTTATTTATTCCATGGTTTATTTTTGGTTTGTTTTGTTTGCTGCCCTAGAACAAGGAAGAAGTGATGGCTGTGAGACTCCGGGAAGCAGATAGCATAGCTGCTGTGGCTGAATTACAGCAGCACATTGCTGAGCTGGAAATCCAGGTACCATAGGAAAATAATAAAGTACACATAGAAATAATGCCATAGTTTCTCTTTCCTGCAGAGAGTGATTTATATCTTCCTCCTAATGACTGTGATTCTATTTTCAACATATATTCATTTCCAAGTACTTTTGTGGTAAAATACATATAACATAAAATTCACCATTTTGAAGTGTACAGTTCTGTGACATTAAGTACATTCACATTGTTGTACAACCAGTCTCCAGAACTCTTTTCATCTTGCAAAACTGAAAGTCTGCTTATTGAACATCTCCTCATGCCTGTCTTCCCCAAACTCCATGGAAACTACCATTCCACTTTTTATCTCTGAATTACACTACTCTAGGTACCTCATATAAGTAAAATGATATAGTATTTGTCTTTTTTTTTTTTTAAGATTTTCTTTGTCAGAGAGAGAGAGAGAGTGCGTGCGCACACAAGCAGGGGGAGTAGCAGGCAGAGGGAGAAGTAGACTCCCCACTGAGCAGGGAGCCCGATGTGGGACTCCATCCCAGGACCCTGGGATCATGACCTGAGCCAAAGGCAGACGCTTAACCAACTGAGCCACTCAAGCATCCCTGTCTTTTTTTTTTTTTTTAAAGGTATATTTATTCATTCTAGAGAAAGAGGGTGCACAAGTGGGGAGAGGGGCAGAGGGCGAGGGAAAGAGAGCGAGAAACAGACTCCCCACTGAGTAGGGAGCCTGATAGACTGAAACACAGACCAGCCCACCTACCGACCACAGGGCTCAATCACAGGACTCCGAGATCATGACCTGAGCTGAAGTCAGGAGTTGGCCACTTTTACTGAGCCACCCAGATGCCCCTGTATTTGTCTTTTTATGACTGGCTCTTTTTACTTAGCATAATGTCATTAAGGTTTATCCATGTTGTAATATGTGAAAAAATTTCCTTCCTTTTTAAGACCAAGTACTATTCCATTGTATGTATATACCACATTTTGTTTATTTAGTCATTGGTAAACACTTGGGTTGCTTGCACCTTTTGGCTATTGTGAATAATGCTGCTGTGAATATAGTTGTACAAATCTCTTTGAATCCCTGCTTTCATTTCTTTGGGATTTACCCAGAAGTGAGATTGATAGATCATATGGTAATTCTGTGTTTAATTATTTGAGGAATTGCTATACTATTTTCCGCAGCAGCTGCACCATTTTACATTCTTGCCAGCCAGTGCACAAGGGCTCTTATTTCACCACATCCTCACCAACACTTGTTAATTTTCTGGGGTTTTTTTTGTTGTTGTTTTTTATAGTAGCCATCCTAATCAGTGTGAAGTAGTAGCTCATTATAGTTTTGATTAGCATTTCCCTAATGATTAGTAATGTTGACCATCTTTTCATTTGCTTATTTGCTATGGTATATCTTCTTTACAGAAATGTCTGTATGAGTCCTTTGCTCATCTTTTAATCAGGTTGTTGAGTTATAGAAGTTCCTTATATATTCTTGATGTCAGTCCCTTTTCAGATAGAGGTTCGCAAATATTTTCTCCCTTTCTGTGGGTTGCCTTTTTGTTCTGCTGCTGTTTTTTGATGCACAAAAGTTTCTTTGTTGAAGTCCAACTTACCTATTTTTCTTTTGTTGCCTCTGCTCTAAGTCTATGTTTGAGTGATAGTTTACCATATTTGTACATTGCCAAAGCAATTTTCAAAAGATTTAAAACTAAACATTTTGTCACTCTGTGTCCTATTTCTTATTGTATAATAAAAGGTAGTAAATTTCTAATATGAGAAAAATATTATGATCAAAATCTTATTTCTTTCAAAATGTGTTATATTCTATTCCAAGCCATAATACAATTTTTGCTGCAACATCTAGAATTTTCTTCCCACTTGAAATATCCTTTGAATTAAATTTCGATTCAAAATTTGGTTAATTTCTAAGACTTACGTATATTATAGCCTCATCTTTTGATCTGGGTCAAAAGTGATCATAACACATTATGATTTGTTTAAATTTATTTAAAAATAGCCTTTATGTTCTGTTGGTAATGTTCCCTGTAAAGTAGCACATATTCAGAAAAACTTTAGACATGAACTGACTGCTTGACATATTTGTAATCAACGATTTAAATCATGCTATTATATGCAATTCTAGTTTAAGCCTGTAGTTTTCTAATATCAAGAAAATTATAAAATTTTGCTATATTTCTATGCATGTTAGTTGCAAACAGCAAGATTTATATCATTTTTATTTATTCTGAAATACTTATTAAAGTGAAGAGCCTGATATGCTGCATATTTTGTTTAAAATGAAATATAACATGTTATATCATTTCTGAAAATAGAAAATGCATGAAATTTTTACTATCAGGAATATGTGGGATCAAATGGCTCTTAATTAAATAATCACTGGAATCCTAATTGCTAGATTCATTGGTATTTTTTTCCAGTATTTATCCTGCTTGAGTTTATCTCATTTATCATTGTTGACCAATTGTCCTCTTTATGTTCTCTCCTCCCATAGCTTTCCCACCACCACTCACTTTCGTCTGTCTTCTTTCTTGTTTATTGTTTTAGTCTTCTTATCATTTCTGAACGTTTGTATTCCTTTGAGAATCCCAAGTTTTTGGCTTTTTAAAAAGTGTATTCAAATGAAGGGTGTCATTCACATGGCTTTAGGAGCCATCTGTACAACAGATCCTAATGTAATTCCAGCCCTCGCATGTTTCCCCGAACCAGTAATTTTTAAACCTTTTTAAAAAATTAATTTAAAAATTATTAGCACAATATACCAAGAAGTTCATAATACAAAACTACATTATAATATGGGTAAACACATTACCCATATATAATCGTGGCTCAGGTCAAGATACAGAATATTGTCTGTACCCCAGAAGTCTACCCAATCACACCTGACTCCCTTGTCCTGAGTTTTGTGGTAGTCACTCCCTTGCTTTTCCTTATAATTGTGTCATCTTCGTATGCCTCTCTGATCTGTACGGTTTAGTTTTCCCTGTTTCTGAACTTTGAAAAGTGTTCTTGAATATCTTTGTCTCTTCTTTCTTTGTTCAACATTATTTTAGTTAGAATAATCATTTTTATTGTTGTACGTGTTCCATTTTATGAATATATCACAATGTATCTATCCACGCTAATATTATTGGTCATTTGGGAGTTTGTGGATTGGGCCTGTTTTGAACAGTGCTGAGATTATGAGCAACCTTGTGCACTATACTGACCACATGTACATGTTTCTCTAGTGTGGAATGTTTGTGTCACAGAGCATGCAAATCTTCAGCTTTATTTTCAAAGTGCATGTACCAGTTTAAACTCCCAAGAGCAGCATATGAAAGTTCTTGCTTGTTCCATATCCTCCTCAACACTTGGTGGTGTCAGATGCTTTAACTTGTGCCATTCTGGTGGGTATGCAGTGATACTTCGTTGTGGTTTTAATTTCCATTTACCTGATTACTAATGAGGCTGGCAATTTGGATTTCCTCTTTTGTAAAGGTCTGCTAAAGTCTTTTTGTGTATATTTTTCTATTAGGTTTTTGTCTTTTTCTTTGGATGTATAATTATTTATTTATTGATGTTATGTTTTGCAAATACCTCTTTCCACTGACTTGTCTTTTGTTGTTTTTTAACTTATTGTGTCTTTTGATGAGTAGACCAATAGTTTCAATGGACAGTAGACCACTCTACCTGGAATTTGCACAGGCACTTCAAATTCAACATGTTTAAAATTGTATGTTTTTATTTCATCCAAAAAATTTTCTTTTCTTTTTGTATCTCTAGTCTTGATCAGTGGTATCATCTCTTAAAGGATTGTTCAATGCCGTTCTTAACCCTCTATATCAAGGCTATATAGAGAGAGTATGTAAACTTTCAGCTTGACTAGATAATACCAAATTCTTTTAAAAAGAGCTTGTGCTAGTTAACATTACCAACATTTTACCTTCTCACCTATTCTTGTAGTGTTGCTTTCAGATAATTTTTAATAACTCATAAAGATTGAAGTGTCTTGCCCAACTCCTCAGTTCCTTCAAAAGAGAAAAGTCCTGAGTAGATCTAAAACTAAATCAAAGGTAACATTAATTTCAGAAATTTTTCCTTTAATAACTCTCTTAGCCTTTCTGTTCCCCCAGCCATTCCCTGAATTCTTCTGTCCCCAGCCTTACCTGAACTATTGTAGTAACTTCCTAGTCAGTTCTCTCTTTTCCAGCCTCAGCTCTTCCACAGAGCTACCCGAGTTAGCTTTCTGAAAAATAAAAACTTTTACAGACTGCCTTTTACCTAGCAAATCATATCAAAATTCCTCAGCATAAAATGCTTACCTTTTCATTGTTGCCCAGACCTGCATTTCCCATCTCATCTCAGCATTTATCTCCTCATCCTCCCTCCCTACCCCCTACACATACACACACACACACACTTTTCAAATTTTTCACATTCTTTCAAAATTCTGTACCATTCTGCAAGCTACTATGTCTTACTAAATTGTGTTTCTCTGTATCCCCTAGTCCTCTGCTTTTTTTTTTTTTTTTTAAGATTTTATTTATTTATTTGACAGAGAGACAGCCAGCGAGAGAGGGAACACAGGCAGGGGGAGTGGGAGAGGAAGAAGCAGGCTCATAGCGGAGGAGCCCGATGTGGGGCTCGATCCCAGAACGCTGGGATCACGCCCTGAACCAAAGGCAGACACTTAACCGCTGTGCCACCCAGGTGCCCCCACTAGTCCTCTGCTTTTAAGATATTTCTTCTTACTGAGTTGTGCTTGGCTAGCTTGCTATTAATACATTTAGTAAATGTGTTTTCAGTAAACATCTTGACGATTCAACTTTCTTTCATTTATTTACTTATTACATGCAGATCCATAATAGATCCATAATAGATCTCTTGCTAAAATCTGAAACTCCTTTCTCAATTATAAGAATAATACATTTTAGTCATGGAAATATTTTAGATCATTTTCAAGTTCCACTAGGGGGAGAACTCTGTCAAATATTTTGTGCTTCATATCTCTTTCAGATCAACTCTTCCAATTAATGTTACTCTCTTGTGAATGAACTTTTTTCCCATAAACCAATTTCTCTCAAATTCTTCATTTAATAAATTGTGTTATTGTGTAATCTGCTGATATAATTAAGACCTGCTTTTTAAAGTATTTATGAAACTTATACTTTTATAAGTATCATATTTAGGTAAGGAAATATATTAGGTGAACAAATACTCATTTTTGTAAACACAAGCATTCAGTGGTAGATACACTTATGAGGCTAAAGTTTATTAAATTTGAATTCAAAGATTCTTTAGTCATCTTGAAACGTTCTGTTTGATTTAAACTTTGTAATCTTTCCCTATGTTATTATTTGAGATATCTGCATCTGTAATATACTTAAGATTTTTATAATAGTGCTTTTCTCCCTTGTCTTTGGAGGAACTGTTTTATATTAGTGTCTCACAGTGAATTTAACCTTTTTTAAGTGTAGCAGTTTTTAGATTTTAGCCATTTTATTAGAACTATTTGAGAAAGTTATTAGCTAGGTTTCCTCCTTCTCAAACAGAATTCCACTTTACAGATGTATTATAGTCGTCATTCTGTTATAATGCTTGTCTTGAGGAGATATACACCTATAAAATTAAGAGGTTAAACTGTAAGGTTTCATTAAACATAAAAATTATATCATGTGTATTATTTTAATACTTTTTGACCATTCAGAGTTACCATTATGAATTTTAAATACTATATAATCCTTTCATTTCATTCAGATCTCTATGATTTTATTAGATAAAGCTCCTTTGGCCAAATTTCTATCCAAAATAATACTATTCTAATCACTATGCTCTTCTGCCACTTCATGTTTCATCAAAACAATTATTTCTTGCCGTAAAATATACATTTCTTGTTATTCTTTTTGTCTACATTCTCCACCAGAGTGGAAGTTCAGTGAGAGGAATTTTTGGCCATTCAATTGCTGTATTCCTCAGCACTTGGTATATGATGCTTGGTACATAACCATCGCTCAACTATTTGTATTAGATGTTAAATTAATACAATAATTCACTTATCTGCTATTTCTGCAAGAGATTTTTACTGTATATACTTTGAGTATTCAAAATTTTAAAATTCAAAGATTTTCACTGTATTCATACGTGCATCAATTTGCATACATTTTTTTATCATTAGGTCACTGGTGAGGATGATAGAATGACTTCAGGCTCTGTCTAAATGCATTTATCATCTTACAGAAGAAGTGACTGAACGTGGGTCTCTTGTCTCTTCTTTGAAAGGTTGTTGGATAGAATTTAAACCTCTGAAATTCATGTATGTTTATTGTTGGTGTCAATGGCTTCAGTTACATCTGAGAAAATGCGAGTTGTTAACTTTAAGGGAGAATTTTATTTTTTTCTTCCTGTCTGCACATATACTTTACAAGCAGATTTTCTGGTTTCTTTATTTAAGTAGCCTGCAAAAATAAATATGATAGAACCTAATCAGAATAAAAAGCTTCAAGAAGTTTAATTATTATCAAGAGAGAGTACTCTGGTTTCTCTTCAGATCGTATAAATCTTTCACCTTAATTATTATCAAGAGCAAGAGGTTTTTTAAATCCTAAATGACTCTGTGGTCACAACTTTTTGTCTTTTAGTTTTCTCATAATTGCTAGAGATTTTGTATTTATTAAGAATATAAGATTTTGAGGGGCGCCTGGGTGGCACAGCAGTTGGGCGTCTGCCTTCAGCTCAGGGCGTGATCCTGGCGTTGTGGGATCGAGCCCCACATCAGGCTCCTCCGCTATGAGTCTGCTTCTTCCTCTCCCACTCCCCCTGCTTGTGTTCCTTCTCTCGCTGGCTGTCTCTATCTCTGTCAAATAAATAAATAAAATCTTTAAAAAAAAAAAAAGAATATAAGATTTTGAAATCAAACTACTTCCTAAGTATCTTTGACAAGTTACCTAACCTATCTTTTTATTTATTCATTCAGAACTGAGGATCTGAAAGTTTTCTGCTTTAGAGTTGTTGGTATTAAATGAGAAAGCATTTGTAAGTCATGCAGATTTGGGAAAAGAATTCTCTGCTAAAGTACTAGTAAGGGCAAAGAGTCTAAGGCCAGGAGAAATGTCTGAGTAGAGTCCCTGGGTGAAGTAAGAGGGGCAAGTAAAGGAAGTCTGAGAAGTAAATAGGGCAGCTTATGTAGGGCCTAAGAACTTTGGCCTTTCTCTGAGTAAGATGGAAAGTCATTAGAGGGTTTTGAGCATAGGAGTGATCAATTAGGAGACATTTAACCTACTAAAAAAATTTAATTGAACTTGATTCAGAAAAAAAATGCTTGTAAGAGTAGTTCATAGTATTTAGGAGGGAGGAAATGGTGGTTAAAAAGTGTTTCCTCCTCTTAGTGGAATTTTCCACCTTTATTCTATTGATCCAAATGTTATTTATTAGTCCAGGGCTTTATTTTTATATTCACACTAAATAAAACTTGCTCTACTTTGCAGGTGGTGGAACAAAACACAGAAAAGTTAATTTTTGCTCAGGTAGTTGAAGAAAATAGGTGGGAATTAAACTCACGCTTTCTGATATTTAACCCGGAATTGAGTTTGTATTTTGGTTTTTATAAAGATAAGCATATTAAGTTGTCATAACCATATTAAAAGCTTCTGTGGGTCAAGCACATCTATATAATTAATGCTGCTTTGTTATAAGTCATGGAAATTTTTAAATTTAAAACAGTGTAGTTCTACTCAAATCCAACTTTTTGTTCTTTTCCTGGTACCCAGTAACATTTACCCACTTTCGTTAGTTTGCCCAGCAGATAACCTCTAGGGATGCCTCAGATGGGCAATACCCCAACCACTCTTGGCTTAAGAAACACCCACTCAAAATTCTGTTCTGACCTAAAATGAGTGAGTTAGGTTTAAATCAGTGTGCCCAGATCAGTATGCAGTTTTGGCAGAGATGGAGAGGAAGTGATAAAATCTTTATCACTGAACTTTAAAGTAACGTGTTTCAATAATGTTAAATTACAGTGACATTACTAAGTGATGGAGTTTATCATAAAGCTTTGTGATCAGTTTGTGCTTTTCAATTTCCTGAGCTAATTTGTTAATAGTTTCACAACAGGTGGTAGTTTATATGCCAACTCTTGGCCAACAGACTTCTTTTTGGAAGATTTTTTTTTCCCTTGAAGCACAATGGTTTCCGTTTTGAGCAACTTAAAGTATTTTTCATTTTTCTTAAATGATTTTCTCAAAATTTTAAGCATTTTTAAATTAAAAAATAACTATTCTGTAATTTTATCTAGTTTTAACAGTGACTCTCAACAAAAGAAGTTAGGTATGTAGGATATTTTATTCAGCTTGCTATGTAGTCATTAAGGATTATAAAATTCAGTTAAAATTTTATTTACTTAAGTGCTCAGATTCTTTGGTATCCAAATTTAGTATGCAGTTAAATATAAAGAAATTAAGTACCTAGAGGTTTTCAAGGTATTACTGTATCTAGAAATGAAGAATATCATTCAGATACCCAAGACGAGCTCATAGTAGCATCTGAAGAATTAGTGAAGGAGGATTAGATTCTTAAATACCATAATATCAGCAATCATCTTGATGTTATTAAAAGTTAATTTATGTGCACCTAGCATATACATCTTGGCTTCTCATACCATTCTCTAATGAAGGAAACGAAGTCTCCTCAGAGAAATAGCTGATTCCGGGACTGGGACAGGAAATATAGTAAGGACAAAGATGAGCCTAAACAAATTATAATACTAGAGAAGGGAAGGGCTTAAAAACAAAACAAAACCCTACATTAATAGTATCTTAAAGAGACAGAAGAGCCAACAGAAAGAGTTCTAATGGCCAAAGGTAGAACAAATGAGGAAAAAATGTTTAAAGTTGTAGTAGATTTTAACTCACAGTATAAAATAAATGCCCATGAGTCTACTGATATAAATAATGATTAAATAAATTAATAAGTGGGAAAGAAGAGATAAATCTCTATGCAGAAGAATTCCAAATAATTGATGTAAATATTCTATTCTTAAGGAGAGGAAGAGGTAGTCCTTTTCTGTAAGTGTGGGCTGTGCACAATGACTTCCCTCCAAGGGTACAGTATGGAAAGGGCAGGAAAAAAAGAGTAACTTTACAGTGGAAAAACTTGACAAACACTGCCTCACAGAGATAATCAAAGTCAACAACAGTAGTTATCAATCATATTGATAGTATGTACTATGGTCTGATGAAAATGGTACTTCTGTAGTCTTCCAGTAACCCTTAAACCCCAGTCTTAACATGAGAAGAAATATCTGACAAATTTCGATGGTGGGGCATCCTACAAAATACTTGACCAGCACTCCTCAGAGCTCATCAAAAACAAGTGAACTCTGAGAAAGTATCACAGCCAAGAGGAACCTAAGGAGACGAGACAGCAAAATGTAATGTAATATGGTATCCTACATAGGGTCCTAGGACAGAAGAAGGACATTAGCTTAAAAACAAACAAACAACTAAGGAAATTTGAATAAACTATAGACTTTGGTTAGTAATAAGGTATCAATATTGGCTCATTAATTGTAACAAATTTACCATACTAATGGGAGATTTTATTAATAGGGGAAATTAAGTACAGGAGGTATAAGGGAACTCTGTCTTATTTTTTCTGTAAATCCAACACTGTTCTTTAAAAAGTCTATTGTAAAAAATAGTTTATGTAATTTAATGTTTTTAGGGACCCCTGGAATTATATAAATTTAAGTATTTGTCACAAAATTGCTTTGTTTCTAATTAAACTATGATTTACAGAAATATTTTCTAGCTTTTAGACCTTGTGCAAATGCTGATTTTCCATATGGGTGTGTATTTGGTCCTATAAGAAAGATCACTTTAAAATGTGTGTGTATTTGTGTGCGTGTTTCTCTTCTCAAATGGAATTAAATCAGTCTTAGCATTATAAAATGTTTGAATTTATTTTCTCCCTTCCATACTTTTCAGATTACCTAATTATTTTCTTAAAAAGTATATGTACTTTTTTCCTAGTTACTAAACCATAAAAAATATTCAAACCTTTTTGTCCATGACTTTAAATTACAGGAAACTGTTTTAGAAACTTAGAATGGTACATGATATGAGTATGATTTGTTTTTAGATGTTTCAAATGAGTCACCTTGAAGTCACAGAGAGGCTACCATTTACCACATTTACTATTATGATTAATTTTTCTTAGGGCAAAGTACAAATCAGTAATAACTTACTAAAACTTAGTGGTTGCTATTGATGTTTCAGTAAGGTTATGTTGATTAATCACAGTGATTACTTATCAACTGTCAGGGATTTACTCAAATCATTGAGTTTTCTTCTACTGTAGTAATTTCATATGCAGTTATAATTTGCTTAACACATTTTGCTTTAATATATGCATTGAAAATATCAAATTAGGACTTAAAAATTGTCCCGCTGCTGCAAGTTAATATGGTTGCCTCTGTGACCGTTGAACATGGTTTCATAATATAGCCTTGAAAAAAAGTATTATTTAACCTTAAAAACAGTCAAGATATTGCCTTCTTATGGTCTCTGAAATAGTTTAACTTTTGCAAAGGAGAGAGAGAGAGAGCTTGGATATATCTTTAGCATAGTCTTTCTTTGTGTTACATTTTTCATCTGTGAGTGTAATTTAAAATATTTTTAAAGTGTAAGCTTTACACTTGCATTTGAGACTAAGCAACCTGCATTGTGTCATGACCCTTCTAATACCACAAACTTTCTGTAATACTACTCCCAGTGAAAAACCCACATCCTATGTATAACCTTAGATTTA
This sequence comes from Ursus maritimus, assembly GCF_017311325.1. Classification (NCBI taxonomy): domain Eukaryota; kingdom Metazoa; phylum Chordata; class Mammalia; order Carnivora; family Ursidae; genus Ursus; species Ursus maritimus. Next base: position 27,836,920 of record NW_024423564.1, read on the forward strand.
TTTTGAAATCTCTATGAAGAGAGCATAGAGAGATTACTAATTGTTTCTGTTATTTCCTTTAAGGGTGTGATGTCTATTTGTAAACCATGTTTTAAGTTTTAATAAGTGAGGCTTAAAATGTTAAACTATTTTAAGTACTGATTTCCTATTCCAAAGTTATAAAAATGAAATAACTAATTATAAGTTTCAGTTGAGAATTGGGTGGTGTATTAAACATCTGTAGAACATTCAAGAAAGGAAAAAGCAATAATACTTCCAGGAGCCAATACTTCTGATACCACAGGCCAGGAGAATAGTAATAAGCAAATGCAAATTTAATGATAAGGCACTTTTTTTTCCTGTTTTATTGCTGTTCTTGTTTTTACTATTTCCTTCCATTTTAGACTTATTTTGTGTTCTTTATGTAACTTCTTAAGATGGATGCCTAAATCCAGCATCATTTTTATTATTTAAAAATATTGGTAACTATTCATCAATAGGAGGATTGTTAAGCCATAGTAAATCCATACTTGAAATAGTCTACATCTTTAAGAAAGAATAAAGATCTGCAAGACATATTAAATGAGAAAAACAAATTATGCACAGAATGTAAATCATAATTCCACGTGTGTGTTTTTAAAAGTACATGTGTGTGTATTACTTGTTTTACACATTTAAATACATTAGAGTGTCTTTTGTGATTCCTATCAAAACTGTTGACAGTGTTCCCTCTGGGGAGAGTTAAAAGGGCTTGGTGCAAAAAGAGTAAGGGGCAGGAATTCACTTTTTACACTATATGAACTTATATTATTACTATTGTAATTTTTAAAATGAGTATACATTTAAATAACTTCTAAGGTAATTATTAGGAATATCTGGGCAGGGGCACCTGGGTGGCTCAGTCGTTAAGCGTCTGTCTTTGGCTCAGGGCCTGATCCCAGGGTCCTGGAATTGAGTCCCACATCGGGCTCCTCCGCTGGGAGCCTGCTTCTTCCTCTCCCACTCCCCCTGCTCGTGTTCTCTCTTTCACTGGCTGTCTCTCTCTCTCTGTCAAATAAATAAATAAAATCTTTAAAAAAAAAAAAAAAGGAATATCTGGGCAATCACCTAGTATGGAGAAGAAATGGTACGGCAACTTGGTTTATATTATTATAGTGGAGAAAGAGAAAGAAATACCATTCAAAAAAGATCCCAGCCAAGAAGAAAGGTAAATCAAAGATAAGAGAGGAATTACAATTGCTTCTCACTATAAAATAAACATGAATTCAATAAAATTAAGAAATCAAAAGATAAAATGATTTTTAAAAACTGAGGTAAGAAGTAAGATTTTACTGCTAAGGAAGCAAATTGAAACCCAGTACATCATTGCAAAAACAACAAAAGAATAGTCTATTCAATAAACAATGCTGAAAAGTGGAATATTGGCATAGAAAGAAAGCTTGAGGTAATCATAGTGAATGCAGAGATTAAGAATGTAAAACAAGTATTAGCTAGCAGATATGGATGAGAGGTAGATAATCTAACACTAAAGATAACGTGTCCCACAACACATGGCAAGAAGATATTCCCAAATATGAACAATTTCACGTATGAGTAAAATCGTGGTACTTGTCTTTCCTTAACTGACTTATTTCACTTAGCATTATACTCTTTAGGTCCATTGTGTCGTAGTAAATGGCAGGCTCTCACTCTTTTTTTTTATGACTAGTAATATTCAGTTGGGTATATATACCACATGATTTCTCGCATATATGGAATTTAAGAAACAAAACAGGAGCACCTGGCTGGCTCATTCAGAAGAGTGTGCACCTCTTGATCTTGGGGTCATAAATTCAAGCCCCATGTTGTGTGTAGAGATTACGTAAATAAATAAACCAAAGAAAGAAAAAGAGACAAAACCCCAGACTTAAATACAGACAGCACAAACTGAGGGCTTCAGAGGGGAGGGGGGTGGGGGAATGGGATAGGCTGGTGATGAGTGGTAGGGAGGGCACGTATTGCATGGTGCACTGGGTGTTATACGCAACTAATGAATCATCGAACTTTACATCAAAAACCAGGGATGTACTGTATGGTGACTAACATAATATAATAAAAAATATTAAAAATAAATAAATACAGACAGACAGACAGCAAGCTGATGGTTACCAGTAGGGGGATGGGTGGGGGAATGGATGAAATAAAGAGGATTAAGAGTACACTTACCTTCATGAGCACTGAGTAATGTATAGACTTGTTGAATCACGGTATTATACACCTGAAATTAATATAACACTGTATGCTAATTATACTTCAATTTAAAAAAATATATAAACAAGAAGAGGTCCCTGAAATTCAGAAAGATTCAAATATACAAATCAAAAGAATACCGTGTGTTCTAGGAAAATTTGACACAGAATAATCCATAAACACTTAAAGCAGATTATGCACAAACTTGTATGGGAAGATTGAGACTTGTCCAGATCTCTCACAGCATATTCAATGCCAGAAACCAATGGAGCAGTGGCTGTGCTGCACTCCAGTATGATAGGCACTAGCCACATAATGGCAATTTAAATTTAAATTGATTTAAATTAAACAAAATTAAAATCAGTCCCTCAGCCATACTAGTTCAGTAGCCTCATGTTTGGGCATTTATTTGGGTAATTAGAATTGCAATTCAAGGGACACAGATTTAAGTAGAAACCCAAATCATTTTCCTTGTATTTTCTATCAATTTTAGCTAAAATTTAAGATTTAGGGTCGCCTGGGTGGCACAGCGGTTAAGCGTCTGCCTTCGGCTCAGGGTGTGATCCCGGTGTTGTGGGATTGAGCCCCACATCGGGCTCCTCCGCTGTGAGCCTGCTTCTTCCTCTCCCACTCCCCCTGCTTGTGTTCCTTCTCTCACTGGCTGTCTCTATCTCTGTCAAATAAATAAATAAAATCTTTAAAAAAACAAAAAAGATTTAAAATTTAAGATTTAATTTTCATCTTCATTATTTTTGCCTTTGTGTGAATTATTTAAGGTAAACATGTATAATTTGACAGAAACAGTTATTTCTCTTTTTTAAAAACTCGCTGTACATATTCCAGATGTTAACATTGATCATTAAAATTATTTTTCTCTACTTTTTTCCCCTCAGGCCTTTAAATTCCTCTATATAATAGGTGAACTCCAAATCATAAGCTAAAATATTTGATGGAGGAGCATATGCAGGGGGGAAAAAATGACTCAATCACTGTTTTATCCACAGCCAAGCCAAACCAAACCATCTCGTTGAAATTACTGAGAGGAAATTAATTTTATAGTATGAGTTATTAATCTTAAATGTATAAAATATTATTGGTACTATCTTTATATGGGCTGTCTTTGATTTATACCTTGTCCTCCCTTGACTTCATATGGGAAGGAGTTACTGAATTGATAAATAATTATAATTTGATTTTTCATACTGGCCTTCTCCTATACTTGATAAAAATGGCTGGCTCCCTATCAAATTTCAGTACTATAATAATCTAATAAGTTGATAAAACTTCTTGTTGGCAAAATCAGTTCTTTATGTTTCTTTTCAACAAATGGGAAAAGAAATATGCAGCCAAGAATACTCTATCCAGCAAGGCTGTCATTCAGAATAGAGAGAGAGATCAGGAGTTTCCCAGACAAACAAAAACTAAAGGAGTTCATGACCACTAAATCAGCCCTGCAAGAAATATTAAAGAGGATTCTTTGAAGAAAAAAGACCAAAAACAATAAAGACTAAAAGGAACAGAGAACATCACCAGAAATGCCAGCTTTACAATGGCACTAAATTCATATCTAACAATAATCACTGCAAATACAATGAAATATTACTCAGCCATCAAAAAAAATGAAAATGAAATCTTGCCATTTGCAACAACATGGATGAAGCTAAAGTGTATTATGCTAAGTGAAATAAGTCAGAGAAAGACAAATACCATATGATTTCACTCATGTGGAATTTAAGAAACAAAATGGATGAACGTGTGGAGGGGAAAAAGAGGGAAGCAAACCATGAGCCTCTTAATGATAGAGAACAAACAGGGTTGATGGAAGGAGGTGGATGGGGGATAGGTTAAATGGGTGCTGGGTATCAAGGAGGGCACTTGTTATGATGAGCACTGGGTGTTATATGTAAGTGATGAATCACTTCATAAATTATACTCTTGAAGGCAATATTGCACTATATGTTAACTGGAATTTAAATAAAGACTTGGAGGAAAAATGAGAGAAGAGCATGTTTTATCAGTGAGATGAATATATAGGAAGCTGTCTAGTCATCTGATGCTAAGGAAGACATGACAAACTTTGACAGCTAAGGATTGTGCTCCCCAACTTTGGCTTACTATCACTCTTTATGGAGGGTCCAGGAAAAGATATATGAATCAAACATAAAATTATCAACACCATTTTTAGAAAACAATTCTAACACATATCCTGCTGTGGTTTGTCTCACAAATATGGAAGTAGGAGTGAAGCCCCTGGCTTTTTCCATGTGATCCTTGATAAGTTAGCCACTGAGTCTGTTTAGTCCTCTAGCGCTGTTGGATCTTGACCAAGCTTAGGTCAAGCCACCTATGAGGATCATGCACAGGTGCAGGGGCCATGCCAAAAAAAGAGGGCAGCTTATGACTTTATCAGTCTGGAGAAAATCCTACTAAGAGAAAGAAGTGGTGATAAGAATCCAGAGTATGAAAGTAATAGGTCTAGAGCATAATGGTCTTTAAGCTAACAGAAGAGGATCTCGAGAAATAACAGTGCTGGGTAGTAGAATGACAAGAAGATGAAATGATTTTTGCTTAGATTTAGAAAGGCTTTTTGAAATGAATTTTTCAAAAGACTCAGTATCCCAAGACAGCACTCTCAAAGGACTTGTCAGGTCTTAACTCAGCCTAGCATGACAGTGTTTATCATTAGTAAACAGGATATCATCATATAGACTTTACTTATAGGCAAAAGAGCAAAAGCTGCTTTATACTGCACAAGAGCAACTATTTGGTATTTAACTTTGTGGTATTAAAAACAAAAACAAAACACAAAGCCAAGAAATAAAAGCAGAGATGGATCTTTTACTGAGATGATAAACCCTCATGACATGGAATATGAGGATATTAAAATATGACAGTTCCAGCCATCCAGAAGATGAATCAGGTTTTTTTCAGCTGCAGTTTTCTCCAGCTGTGAGCACTGTCTCACTGAGCGAGGTGAAGCTTAAGACGTGGCTGTTTGATGCTTTCCTTTTATGACAGGTTCTCTCTTTCTTAGTGATTTCTTTGTGACTAACCCTGTGCTTTTCCCAGAATTTAAAGTCGTCTACCTATGACATAGAATATTTTCGCCGACAAAAAGGCGAAAAGGCTTTTGTGTGTTTAAAGTGATGTGAAGTATGGAGAGAGTTCTTTGGATCTCATAGGGATCAAAGAGTTAAACTTATAGGTTAGTCTCTTAATAAGAGGCAAAAAACATAGCCACTAATATTTATTATGTTTCTCTTTTATCAAATATATATAAATAATATAATAAGTAAATGCTTACTGGTATAATATATAAAATGCTGTCTTCTAGTGCTGTTCCTATATATTTGGCTTCTTTGGCTTCAGATATTTAAGTTTCTGTGCCCCTGTCTTCTATGCTTTCCCCCTTAACCAACCATTAAATATATGCTATATTAGTTTTATCCTGCTGCCTATTTGGTTTGAAAAAAAGGAATGAAAACAGAACTGTACTTGGAGTTTTGTTGGAATGGGAAATTTTTGTATTTTACCTTGCATAATACAGTCTCTAGACTTGGACTCTTAAAAATATTAAAGTCATGACAAAAAGAAAAAGCAGAGGGACTATTACAGATTAAAAGTGGGTAAAGAGATATAATAACCAAAGGTAACCATAAACCTCGGTTTGATTCTGGACAGTAATAATCCATTTGGGGCCCTTTTAAGGGAATGTGAATAGGAGCTACATATTCAGTGATACTGTGAAATTAAACTATTACTTTAAGTGTGATAATGGCATTTAGTTATGTGGGACAGTTCCTTATTCTTAGGAAATGCATGCTGAAATATATAGTAGTGAAATGTCATATCTGCAATTTACATTCAAATGGCTCAGAAGATATCTATACATATAGAGAGAAAGAGCAAAAGCAAATGTGGCAAAATAGTAATCAGTGAATATAGCTGAAGGGTATACGGGTATGGTACTATTTGAGCTCCTGTGTAGAAAATTCTGAAAACTGAAAAGCTAGAGGAAACTTCTGCAGAATGTAAATAATAGACTAGGTGCTTTTATGTTTTGTGTTTTCAGCTATGTCAAATATGCATCTAGTGCATTGACTGGGTTTTAACTGGTTAAATTCTCTAAGAAAACCCAAAAACTTCTAAGCAAATTATCCGGTTGCACAGAGTATTAAAAAGCCTATGGCTGGAAACACAGCTTTTAAAATCTGCTATCTTCCTGTCTCTAAGGAAGTGTCCTTCCTGTGGCAAGATAGGGTAAGTTATAACCAGCATTAAAAACACAGATAAAGAAACAAACACAAATGGACTCTTAGACATGCCTATTACAATTTCATTTAGAAATTGAGGCTTAATTTGTGAGTTTAAACAAACCTGAGCCCCTGCCTCCTCTTCTCTCACCTCCACAATATTTTTTAATATGAAACGCTGCTAACCCCCACTTTTTCTTCCAAACACTTGTTCAAAGCAAGTTAACATTGTATTCGTCTCAGTTTTGCTGCAATATAACACACGAAAAACATGCTGCTTAGAGCTGTAGAGAAAACTTTTCACATTTTTACTTAATTCTTCTAGCTCTATGCACCAGCACATTTAATTATTCAACTTTTTAAAGAGTATGTTGGAGTACAGTAGATGTAGGTGATGGTATCTCTGATTAAACTGTCCGCTTTCTACTGTGACTGTATACACATTGCACAAATAAATATTCGCTTTTTTCCTGCTGACTATAGCATGTACTGATTTCCCAGTCAACTGTAACAGAATATGTGGCACATCTTGGGCACATTCCATCTCTACCTCATCCTTTCCTGGATTATAGCTCCCAGTGGTTGCGGCGATAAAACAGAAGTGGTATACCTAAGGTCATTAAAAACCAGTCCAAGTAGTCAGACACCAGAATCACTGCTCTTTTTTGCTAAATATTCCTCTGTACACATTTATGGTTATATTAAAGAACTTAATTTTTTGACTGTATCAACCTGTTACCTAATAAAAATTTTGGAAAATTGGATCCCTTATTTATTGTCATATCCCCTCATAGATGTTGATACTTTTAAGTTTTTAAGTGATGATTCTGCTGGTCCTCAAATCTTTGGTTTTTCTTCATTCTTTTGAACAGTTACTTATCTTAGTATTCAGTCATAGGGGTCATATATATGGGATTTTTTTCTGATCTTAAACTTTATTTAGTTCCTCGTCATACATTACTAAACTTTAAAATAGTATTATCTTCTGTTTGAGAGCTAGGTTAACCAAGAAAGGGATTTGAGTTCAAAGTGAAGCAAACTCTGTAGACAGGGAACTGACCAGCTGAAACTAACATAGAAATAATATGAAGTGAAACTGATAGCAGAATTGAAAGAAATTAATTTAAGAAACCTTACCAGTTTTCCTTTGTTTTAAAATATATTCACTCTGGGAATGTAAAGACTATTTGTAAATAAATTTATGAGTCGTGGTCATTTACCACATTTGCCATTGTGGTGGTAGTTAAAAAATATTTACCTCTTTTTATGTATGAAATTATACTAAGTAAATTCTATAATAAGTATAGACTTATAAAATATTATTTGAGATTCTTAAAAGGTAAAAGTATTTTGTAACTGGCATATAAATAAATTTTGAATTTGTATTTAAAAAATAGTTCATTTTCAAAGGTAGTACAAACCAGTGTTTCAAGTGTAGGTCTACATTCTGACTGTATCAGAACCCCCACTTGTGTAGCTTTCAAAGTTTACAGATTTTCAAAACTCATTTACGGATATTTAGAATTCATTGGGTCAGAAATAGATTCTTTAATCTGTGCGTTTACAAAGCTCCCAACCGTAGTCATCTTTGGGAATTACTGTTTTAAGCATTTCCTAGGTTATTTTGTTTATATGATTGTGTTCATTTACTTAGCCATTTTTTAAAAAATATCTGTTAGATTGGATGTTTTTTATTGCAGATAACAGAAAACTACATTCTGGATATATTTATGGCTTAAATAATAAAGGGGATTTATTGGCTCAGGTACCTGAAAAATCCAGAAGTAGGATATATTTCAGGAAAAGTTTGATTTGGGTTCCAGCTTGTTGCATTAGGCATGATTCTGAAGGCTCTGCTCTTCTTGTCATTTTTTAAAAAGATTTATTCATTTTTAAAAATAAAAGTCAAAATGTAAAATAAATAAAGATGTATTCATTTTTGAGAGAGAATGCATGTGTGTGAGACTAGGCGGAGAGGCAGAGAGAGGGGGAGAGAATTCTCAAGGAGACTCCCTGCTGAGCCCAAAGCTGGATGCAGGGCTCAATCTCAGGACCCCGAGATCATGACCTGAGTCGAAATCAAGAGTCAGCCACTCAACTGACTGAGTCACCGAGGCGCCCTTCTGCTTCTCATCTTTTGTCCTGAGGAGGTTTTTCCTCATTGTGTTAAATGGCTAACAAATGAACCTTATAGGCATAAGGTTGTCATAATATCCAGAGTAAGAAGCTATAACCCATAATTTCCAGTAAAAGTTTTGAGAGTCACACTATTTGAATAAAACCCGAACCAGCCACAGTGCAAACAGATGTGATTATCCTGTTTGGCTTAAACCCTACCAATCAGGGCCTTACCTGTGGGGTTAAGAATGGGGATAATTCCTATCCTATAACCACTACATAATGAAGGAGAGAAAATAGATCTTGATGTAACAACCATAAAATCTACTCTAAAATACTGTAGAGATGAACTGTAACTCAGCCTAGTCTAAAATTATATTGTTTTAATGAAGTACTAATTTATGATTTAATATTTTTCAGTTTATGTTTCTAGTAAAATATGAAGAAAGTACTAATCTTAGAGCAACAGGTAGATTTTAAATGAAGAATCAGTAAGTAACCTGTGGGAGATAAATACCTCTTCACACGTGTAAATGAACTACAGTGCTTGCTTTCCAGTGGGGAGAGGGGCAGGCCTGTATTGTTTCCTTATTGATGACTTCTTCCAGTATTTTGCTATGAAAATTTTCAAGCATACTCAAGTTGAATTGTACAGTGAACATCCACCACCTCCATTAATTCCATTCTGGAATTAATATTTTTATGTATTTCTCTTATCTGTTGCTTTATTAGATACTTACCCATCCACCATTCCAGCTATCTTATTTTTTGATGCGTTTCAGAATAAGTTAAAGTTGTTATACTCTATCCCTAATCAATTAAACATGCATATCTTTAGGTTTTTGATGAACTTTTGACTAAGATACTCATACATGGAACTCTGTATCTTAAGGCTTTAATATGAATTAGATTATTATAGACATCATGATGGAAATTGCTAAAATAATTACTGAAAGATAAATCCAAGAGTGAAAGTGAATTTAGGCTTTTTATAAATATTACTTTATGTTCTCTTAATATAAAGTTTCTTTTATCGCAAGACAAAAAGTTACATATTTAAGGTCTGTTCAGTGAAATTACAGAATTACCAAACTTGTTGATGTGTTGGAGCTCTTTAAGTTTGTCACTTACCTAATTAGTTTTGCTTAGGAAACCACTTAACTGGCAATCTGCTGTTGTTATCAGCTAGACCAAAAGAAAACGTCCAAGAAAATCCAAGTTACTGGTAAATTTATTAGGATAGCTGACATTTTCCCACCTGCTTATCACAAAGAATCATGTGGACTTGCTTGAAAATAGAAAGCTATAAAAGTTTTTGCAAAAAAAAAAAAAATCTTTAACATTAGGTAATTGAATAACTGTCTCAGAAGTTATATGCCTGCTTTTTAGAATATAATAAGTTAACTGGATATTTCTTTGGCATTGTAAGTGTGTATTTAGTTACCTTTAAAGAGGACCCTAAAGAGCTTCGAATCAACATATTTAAATGAGAGCCCATTTGCAGAACATAAAAATCACAGATTCTTAGATAAAATGTTATTTATATACTTTAATTTATTAAATAGCATTTAGGACATCTCTCAGTTTACTCCAGTTTTTGAAATATCAGCTATATTCCCTTAAAGCAGACTGTTAAATCAGAATACCTTACGCAGAGCTTTCAGACTGGTGTGTCTTTCACACTGGTATGCTTGCTACTAACATGACAGCTGTGTGGGAATGGGGTCTCTGCTAGAGCACAAAGCTGCTTAATTACCCTTTCTTTGCCTTCAGTTTAGTCAGTGTACCTTACGAGTTGTTACTTGGGTATGTGGTGTTTGTGTGCGTCTACAGAAATAATGGCTTAATGGGCATCAGAGATTTTTTTTTGTAAACTTTTGACTTTCTGTATGTAAAAGCTTTCCAGAAGAAACCTAACATTAAACTTATGTACAGTTATATTTAAATCTAAAGGAACAATTATATGCAGTTGTGTTTAATCAAATATATAAAGTTTTTCTCTTTGAAATTCTGCCTTTTTTCTACAATGAATAGAAATTCAAGGAAAACCTGGTTTTTTTAGTCATAAAGTCTGTTAAGAGGGCTTCTTTGATTTTCACAAATATCTTTCAGGAGTCTTTTTTTTCCCCCAAGTTAAAACATTCCATTTCTTTATTGTAAAATTTCTCAATTGCTCTGTTTTATATTAAATACTCTAAAGAAATCAAGGCATAAAATTTTTGGCTAAACCTTCCTAAGACCCACCTTTGGAGGAAACAGATCTTTGGAGTCACTTAGTCACTTTTTGTAAAACAGATTTTTTTTTTTTTTTAAAGATTTTATTTATTTATGTGACAGAGAGACAGCCAGCGAGAGAGGGAACAGAGCAGGCGAGTGAGAGAGGAAGAAGCAGGCTCCCAGCAGAGGAGCCCGATGTGGGACTCGATCCCAGAACGCCGGGATCACGCCCTGAGCCGAAGGCAGACGCTTTAACGACTGCACTACCCAGGCGCCCAAGATTTAATGATTCCTATCATGCCAAACTTTTCTTTCATACAGGTTTCCCTATGATAAAGAATTGGTATTAATTATGGTAATTGGTCATTTGACAAACTTTCAAACCTGAAGTATTTTGCATTCTTGAACTTCTGTCTCACAACATTAGAGCTTACCTTGGACTTTGTAGTTTTATTCACCCTGAGAATTTTATTTTGTCCTGCCTGATATTCTTGCTTTGGGATATCCAAAATCCTCAAGAACTTCACCTTCACTGGGGACCAGATGTAAAGGTAACTTTTCTAAGTCTGATTCCAAACCACAAATATCTGGCCTTTCCATCTCATCCCCAAGGATTTCTTCCTAGTAGTCAGTTGCACTTTCCATTTAATCAACCATTTCAAGGCAATTTATATGGCACAATGCTAAAATTAGTCTCAAATTAAAAGCCCTCAAAGAAGACAGCTGAACATATACCCAAAGGAGTGATTCTCATCAAATTAAGTCCCCTTTGGAAATATATCTACCTACTCAGTTGTGGCTGCTGTTCCTCATGTCACATATGGGATTTGGAAAATACATTCTATAAAAATAATGGCTTCTTTTATGTCAGTGAATATTCGCTCTTTTTTTTCTCTCTCTCTCTCTTCTCCACGTTCTTCTTTTCTTCCTTCTTGACTTCCTCACTACTTATTCCCTTCTGCTTGACATATTCTTTACCTACTTTGAGATGTACAGGACTGAGATGGAATAAGTCTAGAACCAAGGGAAATCATGGAACAGGGTAGTCATGAAACAGACTGACTTTGGGTAGTGGATTTATTAGTCTTTATTATATTGTTCTTTTGTTCTTTTTCTGTGTTTCTGAAATATTTAAAAAGGAGAGTGATTAAAAATCAGATGCAGGCATAATTACATGTAAACACTATTTTACAACTATAAATGGTACTATGAGTCATTAGCTTAGGGCCATAAATGAAAGTATGCTGTAACATTTCTCTTCAATTCTTTTTGTATTGTGATTTCCATTTAAATAAGTGGGGGCTAAAATAAATATTCAAGCAAAGACATGAGATTTTTTAAACAAATCCAAAAAAGCTAATTTGCTTGGTCCTTTGCATAAATCCCCATATATATTCTTGCCTGCTCCAGTGTTTCTTATGTGTAGAATGCTATAATTTAGGGAGAAAAATGTATCAACTCTTTATGTAATTCTTAGGCAATTGTTAGTTCACTCAATTAGAAATAATAATAGTATCTATTACACAGAGTTGTGATGATTACATGTAAATGGCTCAGAACAGTTCCTAGCACATTGTTAGCCCCAGTCTCTATCAGGGTTGCACAAGAGAATTAAGTCTTACAGAAAATAATTTGAGTAACTGTCTTCTCACTTCTGAGGATGGTACATAGTACCACTTTAGATGCATAGGAGGGAAGTTAATTCATTGCATACAATGATGCTTTCCAAGTTAAGGCTTAATTCCTCTGGGGAACATCAATTGAGAAGGTCTGGTAAGTGCTCAAGAGTGTTAGCTGTTACTACTTTGGTTGCAAGTAACAGAAACCCATATTTAAACTGGTTTAAATCATAAAGGGACTTTATTCGTTCACATAAATGAAAAAACAGATGGGGAAGGTTTCAGAGGTGATTAGGATTCTGAGTCACTCTGCTGTTTTGGTTCTACCTTTCTTGGTCAAATTAATATTTCTCCTTTTTTACTTTTTTTAATTGAGTATAATTGACACATAATGTTACATTCATTTTAGGTGTACAACTTAGTGATTTGACAAGTTTGTACAGTATGTGCACCGCAAATGTAGCTACCGTCTGTCCATTACATTGCTATTACAGTAGCATTGACGGTATCATTTCCTTATGCTCTGCTTTTTATCCCTGTGACTTACTCATTCCCAGCTGGAAGCCCACTCCCCTTCACACATTTTGCCCAAACCCACACCCCCTGCCCCTCTAGCAACCGTCAGTTTGTTCTCTGTATTTATAGGTCTGATTGTGCTTTTTGTGTGTTTGTTCATTTTTTCCTTTTTTTTTTTTTAAGATTCCACTGACAAGTGAAATCATATGGTAACTGTCTTTCTCAATCTGACTTGTTTCATTTAGCATAATACCTTCTAGATCCATCCATGTTGTCTCAAATGACATGATCTTATCCTTTTTTATGGATATGTAATTTTCTATTGTATATATACCGCATCTTCCTTATCTGTTCATCTATTGAGGGACACTTAAGTTGCTTCCTTCCTGGCTATTGCAGATAATGCTGCAGTAAACATAGGGGTGCATTTATCCTTTTGAATTAGTGTTTTTGTTTTCTCTGGGTTAATACCCAATAGTGGAAATATTGGATTATATGGTTATAACGTTTTTAATTTGAGGAACCTCCATACTGTTTTCCACAGTGGCTGCACCAATTTACATTCCACCAACAGGTCATGAGGATTCGTTGTGCTTCACATCCTCACCAACACTTGTTATTTCTTGTCTTTTTGATTCTAGCCCTTCATTCTGACTGGGGTGAGGTGATATCTCATATGGTTTTGATTTGCATTTTCCTGATGATGAGTGATGTTGATCATCTCTTCACATGTCTGTTGGCCATCTGTACGTCTTCCTTGCAAAAATGTCTACTCAAGTCCTCTCCCCATTTTTTAATTGGATTGTTTGGTTTTTTGGATATTAACTCCTTATTGGATATATCATTTGCAAATATCTTCTCCCATTCAGAGGTTGCTTTTTGGTTTTGTCTTGTTGCTTATTTGTTTTGTTGATGATTTCCTTTGCTGTGCAGGAAGCTCTTTATTTTGGTGTATTTCCAGTAGTTTATTTTTGCTTTTGTTTCCCTTTCCTTATGAGACACATGTAGAAAAAATGTTGCCATAGCCAATGTCAGAGAAATTACTGTCTGTGCTCTTCTAGGATGTTTATGGTTTCAGGTGTCCCATTTAGGTCTTCAGTTCATTTTGAGGGGTTTTTTGTGTATGGTGTAAGTTTCATTCTTTTGCTTGTAGCTATACAGTTTTCCCAGCACCATTTATTGAAGAGACTTTCTTTTCCCCATTGTATGTCCTTGCTTCCTTTGTCATAGATTGACTACATAATCATGGGTTTATTCTGGGGTTCCATTGATCTGTGTGTCTATTTTTTATTTTGTTTTGTTTTGTTTTAGTATTACTGTCTTTTTTAATTTTTATTTATTTTTTCTTATCACCATACAGTACATCATTAGCTTTTGATGTAGTGTTCCATAATTCATTGCGTGTAATTCCCAGTGCTCCATGCAATACGTGCCCTCCCTGATACCCATCACCGGGCTTTTATTTTTTTATTTTTTTGCTGTACCATACTGTCTTGATCACTACAGCTTTGTAGTGTATCTTGAAAATCTGGTATTGTGATACCTCCTGCTTTGTTCTTCTTTCTCAGGATTGCTTTGGCTCGAACCAATATTTCTTACTAAATTCTCAAAAAAAAATATTTTTTTTCTTAAATACAGGCTTATAGCTAAAAATCATAAAGTGTCTGTTGAATATGTTTAAGAATCCTAGCACATTTGGGGCGCCTAGGTGGCTCAGTCGTTAAGCATCTGCCTTCGGCTCAGGACGTGATATCAGGGTCCTAAGACTGAGCCCCGCATCAGGCTCCCTGCTCCGCTGGGAGCCTGCTTCTTCCTCTCCCACTCCCCCTGCTTGTATTCCCTCTCTCGCTGGCTGTCTCTCTCTCTGTCAAATAAATAAATAAAATCTTTAAAAAAAAAAGAGTCCTAGCACATTTGGAATATAATTGTTAAATTAGACAGTTGGTTTTTTGATATAAATATATAAGGTTTTATTTTTAAGTGATCTCCACACCCAGCGTGCATCTTGAACTCATAATTCCAAGATCAAGAGCCGCATGCTCCACTGACTGAGCCAGCCAGGTGCCCGTAAATTAGACAGTTCTTTGCTTAGGTGATTGTACGTGATATTCATGTGTTCAAATATATAAGAAATGTTTTAAAACCTGTAGGAACTATAGTTGTTCTTTTATATCTACATGATTATTAGTTAAACTGCTTCAGCAGGCCATATTCTAATAAAAGATTTTTAAGGCAGGTTGCCAAAAAGAGAAGAACAGAAAAACAGAGTGGGCTTATAGGAATAATTCGATAGGATTTGAAGAACAGAGTAAGGGTATATAAGAACGCAATCAAGGTGGGAAGGACGGTTAGTGCAGAAGAGCAGTTCTGTTGGATCGGTACCCTGACTTCATAGGGGAGCCACCCATTCTGTTACTGGAACAGTTCTAGTTAGTTCTTTCTGCCAAGGATGTTAGAAGGTGTGTAGAAAGCAAGAGCATGTGCTTGGCTGCAGATGACCAAACCAGATGATATCCAGGGTCCCTTCTTACTGTGAGTGGAAAGATAGCAGTAGAGATCTCCACATGGGAAAGTGCTCTGCAGTACAACCCATTACTCTCGAGGTAATTTTACAGGACCCCTACAGCACGTTTTAAAACCTACTTTGTAAAAACCTATAAATACTCAGATAGCACTAAGATAACTTTCACAGAAACTTCAAAACTCAAATTGAAATGTATATCTTTCTGCTCTGTATGTACTGATATTAAATGATCTTTAAGTTGGATTTTTTTTAAAGGTTTTATTTATTTATTTGAGAGAGAGAGAGAGAGCGCAGGAGCAGGGGAACAGCAGGCAGAGGGAGAGGGAGAAGCAGACTCCCCACAGAGCAGGGAGCCTCACAAGGGGCATGTTGGGTTTTTAAGAGTAATAACAAGTATAGGAAAGTGTACATAGTGTCTGTAGTATAAGTAAAAAATGTGTGTGTGTGCAATTGTGTTTGATTATATATGTACAAAATCATGAGAAGATTACACTAAAAAATTATCAACAGTGGTTGTCTTCATGGAAGGAAAGTGAGGGGTCGGTGACTATTAAAAGTAAACTGGTACTTTTCTGGTATCAGGAGTTACTCAGAGCTTCAGTAGCTTCAGTAGCTGTCTCTGGATCAGAGCTGCTTAACATTTTAAGCATCAACACATGGCTTTTAGAAATAATCTGGAGATGTCAAAAACAATTCAGTTTCATCCTCTAATAAGCCCTATGTCTTTTATTATTATTTATTATTATTATTGTTATTATTATTATTATTATTTGAGAGAGGTGGGGGGAGAGAGAGAGCATGAGCAGGGGGAAGAGGCAGAGGGAGAGAGAGAAGCAGACTCCCCACTGAGCAGGGAGCCTGATGTGGGACTCAATCCCAGGACCCTGAGATCATGACCTGAGCCGAAGGCAGACATTAAACCCACTGAGCCACCCAGGCACCCAGCCCTATGTCTTAAAAGACACATTTGTTTTCAGATAGTAAAGAAAAAGGCAGCTTCTCCCCTTCCAATCTATATCCCTGGAAAGTGGTCACATTATGGTTCTGGATCTAGCTGTTATATTGGAGCACCTTTTAATCAGCTGTATCTAGGACTCCCAATATACATTCCTAAGTTAATTAAACAGAAGAGATTCAGAACTGTTCCTCCCCTTTTAAGAGTGGTTTGCAGAACCTTTTCTTTTTTCTCTTCTTTGTTCGCCAAGCAAAAGCTGATTCCCAATGTAGCTATGAGAGGCTCACTACCTTATCACTAAGCATTGAATCTCTTATGGTATGGATAGAAAATCATTTGTGCTCAAAGTAACTAGGACAATGCCTTTGAATTTCTAGGGTAATTTTTTCACTATAGACCCATTCAATTGTTGGTTTCTAAGAGTCTCTCCAAGGTACATTTTGTAAGTTGTATGTGTGGTAAACAACTTCCACTAAGTGTCATTTAGAAATATTCAGTATAGTTTACTATAAATTGCTTTCCAGAGATAGTTTGAGAACAGATTAGTTCAGAATTTAGCTAAAGGGTATGCCTTTATGCTGTCCTATATCTTCAAATATTTGAGTATATGCTGTGAAAGTTGTCTCTTGTTTTTGGTTTGTTCTGTTGTCACAAAACAGAAAGAAGAAGGAAAGCTCCAAGGACAGCTTAACAAGTCTGATTCTAACCAGTATATTAGGGAACTGAAAGATCAGATAGCAGAGCTGAATCATGAGGTAAGTGATAAATTTTGATCTTCACATATTTCTTTCTTCCTTCCTCTGTATTGTAACAACACTGTATTACTGGTTTATTACTGGTTATGACTGACTCTTTCATGATAAATATTTTCTGTGAATCCCTGACTATGATTAAATAATATTTTAGAAAATTGTCTTTTTAGTAAGAATTGTTCTGTTCCAATATTGAGAATTAATTTTCCTCAAACCTTTTTATCATGATCTAAAATGATCAATTAATATTTGCATGGCAAATATTTTTTTATTGTGATCTAAAAATCTTTGATAATTTGTCTAGGTGTTATAAGTTACATCAGTTAAACAAAGGTTTTCTTTATACTTTTAAAATAGATTTGTGTTATTTACCGTTGTGGATAGAGGGAAGTCTTTTTACTCTTGTCTTCTTATTCCCTTCATGGTGGTATTACTGAGATTGCAAAAAAGGATACTTGCCTAATATCAGTTAACAGATTTCTTAGTATCTAAACACTTTTTAAACTGGCACTGTCTTGAATCTGTGAGATTCGACTCATGAAATTTTCAAATGCTATTAGTAAGTACTCTAGTAAGTAATTTAAATTAATGTGTTTGATTAGGGAGATGCTTCTTATTAATGTGGCTCTAGGTCAATTTCCTTGTCCTTTATTATTTTCTAATGATAAGTACTTATCTAAACATGAATACAAAAGCGTGTTTCTTATCTTGAATTATTTGTACAATAAGGTTTATTCACAGTGATAAGATTTAAGTGGGTAACGTAACCTCTTTTGTTAAGAAAGAAACTCATTTTGACCACTAAATTAATTTAAACCTCAAAGGGAAAAGTTTGGACATTACTCTTTCCTGGTATTACATCCTTCAGTTAAAGTCTGAGTGTTTTGGGTAATACCTCCCGGAGGTGGTCAATCTAAGTAAATTCTGAATGGAGAAACAAAACATTAACAAAAATGATAAATCTTAAATGTGGTTTTATTTAACTTTCCTGAAATTTTGGGGGTCATTCCTGTGATTTTCAACCACGATAGCATTTAAGGGATTCAGGATTATGTGTAATCTTTACTTAGTTGTGTACAGTTTTTATAATCTGTTCTGACCTAATAGCCATGTGTGAAAGAACAAGTTACAAATAAGATGTTCTAGAAATTCTTATTGTTTTGAGAACCCTAGGAGTTATTCCTTGTATTCAAAAGCTTTTCTCAAAGGAAATTTTGACTAAAATAAAGCCATCTCCCCTTTATAATTTTGACTTAGAGTGATTAGGAAGCTTAGAGTTGCTGAATTAACAAAATTGTGTAGGGATTGACTTTATTTCCACGACTAGGCTAAAATAAAAATCAGCCAACATTAATTTTACTGTCAGATTTACTTAACAAAAAATAATGATAATCTCCTCATCAGGACTGCCAGAAAACAGTTCATGAGAGGTCTCATGTTAATGTCACTTTTTTATGTGTGCCCTGTGAAGGTAATCTTTTGTCTTGCACAAACATGGAAAGAAAATTAATTAATAGAGTAGAATTTTCTACCGTTAAAATAAAGAGCTAGGTTTTGTAAATTAAAAACTAGAACAGTTTGTGATGAGATGCTAACTGTGTTATTCGAAGTACACAGGCCCTGGGCTTAAGCAGGCCCCAGTGAGAGAATGTGTAGAGAAGAGGGTGAGTACCGTGCAGCTGGGGACCACACAAGAGTGCAGAGGTGAGAGTGAGCCAGCATGGGTGTGGATTTAGAGGCCAGACTCAATTAACAATTAATGTGATTAAGTTGTGGGAAGGAAGGGCAGATTGAATAGAACCAGTTTATGGTGAATCTTCAAAGCTAGAAGAGATTAAATTTACTAGATAAAGTGAAACCATTATAGGTCTTCAGTTAGAGGTTCCTTTTCATTATGTTTTCGGAGCAGATTTTAATACGTTCACCCGTTTCAAAGGTTTACAACTAAAGAAAGGTTAAGTGAAAACAAGTGAAATTTTAAACCCAGGTAATAGTTGTAAGTACACTTACTATGCACATTGCTGTTGGTTGGCCCAGCTTCTTAAGAGGATTATGGAAGGTATCACTTTTTTATTCTGGTGATTTTTCATTCTTGTGCTATAGCACTTCACAATGGGGAAAAAAGCCCATAACCAAAGTCAGTCTGATCTCTCCAACTTAACATTTGCCTTGTGTGCTAGAAATGGCCAGAATCTTTAGCTTTCAATATAAAAATTTCAAATATTAATGTTATATTTGAACATGTGACTGTTAGGATTCACTCTAGCAGCTGATTTTTATACTTCTCAAAATGTTGAAGGAAATGTTGAGAGAAACTTTGCTGATCTATAAAATAACAATAGTAGTTACTATTGAGTACCCTCCATTGGTCAGGCATTGTGTCAGATACTTCATATGTATTATTCCTAGCCCTCATAATAATCCCACATGATGGTAGTATTCTCAGTTGAATAAATATGAAAACAGATTCACAATAATTAAGTAACTTGCTGGGGTTATACAAGTAGTAAATGATTGAGCCAGGATTGAATCAAGTTTGGCCTGTCGTTTTCTGTGCTGTTTATAGACATTAGATTAGAAAATATGTCATCAATGTTTAAAAATCTAAAGAATGGCAATTAATGACAATATTTTAACTGTGTTGTTCCTCCCTGAAACGTTAATTTGCATACATCCAGTAAGTGAATTCTGCAGTTGACCTCGCCACAGGAGCTCCGTCTCTTTCCCTGTTAGCATTGCAAGTGGAGATTTATCTTCACTTCCTGCAGTTTACGGTGATCCATCCAAGTGCCTTCTCTGACTCCCAACCCCTGCAGTTCCTACCATCACCACCTAACTATGCTCTTAATTTTACCTACTTCACATAGGAATGTTTTAACTTGGAGCCTCTTACACCCTGCCAAGACCCTCATAGAAGCCACTGCGGAAACCCTTGCTGCTCCAGATCTGTCAAGAGCCTTGGTTAAATCCCACCCATCTGTACATCTTGTCTTCATGGCATACGTAGAAAAGAACCTGGATCCCAGTTCAAGTCTTTCCTTATTCCATCTTCCCCACTTCATACCTTCCCATCCATCTATAATCATACCACCTACTAGGCACTGTGTTTAGAACTAAAGATAAAGATTGAAACACAACTCATATCCCTCAAGGGGCTCACAGCCTAATAACAGAGACCAGTGTTACAAATAAACGAATTGTAATACATAATGAAAAATATTGCATTATAGTAGTTACCATTCATTTAATAGTCACTCTGTGCCAGACACCGTCCTAAATGTTATACTTACATTATTTCTTTTAATCTTCACAACACTCCTATGAAGTAGGTAGCATCATTATTATTCATGTTTTACATGTAATGAAACTGAGGTTCTGGGGTATTAAATAACTCCCCATGGTCATACCGTAGTTAGTGATAGAAGTAGGATGTTAGTTCAGACTACAGGACTCCAAGCCCATTCATGCACTTAACTACTGTATGCTATGCCTCCTTTGAAACATATAGGAATAAAATGGTAACAGCATCTGGATTGGATTTTGAAAAATGAAAAGAAATTTGTCACGCAGATTGGACATCAGGAACATATAAGTCAGATACATAAACCAGAATTGTAGGTTCTAGGAATGAATAGCCATGTACTTTTGCAACATAGGTCTGTCTTCTTACAGCTACTGAGCACTGAAGACAAAGAATATTTTCTGAATGCCAGGAAAGGGAGCTAGAAAAAGGTAGAAAGTTATTCTTATTTAGAAGCTAAAAGAAATATACTCAAGACTCATGTAGGTATAGACATACTGAGAAGTATAATCTTATGGTTCAGCCAAATTACCACTTGACTAGGCTTCTCTGGGCCCTTTGGAGCCTTGCTGCCATTTACTGTATTATTTTTTTAGGAAAATGCATACTAAACAGCTGATTTGAAAATGTTTTTAGATATAGATTATGTTTTCACTTGTTCTTGATGGTGATATGTTCTGGTGGATGTTGTAGGAATAGGTAAATTTATTCCAGTCTAAAGATAATTCATTTGTGCTAAAATTAAATATTTTTTATTAAACAGCTTTGCTGAATTTTTATAATGTCATAGTAGTTTTAATGTGCTTTATGTCCTTAAAAATCTCACAAAAGTAATTCTAGTTATGTTTGCTTAGTAAGTTTTCTATGTAGAGCAAGTTTTCCCTTTTTTCATTAAGGTTTCTAGTGGTAGTTGCTAAACTGGGTGTAGATACTTTGGATGATTATTTTAATCTTCACAATTATCCTGTGAAAATTATTATTCTCATTTTATAGTCTCAGAGAGGCTAAATAACATATCCACAGTCACATAATCAGTAAGCAGCAGAAGCTTGAAGCAGGACTTTCATTTGACTGTGATGTATTAAACTTAGAATGAAGTAAAACCAAAACAAACTATATCTTTGTGAAAAGAAAGAGGGAAAAAAACCTTAAGAGCATTTTGGTTCATTAATAAATACCCTGCCTTGTTCTAGATATAATGAAGCAAGTTGTAAATGATGCAGAATAGCCAACTACAATTTTGTGAGACAAAGGAGAGAAAACTATAGGAATGTAGTATGGAGCCATGAATAAGACCCATACAAAAATGCATACCACAGGAGTATCTATATATTTCTTGTAAGTGGACCTCAAACTTGGCTCTAAGGTTTTCAGCAGTTAACACAAAAAAAGGGAAACCTGGTCACTTTCAACATGTCAGAGTGAATGTATAATGAAGACAGACCAATCGGTTAGGAGAGCCACAACTATTTCTGATGGTGAGACGAAACAGCAGTTTCTTCATTGCTTATTTGTGAACAAAACCTTCTAGTATGATCACCTATTATAGACCAGCTATTATCCTTAACATTTTATAGTAGAATGGGTTCATAATCATAAAAATTGAAAGAGATTAAAGAACAAACTCTTTAAAGACTTTTGATAGAAGTACAACATGGGAGTACCCAGGTGACAAGTTTAAAGCTCAGTAAATTATCACAAAGTGATCACAGCCATTAACTAACACCCACGTCCAAGAAATAGACTCAAAGCCACATTCATACTCTCTCGCAACCACTACTCCCTCCTCTTCAAAGATAACCATGATCTCAACTTTAATACAATAGTTTAAGTTTTTGAATTTTATGTAAGTGGCTGTTTATAATATATATTCTTTTGTGTCTTGCTTCTCTTGCTTAAAATTGTGAAATTTAACCATGTTATTTTAAAATGTAGCTATAGATTATTCATTCTCATCACTGCATACTTTTTCCTTTGTATAAATATACTATAATTTATTTCTCTTTTTGTTGGTGAACATTTGAATTATTTCCAGTTTAGTCTGTTAAGAACATTGCTGCAAGTGGTTAGGCCATTTTACACTCCATGAGCGGTGAAGACATTCTTATTCTACATCCTCATCAACATGTAGGATTGTCTGTCTTTATCTAATTTTAGTCATTCTTTGGCTGTGAAGAGGTTTCTCATTATGGTTTTAATGTGTACGTGAGTAACTTTTCCCCCAGCATATAGAACAATGTTGCCATGTAATAGACACTCCGTGGAGAAAAAAAAAAAATTGAATAAATAAATGATTTCAAAAGGCTTTGCTAATAAGGTAATATAAAAGCTGTGATAGGAATGCTAAGAAGCTTCCTGATGTGCAAAAATCAGTGGAAAGAACATTCTGGGCAGAAGAAACAACTAGCACAAAGACCTTGGGGGAAATGTAGTGGACTTTGTGAGAATCATACTAATGTGGCTGGGGTATAATGCAGGGTGGGGAAAAAATAGCATGAGATAAGATTAAAGAGGTAGTTGAGGTCAAATCCTATATAGCGCTTTATAAGCTAGGATAAATAGATGTGTTTTATTCTTGGTTCAGTGGGAAGGCTTTGGATGGTTTTAAGCAAGGAGTGATGTGATCTGATTTGCCCTGCCTGCTATTTGGTGAATTGACTGTAGGAGAGCAAGAATAGAAACAGGGAAATGGAGGCTGTTAAAATAGTCTAGGTAACAAAGGGTTTAGAAGGATGGGAGAAGTGAAATGTATTAAAGATATGTTTTAGTGGTTGAGAACTTGCTGATGGATTGTATGAGGGACGTAAGATAAAATAGTCAGTGACTCCGGAGATTCTTGGCTTGACATCTGAGTGATTGGTTGGTGCCATTTACTGAGGTTGGGAAGGGTAGAATACCAGGTGCTCTATTTTGTTTACATTAAAATTGAGATTCCTATTAAATATTAAAATGAAAATATGAGGTGGGCAGTGGATATGTGTGAGGTTCTAAAAAGATGTTGGGGCTAAAAATAGGTATAGTAGTTATTGGCATATAAATGTTATTCATAGGTTAAGGGAAGGGGTTCTACGAATAAGTTTGTGACACTCCTGACCTATAAGATCAAGAGAGCCAATAAAGGAGATCGAAACTACCAGTGAGATGCGAGGGAAACTGGCAACTGTTGATACAGGAGCCCCCGAAAGGAGACTTTCAAGAAGGGAGCATTTCAACATAGTTATTTTAATTAGATTATAAACTCCCCTGGTCCTCTTGAAGAATGAATGTATTAAGAAAGATATCTTTAGCATTTTTTTTTTTTACCATATATCAGAGAATGATGGATGATTTATGAAAGAACTTGACAGGAGGAATTGTCAGTCACTGAACAATTACTGAGACCCCCTTCCTGAAGAACTTAAAGAAATGTAAGCTATTTCAGGACAAAGCTGGCCAAAAAACAAAACAACATAAAACACTATTATAGGATGCTATAAATACTACACAACCCAGGTAAATGAAGCCAACTTTCATTTTAAGGATAGCCTTTGTGCTCGTTCCCAGTACCCAGAAGGTCTTCTGTCATCCTGTCTTCTTTGTTGAGGAGACAGTTTTTTAAGCTATCATATGTTACAAGAATCTTCTTTTATTTCTACCAGCCAAGTACAAAATTAGGAGTTTGAGTAAATAAAAGGAAATCTAAAGAAAGCCCATTCCAAAGTTTGCCTTAGAAAGTGTTCAGACGTTGAGTGTTCTTTTTTAAATTCTGATAACTGTTTATGTATGCTTGAGCTATAGATTTAGTAAAATATCTACCAAGAAGTATTTTGAGTGTCCTGACCATTATTAATATGTTTAATATGTATACTCACTTGTTATTAAACTAGAATTTTTGAAATGAGGAGCTTTTGGGATCAAGTGACAGACTACCCATTTGTAACTGTGGATCTTTTTTTCCTTGCTCTACATTCCCAGTTTAAAAGTAGTTAATAAAATCACTTGAATTTGAATTTAGTTTATTTTATTTTTTAAAAAAGATTTTATTTATTTATTTGAGAGAGAGAGAGATAGCAAGAGAGAGCACGAGCGGGGAGGAGAGGGAGAACCGGGTGCCCACTGAGCCACCCGGGTGCCCCGAGCGTGAATTTTTTTAAAGAAACTTAAAGACTCTGGGGCGGCTAGGTGGCTCAGTCGGTTAAGCGTCTGCCTTCAGGCTCAGGTCATGATCCCAGGGTCCTGGGATGGAGCCCCTCTTGGGGCTCCCTGCTCAGTGGAGAGCCTGCTTCTCTCTCTCCCTCTGCTGCTCCCCCTGCTTTGTGCTTGCGCGTGCGCGCTCGCGCGCGCGCGCGCGCTCTCTCTCTCTCTGTCAAATAAATAAATAAATAAATAAATAAATAAATCTTAAAAAAGAAAAAAGAAAAAGACTCATTCAACATTGATCTTCATCTAGGTATTAAAATCAGAATATTAAAGGTAGAAAAGAACTTGGTAATTTGGCTATAATTATTGGAAGTTATTTTTTCTCTTTATTTCAGTCTAAGTAATATTTTTGTTTTTTAACTGTATGCTTATTCTGTATTGACTGTTTCTACCAGTCTTTATTCCCTTTTATTTTATTTTTTTAAAGATTTTATTTATTTGAGAGAGAGAGAATGAGAGCGAGAGAGAGCACGAGAAGGGGGAGGGTCAAAGGGAGAAGCAGACTCCCTGCTGAGCAGGGAGCCTTATGCAGGACTCGATCCTGGGACTCCAGTATCATGACCTGAGCCAAAGGCAGACACTTAATTGACTGAACCACTCTGGCACCCACTTTATTTCCTTTTAAATCTTTCAAAACCCCAAGTATATTACCTAGTATACAGAGGATAACCTAAAATAGAATTGACATTTTTACAAACTGCATTGATAGCAACAGTGTATTGGTGGGGGCAGAAATAAGGAACAAATACAGTGTTTTCTTTTGTATTGATGTCTGTTGATAATTGAATCTTAATTTTAGGATTATTGTTTTAAAAAATTT
This sequence comes from Ursus maritimus, assembly GCF_017311325.1. Lineage (NCBI taxonomy): Eukaryota > Metazoa > Chordata > Mammalia > Carnivora > Ursidae > Ursus > Ursus maritimus. The sequence goes on from NW_024423564.1 coordinate 27,862,382, forward strand.
CAATACATGGAGTTATAAGCTTTCATGCATATTGTTACAGTAAAAAGTGCCCGGTTCCCCAGCATGGCTGCTTCTTAATAAAAGAATGTATTCCCTTAAATTTGTTTTTTTTTGTCTAGTTAAAGCAATGTGAAGTATCATGCGGGAGTTCACACAAGCCTAACTACAGGAAAATTGTTTTTCTGCTGCCAAAAGGTCTTATGTAGATAATGAGAGATCATATTTGTACTCCTATGAAAATTGCTTTAAGGCTCTTCAAATTAAATGTTTAGCTCTGGGTGCCTGGGTGGCTCAGTCATTTAAGTGTCTGCCTTTGGCTGAGGTCATGATCCCAGGGTCCTGGGATCGAGCCTCACATCGGGCTCCCTACTCAGCTGGGAGCCTGCTGTTCCCCCTGCTTGTGCGATGTCTTTCGAATAAATAAATAAAATCTTTTTAAAAAATGTTTACTACTGATTTTAAATCTTAAAACCTCCATTCATAGATTTAAATTTCATTCTTAATGACTTCTTTAAATTGGTGTTGTTATTCCTATTCCTCTTATATGTTCCATTTTAATGACATCTTTATTTTTTTTAATTTTATTATGTTATGTTAGTCACCATACAGTACATCATTAGTTTTTGATGTAGTGTTTCATGATTCATTGTTTGCATATAACACCCAGTGCTCCATGCAATACATGCCCTCCTGAATACCCATCACCAGGTTTACCCATCCCCCCACCCCCCTCCCCTCTAAAACCCTCAGTTTGTTTCCCAGAGTCCATAGTCTCTCATGGTTTGTCTCCCCCTCTGATTCCCCCCCTTCATTTTTCCCTTCCCTCTCCTAATGTCCTCCATGTTCTTCCTTATGTTCCACATGTAAGTGAAACCATATGATAATTGTCTTTCTCTGCTTGACTTATTTCACTTAGCCTAATCCCCTCTAGTTCCATCCATGTCGATGCAAATGGCGGGTATTCATCCTTTCTGATGACTAACAGTCCATTGTATATATGAACCACATCTTTATCTGTTCATCTGTTGAAGGGCATCTCGGCTCCTTCCACAATTTGTCTATCGTGGACATTGCTGCTATGAACATTGGGGTGCATGTGCCCCTTCTTTTCACTACATCTGTATCTTTGGGGTAAATACCTAGTAGTGCAATTGCTGGGTCATAGTGTAGTTCTATTCTTAACATCTTGAGGAACCTCCATACCATTTTCCAGAGTGGCTGCACCAGCTTGCATTCCCACCAACAGTGTAAGAGGGTTCCCCTTTCTCCACAACCTCACTACCGTTTGTTTAATGACTTCTTTAAATTAGTGTGAATATTCCTAATCCTCTTATATGTTCCATTTAATCTTGTATGGTTAGTTTATCTTACTTGAAGTCATAAGATTAAAAAACAAAACAAAACTGTACAGTGTACAATATTTAATGTCTGTAATAATATAACTGTGTAGAAGACATAAAGCTGAGATTTCAGATTCACATTTTTTTTTAAGCCAGGCATGTTCTTAAAGTTTGTCTGGTTTTTCTTGATAAATGAGGAAGCTGAGGGCATAAGAGTTAAGGGACTTACCCAAGGTTACACAGCTAGTTGGTGGCAGAGACGGAACTACTCCCCAGGCATTCTGACTTCTGATCTGCTACATCCCACTGCCTTACCACAATCCTGCCAGCCCATTTAATTGTCAATGTTAGATGTAGTAGGAGTTCCATAAGGTTTAATTAAATTAAATTAATTACTTCTCTCAGATGGGAACCTAATCCTAGTTAGTAGAACTCAACTACCACCTAGTATTCTTTACTTTTCTTCCAGCATCAGGTTCTGGATTTCTCTTCCATCTGAAACTGGGGAATTGCTGTGACTTGACCCTTCAGATTCTACTTCAGTTTCCAGTACGTGCTACTAAAATCTTAACTTTTAAATATTAGATGATTTTCTGAAAAGAGGCAGCTGAGATTTTCTAGCCAAATTTGACATTCCCAGAAACATAGAACTAGATAAACATAGCTAACCCAATTTCATATATATCTATTATTTAAGAAATACAAGCTTACCCAAGAACATAAATTAACTCAGCTATTCAATACATTCTGTTGCAAGAGTTTATTTAACTTGTAACCAAACTTCCAGCAATTGTTTCTAGATTAATTTTTTAAAATCTCCAAGGCTATATATCTTTCCATTCATTCTTTACCTCCAAAAAGAATATATAACACAGAGGAAAAACTATAATAATCCCACACGGGGTACCTTACTTTTTATTCAAGACTTTTAGACCACTTTCCAGTTTTATGCTATATTCATAGAAGGGGGCGGTATTCAACCCAATTATGCCTCTATGTATGTATCCTATTCCTACTATAGGTAAAAAAAGATATTTAAATCTGCTAATGAAAATATGTGTTTTTGATGATAATTTCATTGAATAACTGGAGTTGAATCCTCAGAACATGACAAAAAAGTTGGATCTGGTAGGAGGAGGTAAGGTGAGATAATGAAATCACTTAAAAAAAGGAAAATAAAAAATAAAAAACAAGGTAAGAAAAGGAATTAGACCCTGGAGAAGATGAGATACGCAGGAAAAAAGCCTCTTAGGGGTATTCACTAGGGAAAGATAAGCCTCAGAAGAGTTAAGAGATTTTTAGGATGAAATCTGGGTGAGCAGCCAGTTTAGATAACATAGAATCAATCAGAAATGAGGGATGTGAATCTGGTACTCAGAATTAAAGGACCAAATAAATAACCTTGAGAAACAGTGTTCCACTGGCCAAGGAACAGGACCAGTTAGAATTGTAAAGTCAGACTTGGATACAAAGCTGTGTCAGATAGGTTATTTTTCTGATATTGTGCAGATGCTATGCAAAGTACAGTGTAGTCTTACTCTCAAGGAATTTACAGTCTGATGGGGAAAAGTGGAAGTTAATTTAACAAAGACTGTATGGTTGATACTGATAGTGAGTATACTTAATAGTTCAGAAATGGGAGATAACACAGCACATAATTTTGTTTAAGTAAGAGTTGTTTTACTCTCCTTGATGCTTAGGGACCAGCTAAACTGTGAGTTCCTTGATGGCAAAGATTGTGTCTTATTCAGCTTTATATTTCTTAGAGTCTTTCAAAAATCCTAATACAGTACTATGAACTCATGGATTCAGTCAGTTCTCTTGGTATTCAAATGGTCCTCAATTTGACCAGTGGAAACTCCTTCAAGTATCTCTCTCTCTCTCTCTTTCTCTCTCTCTCTTTCTTTCTTTTTTCTTTTCTCTCTTTTTCTTTTCTTCTCTTTTCTTTTCTTTCTTCAACTAGTATCTTTTTTTTTCTACAACAGCATTAGTCTTTGAGCACTTCTGTGTTTTCCAATACTAAGTGGCAAGGGTTTTGTTTGTTTTGTTTTGTTTTTTTAAGATTTTATTTATTTATTTATTTGAGAGAGAGACACACAAAGATAGCGACAGAGAGCACAAGCATGCAGGAGCAGGGAGGGCAGAGGGAGAAGAAGACTACTCGCCGAGCGGGGAGCCCGATGCAGGGCTCGATCCCCCAAGACCCTGGGATCATGACCTGAGCCGAAGCCAGACGCTTAACCAACTGAGCCACCCAGACACCCCACTAAGTGGCAAGTTTTTAAATAGAACTTTACAGTTAACGAGAATAGCTAGATTTTCAAATGTGTTGTAGTGAGACAATGTCTATTAGTACTAATCTATAAATTGCTTAATAAGTGGTTCCAACAATTAGATTGGAAATGTAAGTCATAAAAAACCACTTAAGGGAAACTGGATGTCAAATACCACTTAAGTTATGAGAAGTAAAGGCAGATGATAATAAGCAGTTCTTTTTTTTTCTTTTTTTAAGATTTATTTATTTATTTTAGAGAGAAATAGTGGGAGAGGGCAAGTGAGGGGAGGGGCAGAGGAAGAGGGAGAGAGAAAATTCTTAAGCAGACTCCTTGCTGAGCATGGAACCCGACTCAGGGCTCGATCCCAGGATCCTGAGATCATGACCTGAGCTGAAATCAGGAGTCAGCCATTTAACCAGCTGAGCCACCAAAATGCTCCAATAATAAGCATTTCTTAAAGGAACTAGGACTAACTATGACGCCTATAGTGACAGGTGTTATAGTTGCTTATAGCAGTTCTTAAATAGATTTCATTGAATAAGGATAGGAGAGACTTAATTCCATTAACATTCCCATGAAAACACAATCTAATAGCATATTCTTCGATCTTAGACATGAGAAAAATAAGATATAAATGCTTAAAACTATTTCCGGGGTGCCTCGGTGGCTCTGTCAGTTAAGCCTCCGACTCTTGATTTCAACTCAGGTCATGATCTCAGGGCTATGAGATTGAGCCCCGCGTTGGGCTCAGCACTGGACGTGGATCCTGCTCAAGAGTCTCTCTCTTCCCTGAAATGAATTACATGGTTAACAGTTGACTTACACCACACACAAATAAACCATACAATAAAAAAAAAAACCATTTCATTAAATGTATGATACCAATAAGATTTTAATGTGACTACAGTATTAGATGTACTTGTTAACATTTAAGTGAAACTAATAGGATATGCTTAAAGATTTCATTCAGCCTGATTTGGGCAACCAAATGAGCTACAGTTTTTAAGTCCAGTGAACTTATTCATATACTCAGGTTTCAAGACTTGTGTATTCATTTTTAAAATTTTTCATTTATTCAAAAGCTGATTATTCTGGGGCTCCTGGGTGGCTCAGTTGGTTAAGCATCTGACTCTTGTTCTCAGTTCAGGTCTTGATCTCAGGGTCATGAGTTCAAGCCCTGTGTTGGACTGCATGCTGGGTGGGGAGCCTATTTTAAAACAAAAACAAAAACTAATTATCCCTATTCTTCATCGAACTCTTACTTTCTCTTTTCATTATCATGCCAGTATTTCTAAACACATCCATAAAAGGGAGAAGAGGGAAAATATTATAGATATATGTGCAATTTATCAAATTCTTAATAACAGTTCTGGATTTTTTGTTTTTTAATTTGATGGTTAGTTTGTTTCAGAATTTTGTGACTTTGTTCTTCAAAAAAAGAACTTACTACACATGGTTGAGAAACTCATTTTTTAACAGTGGACTTAGAGTCAGGAGACCTGGATCCTAGGCCTAGTTCTACCACTGATTTACTGTGTGCCATTAGGATGCCAACTTACTTGATATATTCATTCAGTCAGTGAGCATTTAGACATCATTTAGCTCCCAAGCATGCTTCAGGCCTTGCCTCATTTGTTGCATCCTAAAGCAGTCATGCTAAATAACCTTTAACGTGCTTTCCATCCCAGTCCTGTGCTGGTATCTAAAAGTCATTGTCCCACTTGTGAAGGAATTCAGACTGGTAGGGAGAACAGTCTGTATGGACAGTGGTGTGGTAGAACCACATGGCACTGTGGCCTAGAAATGTGTCCAAAAATCTCTGGGTGTGGGGCTACCTAAACTATGTCAAAGGAGGAGTAGAAAATAGCCAGGAGAAGGAGAGTAGAAGAGTATTTAGGCAGAGAAGCCATCATATGCAAAGGTTTGGAGGCAAATAAAGAGCTCAGAAAGGAGAGAGAGAAGGAACAGCTCTAAAAGTAACAGGGAAATCAGTAGAGGGGGGCACTTCTGAAACTGGAGACAGCCTGATCAGTTTGTTTGTCGTTTGTGCTTCTGAAAATAGCATTCAGAGAGATTGATCTGATGGTGAGGGTAAAGCTTTCTTAATTAAACAAGAGGAAATCCATAAAATAGAGTCTTCTTCCTTGATATGTTTTGAATTATATTCTCATTAAGACCTTGGCCCAAACGATGCATTTGGGAGCCAATATGAATCTTTTCAGTTTAATTTAGGTATTCTCTTCCTATTATCCAAACTACCCAATACTTCACACTCGTTTTGTAGTGCCTTATGTTCTTAAATCTAAAAGTCCAGTTTCTTCAGCTATGCCAAGATTTTGAAATATAGCCCATCATTTTTAAAACCTTACTTTCTTTTGCATCAAGTAATTCAGTTTTAAAATGCTAATTTTTAAAAGAAATAGTAACATAGTATTGACGTTTTTTCAAACTAGGAACATTTGTAAATGTGACTCTAAGTGTCAACTAAAAGAGAATTGGTAAAAGATGAGCTAGCTCCCTCAGATTTACAAAAACTAAAAATTTTAAATTGTGGTTGGAAGTCTTTAGTGCAGTAAATCATGTGCTTTTCATGAACCCTATCTCACAGATGCAGTTGGACTTCAGATAATCAGATTTTCACTCCCCACGAACTGGACAGCTAAAAATGTCATACCAATAATATGTGTCAGAGACTTAGTGCTACTTTGCTGCCTGTCTGATTTAAGTTGTTGTGGTCAGTCTGAGGAACCTGTGATATGATAAGATAGCATTCATGAGGTCATGTGGTTTGCAAGTGCCCAATCTTAACTAAGCAGCCTATGAGCACCTCAGAATGAGGAAGAGAGGGATACTAACCTTTTCTGTTTGAAAACTCATTTTGTGTTCAGTGACAAAATAGTGTAGGTCTGTGTTTATATGTGTATGTTATGTATTTTTAAAATTATTTTTCCATCAGGAGTTAATTTTAGTTTCTGGAAAAAACTGAATGCTACAAATGCATTCATCTTCTGTCTAAAGCATTAAACTTTCACTGCAAATATTTTCTGCATATTAAAGTGAAGCTGGAGAAGCTAGCCACCACTTGTTTTTTCTATTGAGGAAAACATTGGATGTTGAAGATTACAGTTCAGTGGTTTTAGTATATTCACAGAGTTGAGCCATTACCACAATTTTAGAATGTTTTTATTACTTCAGAAACTAATACCATTCCCATTAGCAGTCATTCCTCATTTCCCCCCAAGCTCCCTCCCTCCAGCCCTAGGCAACCACTAATCTGCTTTCTGGCTCTGTAGATTCCCAGTTCTGGACATTTCATATAAATGGAATTATACAGTAGGTGGTCACCTGTGACTGGTTTCTTTTATTAGCATAATGTTTTCAAGGTTCATTCATGTTGTAGCATGTATCAGTGCTTCATTCCTTTTTATTGCCTAATAATATTCCATCAAATGGGTATACCACATTCTAGTTATTTGTTTATTGGTTGATGGACATTTGGGTTGTTTTCACCTCTTGACCGTTATAAATAATGCTGATGTAAGCATTCATGTACAAATTTCATTGTGACCGTATGTTTTCGTTTGTCTTGAATGTTACTTAACTAGTGGAATTGCTGGGTCATGTTGTCACTCTGTGTTTAATCGTTTGAAGAACTGCCATACTGTTATCCAAAGCAGCTGTACCATTTTACATTTCCACCAGCTGTGTATGAGGGTTCCAATTTCTCCACATGCTTGTCAGCACTTGATATTATCTCTCCTTTTTGTTACAGCCATCCTAGTAACTATGAATGTCATCTCATTTTGGTTTCGATTTGTGTTTTCCTGGTGGCTAATGATATTGGGCATTTTGTCATATGCTTATTAGCCATCTGTATCTTCTTTAGAGAGATATTTACTCAGATCCTTTGCCCATTTCATAATTGGGTTATCTTTTTATAAAGACTTCTTTATATATTTTAGATATATAAGTCCCTTATCAGATAAATGATTAAAATTTGGGTAATTAGATAGACTGATAAAACATATGATTTAGCCTTAGAGAGAAGAATGATTCCTTTTAACGGTTCAACCCAGATAGAAAAGAAGTACTTCGTTTTGATGAGGATGTTTTGCTAAACATTTGAATTTTTTCAGTGCTTCAGCTGAAGGTTAAATCAAATGAAATGTACTTTGATGTAGCTTTAAAAGTTCAGAGTGAAACAAGTGTGAAGTGATTTATTTCCTGTAATTGGTCATAAATTTACATAGAAGCTCATATATTCCTAACCTCATCACCATTGACATTAGAGTACCTTCTAAATAATGTTAATGGTTTCAATTTTATCAAGACGTGTCAGCTGCCAGGAAGAGTCCAATGCAGTTTCATTTTGTTTGCCGTAGTGTACTGGATAAATCTAAGTATATACTACAGAAAGACTAAGAGTTCTTTGTAAATGACTTAATTCTTCCCTTTCTCTCCTTCTCTAGTAACAAATGCACAGTATAAATTTCTTCAGTGCCAGACTTTCCTTTCCACCTTTTTCACTTATGATTGTGGGTACATATTTTTTCTTTGCTTCTAAAAGCGTTAGTTTTAACTATTGCATTTTATACAATTAACACAGAATCTGTATGTTTTTTAAATGTTAAGTGCTTTATCTGTTTTTTAAAAATAATTTACTTAGCTTAAAGCCAGAACCATTTTCAACATTGTCTATTTTATATTATTTCAAAAAAATTCTTGAATTTTTCAACTTAATCTACTTTTAAGTATTCTAGGTCTGAACTTTTGCTCCTGTCTATGTAATACAATGATCAAAAAGTCGTGACCTCCAATTGATTGCTTTTATTGGTTTCCCGTTCTGATTCACTGGAAATCTTTTGGCTTGTGTGCTTATGGCTAGTTTTAATCTTTCTCATGTGTACAATTCATTTTTGAAAGAAGCCGATAATTGAGAATTAATTTAGTACATCATTTCCCTTTTACATTTTGAAAACTGAGAAAACTATTAAAACTATTATGTAAGGATTTCAACAAAATTACCGATTATACTTTGGAGAAAGAAAGCAAAGCCTCTAGAACTTAGAAATACAAATCTTTGTGATTATTGAATTTTATGTCCATCTTCTCATATAAAGTATAATGTGTAGTTATTTAAAATTTTATATCTTATACATCACTTACAGAAATGTTACATTTAGCTTTAACAGCCATAGTTCAGTGTTTTACAAAGATTGATTATATAAACCCAAATGTACAAATAGGAGCTTTTATAATCTGATATGACTCAGTCTTGGAAACTTACTGCATCTGTTTTGCAGTTCTCTTGGTATCACATGACTCACTTAAATGGTTTAAACCCTGTCTAGTAGTGATCAAAGTTCATTTGGTTAGGGGTTTTTTTGGTGTGTGGATGACTTTTTTCCACTTTGTTGTGGACTGAATGTCTTTCAGAATATTCAGTGCAGCCCTTTTTATTCTTTTGAATCTCAGAAAGTGGTAGTTGTCTGTACAATTCAGCCTCCAGTCACACATGGGGGAAAATTTTTTTAACTTGAAATAATATGCATGGAAGCACTTTTAACTGTAAAACCTCATATAAATATAAGGGTTTATTATTAATTCTGTTACCCCTACACATTAAAATTGAGGAAGGATAACCTGTTGTGTCTCTTTAAAATCAACTGCAAAAATCAACCCAGACCTTTTCAAGTTACCAGTGTTCTATAATTACTGGAAGAAAGCAAACACATAGAGAACATGTGTACTCTATCTACATGGACACTAGCCCAGGTGATCAAATTTCTCAGCACAGATTTCACTATTATTTATTAGGAAGTTATAGTTAGAGGCTACAAATCTCTAAAGCTATAACATTTCTCTGTTTTATGAAAGAAACTTTTAACCTGTAGAGGTTTAGCTAATGAAGTAGACTAATGAGAAATTTTTTAAATACTTGCGTATCTTTAATGATTATGAAGTCCTTTGGGCCTTCAGAATATTCATTCCCACAGGTTCTTCTCCCCGCTTTCAAATTTTACTGATAATCTTTATGTGAAATAGCTGTAATAGGTTTTAATACGTTTTTAGTATTTGAATTTTTACTATCATGCAGTTAGAAACTCTGCTATTTCCTGTCAAAACCTACGTTCATCAGACTATGAACATGACAGTTTCCTGTTTTCTTATTAGCTATACTGCCTCTTGTGCTTTATTTTTTATAAGTTATAAAATATCTTACACTTTCTTTTTCTAAATTACTAAATACTTTCTTTGGGTCAGCATTGTTAAATACATGCAGAGAAATCTTACAATCCAATCTCTTTGAAGCTAGTGAGAGGGTAAGATTTCGTTAGCTCTTTAAGCTGTAATGAGTATGTCAGAATATCTTAAGTATTATTTAAACAATTTCTATATGTTTTTATTTCTTTACTCTGTCTCTTCATGCATAACATGATGAAGCAGTCCATATCAGGTAAGAAATAGTACATTATTGGAGTCTTATATGTTAGCGTGCCCCTGTCTTCTTATTAATATTCTTATTCAAAAAGGATGGATGAATAATTAGTACCAGAAGGCTTTCTCAAGAATCTTGTTATCTTTCAATGTAGTTCGTCTATATTTCTTAGGTGCCCACTCTTGCCAAGTCAGAATGCTGAGTTCTGGGATACAAAAATGATTAAGAAACAGTCTCCATCATCAGAGGCTAACAGAAGAGGTAGAATATATGTGCAGCAGCCATCCAGACAGTGCTGATTTTAAGTATTCACTTTAACTTGGAAAAAAACTTATCTATGAATAATAGCTCAAATATATATGTGTGTCAATCAATAAATACAGTATTAAAGTTTATGAAAGTATTAATGCCTATTGATGTATTAAATGTTATAAAATTATTAAAGTGTTAATATTTTAAACTATTAATATCAAAATAATACCAGAAAACAAAAAAGAAATACTTTAAAATGTAAAAGAAACAGTTTTTATTTTTTTGTTTTTTTGTCATTGGATTATTTGGGGGTTTTGTTACGGTGAGTGTTACTGCTTATCCAAATGGTCAGCTACAAATGAATTTGGAAGTATTTTTGAGAGATTTCATTGATGACCTTATTTTTTTAATGTGCATGTTTTTTATTGTGGAAATTTTCAAATGTTCACAAATGCAGGGAGAATAAGTTTAATGAACTTTGTGTTATCTATCACTGAACTCCAAATCTTTCTCCTTTTTTTGCTTGTTTTTAAACTGTTTTTAAAAACTACTTAAATGGAATCATACAGAATCTACTCTTTAGTATCAGGCTACTTACAAATGCCTGGGTGGCACAGTTGGCTAAACAACTGGCCCTTGGCTTGGCTGGTCCTGATCTCAGGCTCTTGAGATTGAGCGCTGCATCGGGCTCAGCAGAGTCTGTTAGAGTTTCTCTCTCTCGCTCTCCCTCTTTCCTCCCTCTCCTATAAAATAAATAAGTAAACCTTAAAAAAAAAAAGTTTTTCTATCAAGGGCTGTAAAGCTAGAACTATTGTCCTAAGGTTAGACATGTTATCCTTGAAAAGGTATAGTCTGTCACCTGAATATGAAGCTGATCCTCAGAATAAAGTTTGAATTTGAAAGTTGACATTTGCTAGGAGGAGGAGAAGAGAAGGCTCTGACTCTGTTTTATAAACACACGTTTTCTCACTTTGATATAAGCTGAGATGCTGAGTATCTAAAACTGGATGGTGTTCTTCAGTGATGAATCCCCTGAAACACCTCATGGGAACTAGATTTGAAATTAGATGGTGAAGGTGTCATATCTTAAAATATTTATTAGCCTCATAGTTTTCTGTTTTTTTATTTGCTTTTTTCCCCCTGAGTTAGTTGTGTGTCCATACCAGGCCATTGTATTTTTAAAATATAACAGTGGCCAGTGTGATGGTGGCAGCAATAAATTAACAAGAACATCTTAAGTTCAAATTTATTTATCCTTACCAAATTTTCTTAACATGATCCTAATATGGTAAATCCCTAAATATGATCCATTTAGAGCAGTGTCTCTCAGCATGTGATCTATGGATCATCCTATTCAGAACTCCCTGGAGTGCTTGTTTAAAATACTGATTCCTGAGTCCTACCTGCTGAATCCAGGTGTCTGAGAGGAGGGCCCAAGAATCTATATATTTTTAAAACAATAATCTTAGGTTGTTCTTTATACATAACACAATTTATTAATTACTGGTCTAGAGGATTAGGAAGTCAAAGGGTGCTGTTAACATCACCAACATTCTCCCAAAAGTAAGCACTCCAGAGTGACCTACTGAATTGAATAGTGTGTGAGGTCATCTCTGTGGTAGTTTGTGGCTCTTTTAACTGATGTTTGGAAAATGGCAAATCTACTTAATACCTAAAGTAAGTTATTTTTAAATGTTACAGAACTAGAAGGCACTCATTAGAAGGAAACATTTTATCACACAATAAGCTCGTTTTTACTATTTTACATACTCATGTTTGAGAATAAAATAATTCGAAGGACAGAATTAGATTATGTATTATGTTTCTAAAACATCTTCTAGTTCAATAGGCTAACGTTATTTAAAAACCATATTTCAAGAGAGAGAGAAACAAACCAAGAAATAGACTCTTAACTATAGAGAACAAACTGATGGTTACCAGAGGGGAGGTGGGTGGGAGGAATGGGTGAAATAGGTGATGGGGATTAAGGAGTGCACTTGTGATGAGTGCTGGGTGATGTATGGAAGTGTTGAATCACCATATTGTATACCTGAAACTAATACAATACTATATGTTAACTGTAGTGGAATAAAAAGAAAAAATCTCAACCATCCCAGCAGTAATCAAAGAAACAAGGTGACAATAATAGTGCATATTATGATGGAGAAAAATGTGTAATGGCCATGCTGGCCAAGGCTGGATATGATAGACATGCTCAAATACTCCGGTGGCAGAATAAAAGCTATGAAAATAAATGTGATCATATTTATCAAGAGAAAAAAACATAAAAATCCTTTTTTGTTTGCTTCTACATAGCTAGGTGATGACAACACAGGAATCCACTAAATTATCCCCTGTATTTAAAATCTTTTTAAATAAGATAATTACAGTTTTTTAAATGTATGTTGGAAATTTTTTCTTAGAATTCTGAAGGCCTTGCTCTCCTCTCTTTACAGTTGAGAAGTCTAATATCATTGTCATTCTTTTTTTTTTTTTAAGATTTCATTTATTTATTTGAGATAGAACCAGAGAGAGCACAAGCAGGGGGAGCAGCAGAGGGAGGAGGAGAAGTAGACTGCCCGCTGAACAAGGAGCCTGACGTGGGACTCGATCCCAAGACCCTGAGATCATGACCTGAGCTGAAGGCAGAGGCTTAATCAACTGAGCCACCCAGGTGTCCCTATCATTGTGATTTGTAATTTTTTATATAAAACATTTTTGGTTTTGGCTGGATACTTATCTTTTCTTGTTCTTAGTGTCCTAAAATTTCATTGTGAGGTACCATCATATAAGTCTACTTTTACCCTTCGTGATGGATACTTGAAAGGCTTTTTCATTCTCAAAGCTCATGTCTTTCAGGTCAGAGAAAATTATGTCTGGACCCTCTCTTAGATTATCTGAGTTTTTTTGTTGTTTGTTTGTTTGTTTGTTTTTTACGTGGTTACAGTTTCTTCACAGGAAATAAATGATTAATTTAAAGAGTCTTCTTTTCAACAATAGTCTGTTTCCTACTCGTTGCCTTTTTTCCCCGGCTAGCATCTCTTAGATGCTTTTATTTTATTTTATTTTATTTTTCAAATATTTGACTCCCTGCTCAAACTTTAGGCCTGGGGAACTTAAAAAGCTGGCAGGAAGTTCTGAATGCCTGGATAGGGTTCGTTGACTATGAACTAGCTGAGACCCTTCTTTGGGGAAATCCCAAGATTCACCAGAGAAGAGTCTCTTTGCTTAAAATTCCAAAGAGTCCTGGTCCCTCTGTTCCCTTGGTGAATCTCAAAAGTACTTCCAGTCACATTCAATGACTTTAAAACCTGTCTAATTTCACCTAGAAAAATACTTTTTAAATCTTTTTCATGATATGAGTATGTTACTGGCATTTCACAAAGTTTAGTTGTTTTGTTGTTGCCTTATAAAGATGTTCCAACAGTCTTTAACCAAAATTAGAAAAGACAAGGGGCTGCAGAAGGGTATGCTAAAGTATGTGCGTGTGTATGTGTGTATGTGCGTGTGTGTGTTTGTGTGTGTGTGTGTGTATATATGTATGTACATTTCAAGAAAGAGAGTCAATAGCTTTTGTCAGATTCCTGATCCTATGATTGATTCAAACGAGATACCAAACAAAGCCAACCAAACAAAACGTTGCCTAGAGTAGTGGTCCATACCCTGGGACGTGCATCAAAATTATTCGGGTCTTTTGAACATATACATCCTGGATCCTACCCTATACCAGGAGAAAGTTTCAGGAAAAGGCATTTCAACAGACTGCTCCTTGTTTCAACCACCAAGTAGTAGATTTGGCTCCGAACAGCTTGGTCGTACTACTGAAAATGGTATCCATTTCTGCATACTAGACACACACAGGCAGTTGTTCCTTGTTCAGAAGCACTTTTATTGTGAATAAGAGTTCCATTTCAGGTCAACCAACTCCTTTCTGACTCAGCCTCATTTGGTTTGAACAGAAGATCTACCACACTGATTCTCAAACTGAGGTATCACAATCTCCTGAGATGCTTGTAAAATTGCTTCACTCTTGGGGCACCTGGCTGGCTCAGTCAGTGGAGCCTGTGACTCTTGATCTCAGGGTTGTGAGTTTGAGCCCCATGTTGAGTGTGCAGGTTATTTAAACAAGTAATAAATAAACTTTAAAAAAAATGTTTCACTCTCTGGATTTTGATTCCTTAGATCTGGGTACGGATTTTGCATTTTTAATAATCATCCTTGGTTATCCTGATGGAGATGATCAGTGGACCATATTTTGAGATATGCTAATCTCAGTGTGCTACCAATAATAATAATAATATCTGGGGAAAGTGTAGGGTTGAGAAAATTGGTTTTTGTTGTTGTTTATATATTATTAGCTTCTAAAAGTCTAGTAATAGGATCAGCAGTACAGCTCTTAGATCCAGACACCCAAGACTTTGCATGTTAGAGGGGCCCACTTTTGGCCTTCCTCTAGCCAAACCTCTCTTCACAGGATGAGGAGTCCCCCAGGACATCTTCACCTAAAGTTCAGCCCCTTCTAGACCACGTTATGGGTACTCAGTACCCTGGAATTCCTTGTGCAAATGTCCCCTTTCAGGGCATATACAGGCCTCCTTCCTCTCAGAACCAGTGTGCACACTCCTGGGTCTAAGAGATAACTAAGGGATAGCTTCCGCTTTACCAGAGAGTCCCTGACCTTCACCTTTTTCTTCTCCAAAATTCCTTTATGTTATCGCTATTCTTTATTAGAATACAGTTCTCAAAGAAGCTTTAGTTGCATCCCCTTTGACATTGAGGAAATGACCCTCCACCTAGAGTTAGTTTTATGTAATATTTGAGGTCACTTATTACATCTGATAAGAGGCTGCAGTTCTTTAATTGCAATAAAATTTGTTAGAGCTACAGCTTTCCAAACAATTGGGAAGTTGTGGTTCCCCTGCCTACTCCTTTGGTAACAGCCAGGGAAAAGGAAAACACGTGTTCCGTATTATTTCTTCAAAAGGATCTGGGAAGAAAAGAAAGGAAGAGATTAACTGACTTAATCTAACACTTGGAGCTATAAATCGTGTGTTGCAATGTGGTGATAGGATGTTGCATCAGAACGTGGCAGTTGTAGTAATGCAGTGGGTATCACAGCTATGGGGAGGTCCTTGTGGTGCTCTGTGCCCTTTCCCTAAAATTTCAACTCCGAGTTTAGATCCTTTCTGCTCTGCCAAGGGAGACGGTGTTACTTAAATTACATTGTACCTCACTGTACTTTTGTTCCCTTGGCCCAGGGCATAGGGATTTCTTTATGGTTGAAGGTTTGCCTGAGGCAGACATCACTGTACGAGTCTCAGCATCCTTCTTGTTTCCCGTTGTTCACACACCAGCAGGAAAGTGCTGACGTTTCTTCACTTCTTCCTGGAAGTCTGTCAGGAAAGCTGGCAGGTGTATGGCAAGGCTGTAATGTCTTTACTTTCAGAACCGTTAGTTTTGAAAGTATATGTAATATTTCCTGAATATTTCACACAAGCTTTATCTTAAGATTTGAAAGATAGTGAGTGACCAGGAATTTGTCCCTGAGAAACAAAGTTGAAGGTTAATAGTAATGATAAGGGAAGGAGGCATGGGATCTATTTCAGCCAAATTCTTGCAAGTCAAAGTAGAGTTTGGTAATTAGTTTTTCTCAATTATTGTTTGGTTGTTTTGTTTTTAGCCCTTCTGCTCTATTGTAGGAGAAAATTCATGGTGTGTAAGAGAAATTAAACAAGTGACAATATCAAAATTAAATTTTCTATTTAAAACCTAAGCTCTTGAGGACGACAGGGCTGATGTCTCAATTACATGCTAGTAGAAGTGGTAGTATCCATGGCGGTCGGTTTGGAAGTTTAAGGTAACTTAGGCAAAGAAGTGGGAGATGATAGAAAGAAGTCACCTTTAATCCTGAAAAAGCTGGTTTTGGAGAATGTGGTTTAGATTTGTGACAACAATGGGATTTTCATTGCTGAACTCTAGAATTAGTCAGACTTGCCCACCCAGTAACAGGTAGCATATGATGTCCACATGAAGGTCTGGCCATGTGAAACTCCTGGGATAGCCAGAACCTGGTTCTGAAAGGTGGAAAGAGAAGAGCAATAGCTGAGCAATACATGCCATTCCTCTCCCCTATTCCCTCATGAGAGAAGTTGTTCCTTCTCCCTGAGGAGGAGTAGGGGAGAGAAGGCAAAATTACATACTATTGGCATTCCTCCCATGAAGAAAGAAATCTCATTAGTGGGAAGAAACATTCCTGCCCTGAGTGAATGGTAGTGGTTTGGTGGTCTTTGGGATATTATAATAGGATGGAGACTCATAGCAAATGTTCATTATTTGTAAATGATTTTCATTATTATGGGGACATGCTCTTGAGGCAGTGTATGTGACAGTTCAGAGTATGGTCTTAAAGTCCACATCTTCTAGAGGTGCATGCTGAAATATTTACAAAGTAAACTGATAGAATGTCTGGGATTTACCTCAAAGTAATCCAGGGACAGGAGGGGTATCATGTAACAGGATTGTCCATGATGTTAGTTGTTGAAATTGGGTGATGGGTACATGGAGTTCATGATATTATCTCTAATATAATGAAGGTTCAGTTTGAATCTAAATTTTGCTATTAGCTATGTGTCCACAGCAAGTTACTCTACCTGAGTTCCCATTTCCTAATCTCTGAAATGAGGTTGATGAAATCTACCACATAGGACTGTGTGATAATTCAATTAAAATAACAAGTTACAAACCCATTACGTAACGCATAGGAGGCACATAAAAATTGGTGGTTACTATTTTATCTAGAAATGCCAAAAAAAAAAAAAAAAAAAAAAAAAACAAGGTGTCTTCTTTCTTAAACGTTTGCTTTCTTGGTGTATATGTTTCCCCTAGTTGAGTATATTAACTTGGATTTTGTTTTGACAGCTCAGGTGCCTAAAAGGCCAGAGGGTCTTCTCAGGCCAGCCTCCTTTTGATGGAATCCACATTGTCAACCATTTAATAGGAGATGATGAATCATTCCATTCCTCTGATGAAGATTTTATGGATAATTCCTTACGGGAAAGTAGCGTTGGTTTTCCTTTGCACAGAAAATCTGGCCCGATGTCTTTGGACCCCGCTGTAGCAGATGGTAGTGAAAGCGAAACAGAAGACAGTGTGTTGGAGACCAGAGACAGCAACCAAGTGGCTCGAAAGGAGCAGCCCCCAAGAAGAGAGTCATACTCAACCACTGTCTGACCATCACTGTGACCTAGACTGGAGTTTTTTAAGGGATCAGTTGTCATATGATTAAGGGTTTGGGGAACATATCTGTTTCATATGTACATATGTATATACATATATACATATATATATATATATATATATATTTTACAGTCTTATGCCTTTTTATCTTTGCCAAATCTTCACCACTGACTTACCATTGCCATAAAGTAGACTGGAATATGGTTAATGGGAAAAATAAGGTTCTAACAGTATTACTGAATATTAATGTTTCTTGTTTAGGAAATGCAATTTATATGTGGGAAGCATTTTGAAGTTCAGAACTATGGAAAATTGAATTTTCTTCAGACAAAACTGCTCTAGTGCAGTATTTCATGCTAATTCAATAAATTGCATATTTATCAATTTGTTTCCAGGGCAGCTGTCTACAAACATTTGACCAACATATACATCTAATTTATCTTGTGTTTTTGTGTTGGTAGAGTGTTTTTGGTTTTTGAATTTTGGTTTTTCAGTTAAAATTACTGCTTTAGTAGTGGGCCACTGAAAGGTCCCAAATACAAAGCCTTTTTCCCCCCCATATAATTTTACAAACACAAATGATTGGTCATCTGTCTTGAGAGTTTTAAATTTTGTTTTAATTTCTAATTTTTATGTTCATATGATGCTTCCATGTGTTGCCTACTGGTCAAAGTAGTAGGTTAACTATAAATAAATTGGGGTTTTGTACGTATTTATAAATCTACATCACCCACATTGAATATCATTTTATATGGAGAATGTACATGTTGCAAAATGACTGCCTTTAGCATTCTAACAGGACTTCTGTAAATACTAGGTTAAAAGAAAATTGAAAATAAAACCAAACACTAATATTTTAATAGCTTTAGTATTTTGCTTAGCATTCAACACTAGCAGATTCATAAGTGAACTAATGCTTGTTCAAAAACACTATTGGTGACATATTTTACTTCATGTGTATATAGCAAATTTTTCATGATTAAAGAGGTTATAGCACATATTACTTAGTGCTAATATCTACTTAATATAATTTAAGCAATGGACTGAGGTCCAAGATATACAAAAATTATATCTGCAAATAATCTATGAACATTATCTTCAGATTCTCTAGTTAATCCATAGATAAAGCCATAAGAATTCTTTCCTACCAATTCTTCCTTTTTATCGTCTAGACATTTTTTCTTGGAAACCTGAATGCCTGTCATTGATAAATTGGTGGAAACACCAAATTACACTTAGATTACGTAAAGATAACAAGAGTGTGTTAACTGGATGCTTTCCACTTCCATTTTCATCAGCAGCCTGTGAAAAAATAGCCTTCAAGGATAAGAGGAAAGTCAAATTCAATATATATGGAGGTACAATTTTGCACAATATGTTGCATGCAAAAAAAAATTATATGACAGAATGGAATAGAAAAGATAAAATCGTTTTGTGTCTAAAGCCAGAAGTTAAGCTTTATGGTACATAATGGACTAGGCTTTTCCAGCAAGCCCTTTGTAGTTGTTTGCTTGAGAAACAAAATTGAAAATATGCCTGTTGTGTCCATATCATCAGGTTAAATTCTAGTGGTTAAGTAATTTACCTGTGGTTACAAGTTATTAAGTAGCAGAGCCAAAATCTTAATCAAGATCTCTCGGACACCAAGTTGAAAAGGTTCAGCTAATGAATTTCTGAATTCTCTGCTATTCTGACAATTAATGTGATTTAAATATGTTTCCTGAATTTATATAGATCTATATCTGTGTATAGATGTATCAACACTCATAAACTCTGCACAGCTCTACTAGAATCGTCTACTAGAATTGTCTGACTGGTGCTTTTAAGATTCTCTTTTGGGGTTCATTACTGTCAGCCTAGAGGCTGTTGATGCCCAGGTAAAATGAGATGAATCATGGCCGCACAATTGCTTTCACCCCCACAATAAGAAATCTATTGATCTAGACCAAGGGTCAGCAATAATAGTCCATGAGGCTATTCCAGCCAGCTTCTTGTTTTTACATGACCCACAAGCTAAGAGTGGTTTTTAATTTTTAAATAGTTGGGGGGAAAATCAAAAGGATAATATTTTGTGTCACATGAAAATTCTATGAAATTCAGTACTGATAAATAAAATATTACTAGAGCTTACCCAGTGCTTATCCATTTACATATTATTTATGGCTGCTTTTGTGCTACCATGGCAGAGTTGAGTAGTTACAACAGAGACCATAGGGCACAAACAGCCTAAAAATCTACTATCTGGCACTTTAGAGAAAAAGTTTGCAGACCCTCTAAAATATAAGTTTACATGTTAAGTTTGTCTCAGTAGAAGATCAAACTATTTGCTTTTGCTGTTGAACTAATGGTTTGGGAGACTAAAATTTCCTAGTGGATCTTAAACTCATAACTATTCAAAATGGAAAATGTTCCAGCTATTTTGTATTATGAAGTCTTTGATGCCAAAGACAAATGTGGAAGGACATCTCTACCTTTGGAAATGGAGAAAGAAAGGGAAGAATTCCAGAATGCCATCACTGCTCTTTCAAGCAGGCATGTTGACCTTTAGGGTATGCTTAAGTGAGCCGATATTACATCTTTCCAGAATCATGTTTGAGTTCTAAATTTGAAAGATATTCTTAGAGAATTTCCTATTTACTGTTTTCTGGTTAGGAATTAGGTGTTAAAAGAATCATGGTAAGTAAACCTTAATCCATTGATATTCTTGTAATTTGGACAATGGAAAAACTAAAAACAACAATTGTCTCATTCAAGAGCTTTGATTCAAATACTCCATTGAAGGGTTTAGAATCTTCCTGGTTTTTAGGATGAACAAGGTACTATGCCCTGATTTGACATTCAAATTAAGACTTCTGAGGTATTGGAAAGTGTTCTCTTGATAGATTTTATTTAATCCCTGATATTTTGTGTCATTTAAATGTTAAGTTAAACACTCAGAGCTGGAGAACATTCAGGGGAGGAATAAGTGAATAGAATAAATAACAAACACACACAAATACTCTCTTAGGATAGTTACCTTCCGGTGGTGTTGCCATCTAGGCTGACACGCTTAACGTAGAAGCTATAGGTGACCTGAAAAAAATGGAAATCACATTGAGGTGATGAAACAACTTTTAGATCAAGCCAATATTTCAACAGCCTTTCAAGAATCAATGATAAATGTTTTTCTTCCTGAAAAAAGCAAAGATATACATTACACAATTTCTATCCTTCCTATTGAGTACCTATTGATACTAGGTACTCAATGTTTGATGACTAATTGAGACATCAAGTTTCAATTAACTGGCAAGCTAGTTTGGAAGGAAAAAAAACAACAACTTAGCTGTGAGCGTGATCCAGCTTGTTGCTCTCCAGATAGTGCCTTTGAAAACAAGGTCTAGACCTTTTTAAGTGTTTTATTTCTAACAGCATAAGAAATGAATTGGTTCCATATTCTCCTTTATCTTTTTTTACATAATACACTATCATTTTCAGATTTAAAGTAAAATAAGTATATGAATTGTGTTTCGGTAAAGCCCTTTCATGGCCAGCTTAATTATTGTGTGGTACCAGACGTCAACAGCTAACATTTTATGAAATCAAGGATTTACTTTATTAAAACAGTGTGCTTTAGCCTGAAAGTTATTGCTGCTCTATCATTAACAAAACAGTAAGTTTTTAAAACTAATTAATTTTAATTTAATTCATTCTCCTGAAATTAAAATTCCTGGTTAAAAGTGGAGTGGATGCTATTTATAATCCAACTTTTTACATCACATCCATTGATCTACCTATCCTCTCTTTTCACTCCAAAGAAAAGATGATAGAATAATACGTTAGATATACTATAGAGATGCAAAATTATAATGTTTTTCATTTTACTGTTGGAATTTCTTATTGTAACATTGTATGATAACCTGATATGTTTACTTGTGCCTTTGCTTTAAACAATTATTAAAGTTTTTCATTTTATAAGAATTTCTGTTTCCTTAAACTGTTCAACTGAAAAGGGGAGAGGCATCAAAACACTATTAACAATGCTTGGCCTAACATCACCTGTTCATTAGTGAGGTTTGTGTTCCGTGAGTACAGGGACCATGTCCACCTGGTCCACCCATGTATAATTAGTGCCAGACAGAGAGCCTGGTACGTGACATTTTTCAATTTAATGAAAGGCAAGATATCTAGATTTGCTGTTTCCTTCAGGAATATGCTAACTTTTTGAAAATATTAATAGCGATATTTTTATCCCACATTATATTTTATGTGATTGAATTGATTAGCAACTAAGCCAATAAGTATATTCAAATATGTAATTTGAATATGCTATTGTGAAAAGAAAGATATGCTTTCTGCATCTTTATCACAATGTTAACATTGTTTACTTCAGAAACAGTAGTTCACTATATATTCTGCTTCATTCCTGAAGGATTGAAGACACTTTATAAAGGTACATGAAATATGACAAGATGCTGTAACCCCGGGTCTGTCCACCTTGGCACTATTGGCATTTGAGGCCAAATTGTTGCAGGAGGCTGTCCCGTACCTTGTAGGGTTGTGCGGCAGCATCCGTGGCTTCTACCCACTAGATGCCAGTACCATCCCTCCTTCAGTTGTGACAACCCAAAAGGTCTCCATTTGTTGCCAATGTCCCCAGGAAGGAGGACTGAGAATGAAAATCACCCCTTGTTGAGAATCTGTGGTATAAATTTAGAAGTGGGTCAAAAAACAATGAGCCACTAGGACCAAAACTAAAAATATATGCATCTATTGAAGAGAGATTGCAAATTTGACTCTTTCTAGTAGTAAGAAAAGTAAAACCTGAATCACAATGAGGTGCCACTTCACACTTATTAGAATGGCAATTAAAAGAAAAAGTGTTGGCAAGGATATGGAAAAATTGGAACTCATGCCTTGTGGGGAATGTAAAGTGGTGCAGCCATTGTTAAAAACTTTGGCATTTCCTCCAAAAAGTGAAACATAGAATTACCATATGACCCAGCAATTCCACTTCTAGATATATACTCAAAAAAGATTTAATGTTAATAGTATCATTCACAATAGCCGAAAGATAGAAACAACATGGCCATTAGTAACAGACGAGTAAATAAAATGTGGCATACATACAATGGAATATTACTCAACTATAAAAAAGAATGAAATTCTAATACAAACCACAGTATGTATAAACCTTGAAAACATGCTAAATAAAATAAGCTCAACACATAATATGATTCCACTGGTATGAAGTAGCTGGAATAGCAAATTCAAAGAGACAGAAATAGAGTAGCTGTTAGGAGAGAGGAGCAGTATGGAGGGGAAGGGAAGTTACTGTTTAATGGATACAGAGCTTCTGTTTGGGGTGATGAAAAGTTCTGAAAATGGACTTTGGTGGTGATGGTTGCACAACACCGAATGTATTTAATGCTGCTGAATTGTACACTTAAAAATTTGTTAAAACAGTAAAAAAATAAATTAGGCATGTTAATAACTTAACAGTCATAATTAAATATGTTGAAATACAGATATATAGAAGGGAGAAAAACTAAAACCTGAAAGTTATAAAATTTACAGTGTCCATGAAAAAAATTTTTTTAGATGTAGATTTCTAATGCTAGAGTGGGACTCAAGCTTTGTGTTAATGAAACCTGGACAAACCACATAATTCTACGGCCTCCTCGTTGCTCCTTGAATACCACACTCCCATCCAGAGGCTTGCCCATCCTGGAATGGTGGTTGGCCACGTTCCCACAAGGCTAGCTCCCCACCTCCTCCTGGTTTCTGCTCCGGTCTCACCACCCACCCCCCACCGCCGCCCCGAAGAAGGGCTTTTCTGACCGTTCCTTTTTAAGTCTTCCCAGTCTTATTTTTCTCCATAGCACTGACGACTGTCCGACATTGTACACATGTTACATCTTCATTTGTTTTCATCGACCCACTCTAGACTGAAAGCTGTGTGGTTTTCATCTCTATCCCCAGGTACTCAGAATAGTGCTTTAGCTCACAACAAATGTTTGTGGAATGAATGAATAGTTGAATAAATCACCTTACCTCAGTTTGTTTACCATGAAAATGGGCTAAACAACATCTTTGGAAATATGTCAGTGGAAACCCCAGAATCCCAGTGCAGCCGGCCTAACTCCTGGGACCTCTAATTCCTGAATACCACTTTGGCACAGGACATCCAGCAGGCACTGGTGAGGAGGCCAAAGAGGAACCAGACCAACTGCTGTCCTCACACATGGAATGAGAGAGCAAGTGTACAGATACAATGTCATGAGAATTCAAAGGTTATGTCCAACGTAGGGGAATGGTCTCCTTTGACACCTTCCCCTGCTCCCCGCCCATCCAGAAGCCCCATCTTGCCCCATGGTGGGTCCTGTGATCCCTGTCACAACTGCCTGGTGTGCCCCACTCTCTGCTATCTAACGGTCTGCTCATTCATAGGTGCTAATATCTCCTGATTTGAGTACATGGCCACATTCCTCCTGCATTCTAGATTCCACCATGGATGTCTAGAAATGAAGCCTCCTCTACCAGTATGGGGGATTTCAGGCCCAGAGAACCATCCTAAATCCTCCTGAATTGACTCTCACAAGGAGCTGCTACTGTGTCCATGTAAGATCTATCAGCTGTTGTGTCCTCACCTGCTTGTCACCCAGGCTGGCCACTTTTTCAGAGACTGTGAGCGATCTTCTCTGAGGCTGTCCTCAGTAATAGGAGAGATCAGGACTAGGTGGAAAAAAACTAGTTGGCTTTAAAGAAGATGTTGTTTCTCTGATTTTTTTTTTTAAAGGAAATGCATACTGTACACATGAGAGACTCCAAGGCTGAAAGATGCTGTGGCAGTTGAGACGCACCTGGGAGCCCCCAACTGTTCCCTGCCTCTGCTTCAGGGGGTGGAACAGGCAGCCGCTGCACACAGCCCTCCACAGAGACCGGAGCAGAGCAACCAGTCAAGTCACCGAGCCTTGAACCTGGTGTCTCCTCCCTGGCCAAGGGCTCGTCTTCCTCTTCGGACAGAGGCCCTTCTGGTCTCTGGTGTCACCTCTGCCCCTCCCACCCCAGGACTGGACTAGGTGCTCCTCTTGGTGTTTACTGTACATCTACCTTCAAGACACAATAGTGTGGGAGCCTGCCTAACCTTGACCGGGCTGACTCTTCCTGCGGGTAGAAGAGACAGCATTTATTCCCCAGTGCCCCACATTGTCACTCCTGTTTTGTATGTCCCAAGGTCTAGCTTCTGCCCCTGTGCCCATCCGCAGAGCTCAGGATTGGACCAACCACACTCCATTTACAAAAAGTTTTAAGTGTTTGGTGCATGAATAAATGTTCGTCTCTGCAGCCTCCCTTCTACCAGATAAGCATCAGGTCCGGCTTAGGCTCCTCAGCCTTAAGAAGTCTCTGGGCCAGGTCCCTGTCACCCCTCTGCTCAGCCGGGTGGAGCTCCTGCCAGTGCTGGAGACGCAAACTGCCGGGTGAGGAGGTGGAAAACCCAACAGTGACATTACACATACATTTATAAATATAAAGGAAAATGTCATGCCTTTCCCCCCAGGTACAGGCCAGCTCTTCCCTTTCCTGGCAAACTACCTTCCAGTTGTGATCTTCGGAGGGAAGTTCCTGGCGGGCAGCAGCCCGGCCAGTGCTGGGATTTGAGTAATCACAGGGCCAAGTGGGGCATGTGGGAAGGTGTGCTGTTTGGTCTGGCTCGCAGCCCTGAACAATCTGTAGCTATTTTAAACGTATCCCACAGCCTTTCATTTGCTTCACTAATTTCTCTAAAATAGAATTGTCTATTTGTGGGTCAGAATTGGAGAAGCTTCTTGTTCATCATCAAACTGCTCTTTGGTGAGACTGGAGACAACACGTGTGCCAAAACCCAAAAGGGCTGGGCACATAGTGAGTAAGTGCTCAATCAATGTTAGCTAGAAGAGATGGTGCATTGCATCTCTGAATCCCCGGGGCCAATCAATACGGGCCACTAAGAAAATAGTAATTGATTTGAATGTTCCTTCTCCTGCCTCGACTTCTCACTGCACGTCAGTTCTCTATCCCGTTGTCGACATGGTATTTCTACATAGATGTGTTGTCTGAGGAGCTGGCCTGACCGTCTCTATTTCCTATCTCTGACGGGGTAATAATACCAGTTGTTGCTGTTGTTGTTGTTATCGCATACCCTAAAATCTCAGTGGCCTACAGCGTCTTTTCTCACTCATGCTCCATGTCCACCAAAAGTTGCCCACTGCTCTGTTCTCCACTGTTTTTACTCTAGGACCCGGGCTGGTGAAGCCCCTTCTATTTTGAACATTGCTGATTGTTATGGCAGAGGGAAAAGTATTATGATGAACAACATGCTGGCTCTCAAAACTTTGGCCAGGAAGTGATATACATCACTTCCAGCCATATTTCATTGGCTAAGGTAAGTCACACGATTCAGACTCCCCCAGAGAGAAGTGGTGAGTATTTGGAAACATGGTACTTGCTTTGTTACCTATTCTAAATACATTTAAAAAAAAAAAACAGTTTTATTGTAAGTCATACACCAAAACATTTGGCCCTTTTAAGTATAAAATTACATAATATTTGGGGCGCCTGGGTGGCACAGCGGTTAAGCGTCTGCCTTCAGCTCAGGGCGTGATCCCAGCCTTCTGGGATCGAGTCCCACATCAGGCTCCTCCGTTATGAGCCTGCTTCTTCCTCTCCCACTCCCCCTGCTTGTGTTCCCTCTCTCGCTGGCTGTCTCTATCTCTGTCAAATAAATAAATAAAATCTTTTTTAAAAAATTACATAATATTTAGTATATGCACAGTTATTCAATCACTAATGACAATGGATCACACCAATTTCAGAATATTCACATCAATTTCAGAATATTTTCATCACCCCAAAAAAGAAACCCCATACTCATTAGTGGTCACATTCTATTCTCTCCTTCCCTTAGTCCCTAATTAGTAGTCTACTTTGTGTCTATAGATTTGTCTATTTCAGACATTTCACATACATGGAATGATACAATTAGATGACCTTTTGTGTGGGATTCACTTAGCATAATGTTTTTGAGACCCATTCATGTTGTAGCATGTATCAGTATCCCACTCCTTTTTCCCCCCAAATAATATTCCATTGTATGTGTACACCATATTTTGTTTATCCATTCATCACTTGATAAACATTTGGGTAGTTACTAATTCTTTGCTATCATGAATGATGCTGCTGTGAACATTTGTGTACACATTTCTGTGTGGACATAGGTTTTTCGATTCTCTTGGGTACATATTTACAAGTGGAATTTCTGGGTCACCTGGTAATTCCGTTTTTTGGTAACATTTTGAGGAACAACCAAATTGTTGCAAATGTCTGCAGGATTTTACAATTCCACCAACAATGTATGAGGATTCCAATTTCTCTATACCTTCATCAACACGTATTATTGTCTGTCCTTTTTGTTTTAGGCATCTTAGTAGGTGTGAAGTGGTAGTTTATAGTGGTTTTGATTTGCATTTCTTTGATGACTGATGCTGAGCATCTTTTCATGTGCTTAATGACTCTTTGTATAACTTTTTTTTTTTTGGTAGGAAAGAGTCTAGATTTTTTTTAGTATGTTCGGTTAGCCAATATATACTACATCATTAGTTTTTGATGCAGTGTTCAACAATTCATTAGTTGCATATAACATCCAGTGCTCATTACAACACGTGTCCTCCTTAATACCCATCAGCCGGTTACCCCGTCCCCCCACCCCCTTCCCTTCTGTGACCCTCAATTTGGTTCCCAGAGTCCAGAGTCTATCTCTCATAGTTTGTCTCCCTCTCTGATTTCTTCCCATTCAGTTGTTCCTCCCTTCCCCTGTGGTCCTCCGTGCCATTCCTTAGGTTCCACATATAAGTGAAACCATATGATAACTGTCTTTCCCTGCTTGACTTATTCACTTAGCCTAATCCCCTCAGTCCCATCCATGTCGATGCAAATGGTGGGTATTCATCCTATCTGAGTAATACTCCATTGTATACATGAACCACATCTTCTTTATCCATTCATCTGTTGAAGGACATCTCTGCTCCTTCCACAGTTTGGCTATTGTGGATGTTGCTGCTATTAACATTGGGGTGCATGTGCCCCTTCTTTTCATTACATCTCTACCTTTGGGATAAATACCTAGTGGTGTGATTGCTTCGTCATAGGGTAGCTCTATTTTTAACGTCTTGAGGAACCTCCATACTGTTTTCCAGAGTGGATGCACCAGCTTGCATTCTCATCAACAGTGTAAGAGGGTTCCCCCTTCTCTAGATCCTCTCCAACATTTGTTGTTTCCTGTCTTGTTTTTGCCATTCTAACTAGTGTAAGACGGTATCTCATTGTGGTTTTGATTTGTATTTCCCTGATGGCTAGCAATATTGAACATTTTTTCCTTTGTCTGTTAGCCATTTGTACGTCTTCTTTGGAGAAGTGTCTGTTCATGTCTTCTGCCCATTTCTTGACTGGATTATTTATTTTTTGGATGTTGAGTTTAATAAGTTCTTTATAGATCTTGGATATCAGACCTTATCATTTTTAGAAATGTCTATTCAAAGCCCTTATGCATTTTTTAATTGGGTTGGGGTTTTTTGTTGTTGAGTTGTAAGATTCTTTATTTGGCATGCAAGTCCCTTATCATGTATGGTTTGCAAATATTGTCTCCCTATTCCATAAGCTGTCTTTTCACTTTCCAAATGGTATCCTTTGAAGTACAAAAGTGTTTAATATTGATGAAATCCATTTTTTCTATTTTTCCTTTGGTTACTTGTACTTTTGCTGTCATATTTAAGAAATTATTGCCTAATTTAAGGTCCCTATATTTTCTTCAAGGATTTTGAGAGTTTAGCTCTTAAATTTAAATTGATGACCCATTTTGTATACCGTATGAGGTAGGGGTGAAGTCCTTTTTTATAGAAACCTTTATTTTGAAGTAATTTAGGTTTACAGAAAAGTTGCAAAGATAGTACAGAGAGTTCCCCCATAGTCTTTACCCACCTTTGCTTAATGTCTAACACAAATATTGCACATCTGTCAAAATAAGAAATTATTAATGATACAATAGTTTTAACTAAACTATAGGCTTTTAGAACCCACCAGTTTTTCTACAAATGTCTTTTTTTTCTATTCCAGGATCTAATTCAGGATACCACATTGCATTTAGCTAGGTACTTTTTCTGTGTTAAATCATTTAATCCTCACGGTAGTGTAATTCACTTTGCAGATGAGGAAATTAATGCACAAAGAGCCAAAGTCACTGCCCAAGGTTATATCGCTAATAAGTAATGGAATTTTTCTCATCTTTGTCATCAATCCCATATTATAGGTAAATTGTACTACATCCTCCTATTGCCCCCCAACGAAGGTGCATGGAGTGAAATGTTGTGCTGTTGCTAGCCTGAAAATGTTTTTATTCTGTGTGATTGACAGTTTGGGCAGTATGGCAGAGTCTGCCTGATGTCTCCCCATGTCTTTGCATTCTTTCATAATGCTGTCCCTTGGTATAAGGGCTTTTTTTCATTCATTGTGTTAGACTCTTACTGGATCCTTTCAATAGAGACTTATGTCCTTTAGATTTGGAAACATTTTACTTATTTCTGTGATGATTTCCTTTCTCACTCTATTAGTGAGATGTTGGGGCCCCTGGATTGATCCTCTAATTTGCCTTTTTCTATCCTGGTTTCCTTATTTAGTGAGTCATTTCCCAAATTGGGAATATATGTACACATTGTTATGTGACCTGATTTTTTAACTTAACTTTTTTTTTTACATATTTTAATGGCTGTACATCATATAAACAATCTTAAATTTATTTAACAAATGTTTTATTGTTGGACATGTGTTCCCTATTATTGCCATGAAACTGCTTAAAGTAAGTTATAACATACATCTTTTTTCCTTATGATGTATTATTAAAAACTGAATTCCTATTTTGAATACTTTTTTTGCGATACATCATGTCAATTACCCTCCACAAACTAACATTTCCATTAGTAATGTAAAAGACTGATTATTTGGGGGGCACCTGGGTGGCTCAGTCGGCTCAGGTCATGATCCCAGGGTCCTGGGATGGAGCCCCGAGTCAGGCTCTCTCAGCAAGGAGTCTGCTTCTCCCTCTCCCTCCACCCCTCCCCCTGCTCATTCTCTCTCTCTCTCTCAAATAAATAAAGTCTTTTTTTTTTAAAGGAATGTTCACTTTCCTTATAGAACATACTTCTGGAAACAGATAAGCTAATTTAAAGCTGAAGACATATTCATTATAAATCAAAGCTTGTGGTATTGAATATATTTGGGGGAAATTTTCCTCTCTAATCTGAGAGATAGCTTCATAGACTATAATTATAATATATATTAAAACTATTATGCTTCTAACCATCCTTAGAACAAATACTCTGGATTATACATAGTTATCTTTTCTCTGGCTTAATGAAAATCATCCTTGTCCTAGAGCTGATACTGAGGCATTAGATTAAGGTAGCCAAAGGCACTGAAAAGAATAAGGTGGCCAAAAGCTTTCAAACACCTAGTGATCTAACATTAGCTGAATTTTATTTTTTATTTTTAAATTTTAATTCTAGTGTAGTTAATATATAGTGTTATATTAGTTTCAGGTGTACAATATAGTGATTCGGCGATTCTGTAGATTACTCAGTGCTCATCACTGTTAAATGTACTCTTAATCTCCTTCATCTGTTTCACCCATCGCCCAACCTATCTCCCCTCTGATAACCATCAGTTTGTTCTCTTAAGAGTCTGCTTTTTGTTGGGCACCTGACTGGCTCAGTTGGTACAGCATGTGACTCTTGATCTCGGGGTTGTAAGTTCAAGCTCCATGTTGGGCATGGAACCTACTTTAAAAAAGAGTCTGTTTTCTCATTTGTCTCTTTTTTCCTTTGTTCATTTGTTTCTTAAATTCCATGTATCAGTGAGATTATACGGTATTTGTCTTTCTCTGACTTATTTCTCATAACATTATACTCTCTAGCTCCATCCATGTTGTTGCAAATGGCAAGATTTCATTCTTTTTTATGGCTGAGTAATATTCCAGCATATA
This sequence comes from Ursus maritimus, assembly GCF_017311325.1. Lineage (NCBI taxonomy): Eukaryota > Metazoa > Chordata > Mammalia > Carnivora > Ursidae > Ursus > Ursus maritimus. Next base: position 27,892,973 of record NW_024423564.1, read on the forward strand.
TATGTATAGCACATCCTTATCCATTCATCTCTTGATGGACACTTGGGCTGCTTCCATAATTTGGCTATTGCAATAAACATAGGGGTGCATATATCATTTCCAATTAGTGGTTTTATATTCTATGGGTAAATACCCAGTAGTGGAATTACTGGATCTTAAGGTAGTTCTAATTTTAATTTTTTGAGCAACCTCTATACTGTTTTTCCACAGTGGCCATACCAGTTTGCATTTCCACTAACAGTGCACAGGGTTCCTTTTTCTCCACATCCTCACTAGCATTTGTTTCTTGTGTTTTTGGTTTTAGCCATTCTGACAGATGTGAGGTGATACCTTATTGTGGTTTTGATTTGCATGCTGCTGCTGATGAGTGCTGTTGAGCATCTTTTCATGTGTCTGTTGGCCATCGGGATAATTTCTTTGGAGAAACGTCTGTTCATGTCTTCTATCCATTTTTTAATTGGATTATTTGTTTTTTGGGTGTGGAGTTGCATAAGTTCTTTATATATTTTGGATACTAACCCTTTATCAGACACGTCACTTGCGAATATCTTCTCCTATTCGGTAGGTTTTCTTTTAGTGATTATTTACTTTGCAGAAGTTTTTTTTTATCTTGACATAGTCCCAATAGTTTATTTTCACTTTTGTTTCTCTTGCCTTGGGAGACATATCTAGAAAAATGCAGCTATGGCCAATATCAGAGAAATTACTGTCTATGTTCTCTTCTAGGATTTTTATAGTTTCAGGTCTCACACTGAAGTCCTTAATCCATTTTGAGTTTATTTTTGTGCATGGTGTGAGAAAGGGGTCCAGTTTCATTCTTTTGCATGTAGCTGTCCAATTTTTCCAACACCATTTGTTGATGTAACTGTCTTTTTACCATTACATGTTCTGGCCTCCTTTGTTGAAGATTAATTGACCATATAATTGTGGGTTTATTTCTGGGCTCTTTATTCTGTTCCATTGATTATTATTAGCTGAATTTTAAATAAATTGCTTTGGATGTAGAAAACTCATAGCCAGTTTTTACCAAAAATGAAGGTATCATCTTCCTATACATGATTTGTCAAGGACTAAAACATAGCCAAGAAAACCTTAGTAGGCTTAGTGATCAAAAACCCAGATCTGGAATAGCCACCTAACCCCCCTATAAAAGTAAAGATCTTCTATAATTTTTCTTTGCCTCAAAAGCCATTTCTTGTAAGTGTCCTTATTCTTTATAGATGTAACCTGAAATATTTACAGAAGAAATGGTATGATATTTGGGATTTACTTCAAAATAGTCAGGTGAAGAAGGGGAACAGTGGGTGGGGAGATAAATAAAACGAGTCCGTCCTGAGACTTACTGAAGCTGCATGGTGGGTACACAGGGTACGTTTTACTTTTCTCTCTATGTATGTTTGATATTTTCCCCACACACACACACAAAACCCCACAAAAACAATAAAACCTCCTTTTCTCTGAATACGTGGGAGAAACTGTTTCAGGCCCTCAGATTTGGCAATTTAAACATAGTCTCTGAGGCAAGATGATGGAGTTGTATCCTAGATGTGAGTTGGCTCACGGGAGGCTTGTTGTACCTGACTCTACAAACCGTGGTCAGTGGCCTGGATTTTTGTAGCTCACAAGCCAGTTTCTAACTGGAGCTCAGTAATGGTCTTCCACTTGAAGCAACTGATTAAAAAATATGAATTCAGGGGCAGCTAGGTGGCTCGCTAGTTAAGCACCTGACCCTTGATTTTGGCTCAGGTAATGATCTCAGGGTCCTGGGATGGAGCCCGGCATCAGGCTCCCCGCTCAGCAGGAAGTCTGCTTGAGGATTCTCTCCCTTTCCCTCTGTCTCTCTCCCCGTCTCTCTCAAATACATAAATAAATCTTTTTAAAAATATGAATCCAATAAAGCACCTGATGTGCTGGAAATCTTTGAAATCTTGACTTAGATGTATATCTATGTAAAAAGTAACCAAGCTATACTCTTAAGATTTATGTAATTTTACTGTATGTAAATTATACATCCACAAAGGTTTATAAAAGAGAATAAAGCCCCCAAGACTATTTCTAGAGCTGTTTAAGAATTGCTGTAAATTACAAGCTCTGATCCTCATAAACAAATGGTGTTACTTACCTGTTCTGTCTATAGGCATGATAATACCCATCATTTATCTCATCTTTTATAAAGCCTGCCTGAATAAAAGACCATTTACTATGTTTGCTTACTAAAAGGGGACAGCATAACCAGAGTTAAAAGTCTGGGCTTTAGATCACTTAGGTTTGAAAACCATTAAATAACTGTGTGACTTTGGGCAAAATTTCCTTACCCATAAAATAGGAATAATAATAATAACAGTGCCTATCTCAAGGGTAGTTGTATTCGATGAGATGATATGGTGAAAGAACTTGGCACAATCTCATAGTTAACAACCAATACAAATTAGTTATTTGCTCCACTGACAAATATCGAACCTGGGTTTGTCAGGCTAATGTTGTATACGTAAGGACCAGGCAGACTGGGGTGCCTCAGTGGCTCAGCTGGTTGAGTGTCTGCCTTCAGCTCAGGTCATGATCTCAGAGTCCTGGGATTGAGCTGGGCTCCCTGCTCAGCGGAGAGTCTGCTTCTCCCTCGCCCTCTGCCTCTCCCCCTGCTCATGTGCTCTCTCTCTCAGATAGGTAAAATCTTATTTAAAAAAAAAAAAAAGGACAAGGCAGCTGTTTGTTTGTTTTTTTAATTGTTTTAAAGATTTTATTTATTTGAGAGAGAGAGAGAGAGATTGCATGCACAAACGGGGGAGTGGCAGAGGGAGAGGGAGAAGCAGATTCCCCGTGGAGCAGGGAGCCTAGTGCCAGGCTTGATCCTGGGACCTGGGATTGTGACCTGAGCCGAAGGCAGACGCTAACCGACTGAGGTCCCCAGACGCCCCCCAGGCAGACTTTAGATACGAATTTTCTGTTATATCCCAACATTATACTATTTATTGCTTTGAACTTTCTCAGCCTTTGGATTTGTTGGCAGGAATTGCTTGTGGGGCCAACCACACAAGTTCGACATGGATACACTCTCTTCTGCTGTCCCCTATTAACGCTTACATTCAATCTGAAAGAACCTGCGCGACAAGATAGTTTCTGTAGATGAGCAAGACAACTCTTTCCGTTGTCAAAGCAGAAAGGCAAGCACTGTTCTATATGCAGATAAGATAATTCTTACTATCTCAAACTCAGAGCTCCTGATAAAACTCTCTTGACTAATCAGTGCCAGAAAAGTTAGATATTTGCAAAATAAATTTACATTTGGCAGGTACTTGGTAGATATTTCTCATCTTATAACTAGTTTATGATGACATAACCATGTTAGATAAGTTACTTTAATTACCTCTGTGTACATCACAAATACTTGATCCCATAGGGTATGGCAGGATGTAGCAAGTTGTGACTCCTGGGCATGTTTAATTAAGATTTTATTTTGGTGTTAATATTTTACAAGGTTTTTTATATTAAGTTTATGTTGATGCTGAATCTAGCTGAAATTATTTGGATGTTCATTATACTGTTCTTTAAGCTTTTCTGTATGAAAATATAAAATTGGAAGAATATTATTTTGGCCATATTCTGTGGAAGGAACATTTTAGGGTCTCATTTGTGTGCTATGCAGACTCAAAACAATTTCTTTGAGAAAACCTTACACCTGACTTCGGTTTTCCCTTGTAGGTGAGAAAGCCTTTTAAAAACAGCCAGCTGTCCTTCGTACCCAAGCTTTCATAATAGGCATATTCTACTCTGAATTGTCTATTAAGGCATATGTGTCTGAATTTTGACAACTCAGAACAGCTACATTCCAGGATTTAGCTGGGGATATAATCTCATTTTGTCATCCAATATTCATTAAAAACCCAGCAGGGAGAAGCAATTTTCAGGGAGTATACATCAGCTTATGCATTTTTTTCAGACAGTCTAGGCTAAAACATATCCATGGATTAAACCAGATCAATAGACAGCTGGTACCTTGCTAGATAGTGCCATAGCTTCCCAGAGTATAATTTTTACCTAATTGTACTTTTGTGTGATGTCAACAATGTGTATCGAGTGTTATGAAACACAGCAACTTTTGCGGCATCTATTTTAAGGATATCTGAAAACATTGTTTATTTCTATTACAATAACTGTTTTTTAGGACCCCAGGGAAAAATATATCTGATCTTGGCACCAAAAATAGTTAATAGTATTAATCTCAGCTTGGCAATTAAGAAAGAGAGAGGGAGAGAGAGAGGGAAAGAAAGAAAGAAAGAAGAAAGAAAGAAAGAAAGAAGGAAGGAAGGAAGGAAGGAAGGGAGGAAGGAAGGAAGGAAAGAGAGAGAAAGAAAGAAAGAAAGAAAGAAAGAAAGAAAGAAAGAAAGAAAGAAAGAAAGAAAGAAAGAAAGAAAGAAAGAAAGAGGAAGAAAATTTCTATCTACCCTCTCTGACCCCTTCCTTTGAGCACCCTAGCAAAAACATTAAGTTTTGGTAAGAGAAGTATCACAGGATATGCCAAAATCAATGCCTTTCTACAATCCAAACTGCAAAATACTTTCCAAAGCAGAAGCAAAAATGTCTTTATGCAAAAAGTAGATCACATTCTTCTGCAACTGGCAGAATATTCTGATGCTCCAAAATCCTAACCCCTGCTTCATATTACTTGAGTCTCAGATCTGTAGCACAAATGGCAATGTGTCAACTGGTTGTATTAGTCAGGATTCTCCAGAAAAGCAGAATCAATAGGATATATATAGACGTAGAGGTTTTCCCCACTATCCTAAAGGAGAGCATTCATATGAAATCTTTTGTAAGTTGAGATGGTGTAAAGCAAAAAAAAAAAAAAAAACAACAACCAATTACCAGTCATTTATACTGAAAATCTTTTGAGGGTTCCCAGACCTCAAAAATAATCTCTCTTAGGCTTTTCAAATACCTTAGGACACGTCTTGCTACCAGATAAAAAATATAAGTCCAAATAAAGCACAGATGCTCCCAGATACAGTTCAAAGCTATGGCAACTTGGGGCACCTGGGTGGCTCAGTCGGTTAAGCTTCTTGGTTTTGGCTCAGGTTTTGATCTCAGGGTTGTGAGATGGAGCCTTGTGTCAGGCTCCGGGCTAAGCAGGGAGTCCGCTTGAGATTCTCTCTCCCTCTCCCTCTGCCCCTCCCACTTGTGCCCTCTCTCTAAAATAAATAAATAAATCTTTAAAAAAAAAAAAAAAAAAAAAAAAAAAGCTCTGGCAACTAGATGCTGAGATGCTGAGTGTAGTTCCTGAGGAAGGAGCTTGGTGGGACCACTCTCTCTGCTCAGGACGTGTACTGTCTCTATAAGTGTTTGATGAAAAACATACGCTGCATATTATTTTCACCTTTTTGCCTTTTTTTCATATCCTCTTAAACAGCTCTAGAAATAAAGTCTTCGGTGCTTTATTCCTTTTTATAAACTTTTACTGTATGTGTAACTTATATACATATGCAGTAAAAGGGCAAGACTTTTACTTAAGACTCTAGCTTGGTTAATTTTTACATAGATATACACCCAAGTCAAGATCCTCTTCAGATTTCTTTCTGTTAGCGAAAACAGGTACGAACTAGGTCTTTTGTAAAAGCAAGTGGCATAAAGCAAACTTTTGAAAAGCGGGGGGTACCTGTATATAAGAAGAGATTTATTACAAGAATTGGCTCACACTGTCATGGAGGCCAAGACGTGCCAGCATCTGCCAGCTATAGAACCAGGGGACCAGTGGTATAATTGATTCTCTGTCCAATGCCTGGAAATCTGGGTAGGTGATGGTGTAACTCCAGTTACACATGAGAACTGGAGGACTGCTGGTTTACCTGGACCCTGAAGGCCCAGAACCAGGAAGGCAAGAGAAGATGAACATCCCAACTAAAGATAAGGAAGATGGTAATAGAGAGAGAAGTCACCCTTCTTTCCACCTTTTTGTTCTGCTAGGGCCTCTGTAGATTGGATGATGCCAGCCAATGGTGAGGGCAATCTTCTTTACTCAATCTACTGATTCAGTGTGGTTTGGTAGAAAGAGACAAGATTTGGAATCAACAGATTTGGTTGGGTTTTAAAAAGCTGATAGCTATCAGAACCTGGGCTTCTTAAACACTTCTGTTCTTATGCCGGAAACAAGAGACTCTAATGCCTGCCTCAGAGAACTCTCAGCCTTCCCTTCTCCTCCATGAGGCCAGGCCAGCAGCAGCAGAGCTCCAACACCCGGTGGGCTGCACCTGCCTGGTACTGGTTCATGCGGTTCATGACGTCTGCCCAGGGATTTACCTCTCAGGGTGAGCCTGGGGGATTCGTGTGAGTCTCACAGCTGCCCTAAGGTGTCCAGGATCCCCATCTCGTCCCTTACCTTTAGGTATGGCATCAGACATTGCCTCGAGGGGAGCTGTGTTTTGTGAGTAATTTTTAAAATTTACAATATAGAGCCTTTACTGTTTTAAAGGGAAGTGTTTCATCTGGGGTAGGGTAAAATGATAACCAAACATCCTGGAGGAAATGATGAAAAACTCAAAAGAAAAATAATGCTACATTTCTCTCTCATTACATTTTCCATTCACCAAGTAAAATCTACTCCTTTTTTTTTTCCATAAAAGTTCACGCCGGGTATGTTTCTATGAAGAGTCATCTCATACAGCCCACACATAAGGTGACACTTTATTCAGTCAATCTGTTCTTAGGAACAATGTAAAAATATATACGTGGTGAGGTTAACAAAGTTCTTATTTGAGCTCTGAACACCAAAGCTGAAAGCCTCTATGTCTTCAGATATTTGAAATCCTTAATGTAAAAGTTTAATTTAAATTTTTCATAGTAATGGAGTATTATTTTATAATGTGACATTTAAATATATCAGTCACAAAATGTTTATTAAAAGAAAACAGTGTTTTTCTTTTTGTTAGAAGAGGTTCCAAATATTAATACGAGATTGTATCTTACTCATAGCGTAAGTCTTATATTAATTTATCTCCAAATTTCTCCTTTACCCCGTTTCCTAATTTTTGCGTATGTTGATAAAAAACCATTACCCATTTTCCATAAATGATGATACCACTTAATCTTATTCTGACTTATAGTGTCATTTGAATTTTATTTTGATAGCCTGCCACTCACAAGAGTAGAAGGGAGACAATTACATTACCTAACATTTGAATTAGGTATCAATTATCACTCTGCATTTATTTTCTTTGAACTCATATAATTTAGAAAATACATAAAACCTGCATTTCTATCTGACTACACTCACCAAAACAGCTAATCCAAAGACAAAAGTTAAATAATTTTTTAATACCAAGAGGAAAAAACCATGACAATATGACAGGGTGTGACCACTGTCTCACAAATGCTTCTTGTGTACAAAATAAAGACCTGTTCTATGTCTGGTCTTTAACCAAGGTCTAACTCTTCCATAGTTGATTTTTATAATCCGTTAACTGTTTTTTAAGTGATATGAATTCTTTTGGCATATGTATTATATAAATATGCTATCCAAAACACTTTCTGGTATGTATCAAGAGCCTTAAAAATATTCATTGTTAGATTCAGAAAATCCACCCCTAAAAATATATCCTAAAGAAACAATTTAAAATGTGGGCAAAAACTATATCTGGAAAACTTTCCATCACATTATTTAAAGTAGTAAAAACTGAAAACAAGCTAAATACTAAGATGGGAATGATTGCATGAATTATAGTAATCTAGACGGTAGAATCTTATTTTAGCAATTGAGAATGATGAAAGATAATATTAAAGCAAGGAAAATGATTGCTATAATTTTTATTTAAATAATTTTGTTATTTTTTTAACTATTAAAGAAAATCTGAAAAGTAAAGAGAATAGAAAGAAATATGATTATAATATTCACTTACAAAAGAATACACTTTTATAGCTATATGGTTATAATTATGTGTGTTTTTTAAGGCAGAGCAAAAATACTAGGATGTTGTTTTACTGCGGTTTCCTCTTTTTTTCTTTATCAAATTAAATATATAATAATTTACAGGCAAAAAGTATTTTTTAAAAATAAACCACTGCCTTCTTATACACAAAATCTCTTGCCTGGCTTATGAAGGAGCTTCATGTCCAGTCCCATCCTGTGATTTTTTTTTTACTGTTTTTATTAAACATTGATTTTACTTTCAGTATGTCTTCCATAGCTACTCTCAGCCAATAGCTCAGGGTATTTGACACATGGGAAGCATCTCCTACTTCAAAGATGGGCAAACTAAGTCCTGACGGTTATTCCCTTAACTTCCCCCTAAATAAATCTATAGACTATCTAGAAATGAAAATTGATCCTTGATTCATTTTCCTCCAACCTTCGATTTAAAAAAAAAATCCAAGTCCCTGCAAATTACTATAATGAAGTTTACTTATGCAAAGTTGAATAAATTGAAGCAGGATGTGGAACAAGAAGGCTAAACCTAGGACACCCTCACTGGGAGAATTCTTCGATTCTTGGTGCCCAGAGGAACCTGTGAAGAGTGGTTATCAAAGTGTTGCTCTATGGTCTTACAAGGTATGTAGTTATTCTGACTTTACAGGTGAGAAACTGAGGCTGGGAGGGTTGAGCTAACTTGCCCAAGTTCACAGGGCCAGTCACTGGCAGAACAGAGACTCATTTCCACAAAGGACTGTCTACAGAAAGCCTGGACTCTCCCGTCTTGGTAGCATTGCTGTGAGCATCAGATGAGGCAAACATTATAGAAAAGTATGCTGAAAATGGGGGCATTGCCCCTATCTGTGGTTTCAAGATCCCCACTCTTCTTATGCCTACCCAAAATAGAACAGAGATGGTAGCTGTAAAGCTTTGTGAAAATATAAACAAGAAACTGGTAACAGCCTGTTACAATTTTCTTTTTTTTTAAAGTCTCAAATCTTTTGTTGTAGGGAAATTCTGATCTTGAAATTCTACTTGAAATAAATGGGCCACTGGCCAGGGCTTGGAAATGTTTGTGTATGAAGAGCATCCTTTGTCTTTTGGCATCTACAGATATATTATTATTATTTAATAATAATTGATAAATAACTGACAAAAATAGCAAATTTTACACCCTCCTTTTGGAAAACCAGTATGTATAGAAAATTATGCTCCCAGCCTAATTCTCCTTACCATTAGGTCTATTTTGGTTCCAAAAGAGTGCACTGGGGGATGGATTCTTTCTAGCTTTTAAAAATGTGCACTTTGGGGGCAGGGGTGTCTTATTCTCTTCATTCTCCGTTTAGTGGTAAATGAGAGGTAGTTTGAAGTAGCGGGAAGTCAAGTTCATTGTATCATCATTTCCAGTGCTGGCTCTTAGCTCCTCCTTGGTGAGTTTCTTAACCTTTCTGTGTACCCCTCTTCTTACTTTTCTCCTCTGTTCTCCCTAAGTGTGGGAGTCAACACTACATACCTGGGAAATGACCTGATCTCTCTAGTCAGGTATTTTTATGTGCATTTATTTGAATTGGTAATATATCCATATGGTTCAAAACTTAAAAGATTATAAAGAGAAAGTCTATGCCATCTCACTCCTGCCTGGTTTTCTCTGGGTGTCCCTGTTCCAGTCCTCAGTTTTATTTTTGCAAACGCAGAGGATGTGAATGGCAAACTAAGCAAGATGACTAGATTTAATCTGAATGAAAGGGATTTATTCTAAAGTGATACTATTATACAAGGTGATTATTTGTCCCCTTCATAACCTCCCTCAAGTTTTCTGGGACTTCAAACAGCAACACTCAACTAAACTACTAGTCACAGTGCCTTTTCAAGAAATTTTGACTTTGAACTTGCTTGTGTGCAAAGGAAATGGTTCAACTATTTCTCTAGAACTTGGTTGATAGTACATTTTCTTTTGTTCCACTTATACTTTTCTTTTAAAATTTTGCCTTTTTCTACTGTTCCATAAGATAGAAGGAATAAGGGAAAGCCCTGTTTTGGACTGCTTTAAGATTTTTATAAATTTGGGCCAGGACAAAGCATATAAGAATAAAAAGCTTGTATATAAAATGCCTTAATTTCCCTTCAATTTATTCAATATTTGTGATCCTTCTGGCTAAGATTGTTTACCTCTGGGTGCTAACCAATTTAGAAGGAAAGAGGTATTGAACAAATGAACAGTAGTGTAAGGAGAATAGAGAAGCAGACTATTAAGATGTGTGTCTAGTCCAGCACCTGGCACACAGTTGGTGGAGGACCATTGCTATATAAAATGTCTAATCTATTAAAACATGTTTGTACTGTCATGGTAACCAAATATTTTCGGCAAATCTTACGGTTTACAAGACAAATTAAAAAACATCTCTCTAGCGAAACGGCTACAAGGACCTTATTTTTCCATGATAACTTTGGCCTCATCTAAAATACGGTACGTTATCTTGCAAGAACTGAGAAGCAACACTCGCTTCTCCCGGCATCTGACACTGAAGACTTACTGTGAATGAAGTAGTGATCAAAATCTAACTCAATTACTTAAAAAAGTAACGTAATTTCAATGATATCCACCCCCATCAGTAAAGGGTTCAGGTTTAAGCATACGCAACAGGCCACACTCAAGGATCACAGCAGACATCTAGGGTTGGAAGTTACTGCATTTGTTTATTTATGGGTGGGGTTTACATTTTTCCCCCTGTTCTATTAACCGAATTACTTAATTAACTCCATTCATTCGTTTACTCCGTCCACAGCCGTTTCTTAAGAGCGTACTGCGGACATAATAGTGAAGATCCGCGCCTACCCTCAGGGAACACACAGTCCGAGCGATGATTTACTCTTCAATAGTCATCAGGGTGGTGCCTTTATGGCGCGGTATCGCCCCTCTCAGGACCAGGAGCCCGAGGTACCGCTCTCCCGCAGGGCGGGGTCAGCCGAGCCGCCGCCGTCGCTGCCCCCGTCGCTTCCCCCGCGCTCTCCCTCCCGCGCAGTCTTTAATTTCGCAGCTCCGACCACCGGAAATTAGCCGCGGGCGGAGGGGACAGGGCAGAGCGCGGGTGAGCACGGCGTGGGGAGGGCGCGCCCGCCAGCCTAGCCGGGCGCCCGCGGGACGCGCCGCCAGCGCCCTCTCCGCCGGGGGCTCGGCGCTCGCCCACCTCTTCCAAATTTAACCATTACCTAAATCCGAAGGGAAATGAGCAAACCTCTCGGATTGGGTGTCAAGGTATTTTCAGCCTTGTTGGGCGTATTTATCCCGAAGTGTTTCCACAACAAGCTATTTCGGGGCAGCGGGGCAGGTTTCGCTCTGCGGACGCCGCGGCCACTCGCCGGGCTCCAGGCCGGCGACACCGCCGGCCGGTGATTCACGGCCCCGACCCGGGGGCGGCACTGCCCCAGCAGGCGGCGGGATTGAGGTGGGGGTGGGGGTGTCCCGGGCCAGAGGGGCGGGGAGAACTCCTCGGAGCTGGCGTCCCCACTCCCCGGCGCTCCAGTCAATCTGTGTCCTGAATCTGTGACTTCTTCTCGCTGCGGAAGTCTCCCAAGAGCCAAGAATGGTTCATTTTCTTTTGAGTCATTTCTAGTGCCTGGGTGTTGGGCCCTTCGGGTCTCCCCATCCCCCGCAGTCCCACAGAGCAAAAAACGCGGAGGACCTCCCGGGAACGAGGCTGGAGAGGCCGGGCCCCCTGTCCTCCTCCTAGCCCCTTGCGCAAAGGAGCGCGCCCAGACTGGGGGTTGGGGGGCAGGTCTGAGAGGGCTAAGACAGCTACTCCTTAACGCTCAGGAAGTGAAGCTTGTGGTTTTGGGGGCTGAGCTCGGAAGGAGATTTAAAAAAAAAAAAAAAA